>NW_004443946.1:15105964-15193170 GCF_000243295.1 Trichechus manatus latirostris | reverse complement strand
GCCAAACAAGAATTCAGGCGGCTAAAAGATACATTAGCAAATGCTCACGATCATTAGCCATTAGAGAAATGTAGATCAAAACCACAATGATATACTACCTCACCCCAACAAGGCTAGCATTAATCCAAAAAACACAAAATAATAAATGCTGGAGAGGTTGTGGAGAGACTGGAACACTTATACGCTGTTGGTGTGAATGTAAAATGGTACAACCACTTTGGAAATCAATTTGGCGCTTTCTTAAAAAGCTAGAAATAGAAGTACCATAGGATCCAGCTCTCCCGCTCCTTGGAATATATCCTAGAGAAATAAGAGCCGTCACACAATTAGATACATGCACATCCATGTTCATTGCAGCACTGTTCACAATAGCAAAAAGATGGAAACAACTTAGGTGCCATCAACGGACGAATGAATAAACTAATAATGGTATAGCCACACAATGGAACACTACGCAATGATAAAGAAGAACGATGAAGCCATGAAACATAACATGGAGGAATCTGGAGGGCATTATACTGAGTGAATTTAGTCAGTCACAGAAGGACAAATATTGTATAAGACCACTGTTATAAGAACTCAAGAAAAAGTTTAAACACAGAAGACAACATTCTTTGATGGTTACGAGGGGGCGGGGGAGAGGGGGAGGGTTATTCACTAACTGGATGGTAGAACAAGTATTAGGTGAAGGGAAGGACAGCACACACTACAGGGTAAGTCAGCACAACTGGACTAAACCAAAGCTAAGAAGTTTCCTGAATACAATCAAACACTTTGAGGGACAGAGTAGTAGGGGTAGTGATCTGGGGACCATCCTTTCAGAGGACATCTAGGTCAGTTGGCATAACAAAGCTTATTAAGAAAATGTTCTGCATCCTGCTTTGGTGAGTGGCATCTGAGGTCTTAAAAGCTTGCAAGCAGCCATCTAAGGTGCATCAATTGGTCCCAACCACCTGGAGTAGAGGAGAATGAAGAACACCAAAGACACAAGGAAAGTATTAGCCCAAGAGACAGAAAGCACCACATAAACCAGAGACTTCATCAGCCTGAGACTAGAAGAACTAGATCGTGCCCGGCTACCACCAATGACCACCCTGACAGGGAACACAACAGAGAGTCCCTGGTGGAGCAGGAGAAAGGTGGGTTGCAGAACGCAAATTCTAGTAAGAAGACCAGACTTAATGGTCTGAATGAGACTGGAGGAACCCCGGAAAGCGTGGCCCCCAGATTCTCCATCAGCACAGAACTAAAACAATTTGCGAGGCTAACTCTTCAGACAGGGATTGGACTGGACAGCGGGACATAAAGTGATACTCGTGAGGAGTGTGCCTCTTAGCTCATGTAGATACAAGAGACTAAATGAGCAGCTTCTGTCCAGAGGTGAGATGGGAAGCCAGAGAGGATTAGGAGCTGGTTGAATGGCCATGGGGAATCAGGGGTGGAAAGGAGGAGTGTGCTGTCACAGTAAGGGGACAGCAATTAGGGTCACATAACAAGGTATGTATAAATTTTTGTATGAGACACTAACTTGAAATGTAAACTTCATTTAGAATACAACAATAAAAAAAAGATTACAAATAGCCACCTATATTTCCCTATACTGCATTCATTATTTCAGTTTTGAAAATTAAATCTATATGTGAGGTAAGAATCTCATATTTTTCCTGTGATTAAGGTATCAACAGATCATTATTATATTTATTGTCATAAAACACAGAGATTAAGCTAAAGTATCCTCCATTGATTTGTTTTCTTTAGTTGTCGTATAACCTTTGCAATAATGATTGAAAACCCATTTTCCTTCATTGTTGTTGTTGTTACGTGCTGTCAAGTCGATTTTTGACTCATAGTGCCCCCGTGTGACAGAGTAGAGTGCCCAATAGAGTTTTCTAGGCTGTAATCTTTACAGAAGCAGATCACCAGGTCTTTCTCCTTCAGAGCTGCTGGGTGGGGAACCACCAACCTTTCAGTTAGCGTCCAAGTGCTTAACCATTGCACCACAGGGCTCCTTTTCCTTTATTACATATTCATATTTTGCAGAAAATCCTCTTGTTTTGAATTCTTACAATAAAGTTGACAATCTTTCCAAATTATGTTTCTAATTTTTCTTTTCTTCCATTATATCCTTATTCATTCACTCACCAAACATTTGTTGAGTGCACTAAAAGCAAAATACTGTGCTAAACTTTTTTTCTACCACACCTGTTTATATTTCTGTTAACAGGGGACTAGTACAACGAAAGATGGGATCAGAAATCTTATATCCAAGGGCATAATACATATATTTATGGAATGTGTTACCCAGCTTACCCTTATTGAATTATAATGTACAGAACCTAATTTTGGAGAATAAGTGTTTTAATGTTTTATAAAATTCTTCGTTGAGCATCAATTGTTTTGAAATTGTTGAATACAGATCTATCAAGGTATGAAAAAAAAATTTCCTGATGATTTA
Organism: Trichechus manatus latirostris; assembly: GCF_000243295.1. Taxonomy (NCBI): domain Eukaryota; kingdom Metazoa; phylum Chordata; class Mammalia; order Sirenia; family Trichechidae; genus Trichechus; species Trichechus manatus. Next base: position 15,190,715 of record NW_004443946.1, on the reverse strand, counting down.
AAAAAAAAAGAGTCCAACCCTATACATAAACAAAACCTAAAAAACCCCCAGCAAAACCCATTGCTGTTGAGTCGATTCCAACTCATAGCAACCCTCTAGGACAGAGTAGAACTGCCCCATAGGGTTTCCAAGTAGCAGCTGGTGGATTTGAACTGCCGACCTTTTGGTTAACGGCCAAGCTCTTAACCACAGCACCACCAGGGCTCCTAACCCTCTACATAGTGGAGAATATTATACATTTTAAATTGAGGATCATGGAAAAAATTCTATTATTTATATTTATAGTAGAAAGAATAACTGAGATGTGTAAACAACGGATGAAAATATTATGGGAAGTTTCTTAAATGATTACCAAATTGAGGGATATGTAATTGTTCTTGCTAGAAATTGGTTTGTTGATTGGTAATAGCCTATATGGAGTCCCTGGGTGGCTCAGACAGCCAAGCCTAGACTACCACTCAGAGGTGCCTCAGAAGCCAGGCCTGTAATCTGCTTCTGAAAGTTCACAGCTTTGCGAACCCTATCGGGTAGTTCTGCTCTGCACACATGGGGTTGTCATGAGTTGGAATCAACTTGATGGTAACTAACAACAACAACAGTAGCATTTATAGCTCTAAATGTCTCCAAAAAAATCCAAACCTGTTGCTGTGAAGTCGATTCCAACCAATGGCGACCCCACGTGTTTTAGAGTAGAAACGCCCTCCATAAGCTCTTCAGTGGCTGTTGTCTTAGCAGCGGATCGCCAGTCCTTTCTTCCATAGTGCTGCTGGGTGAATTCAAACCACCCACCTTTTGGTTAGTTGTTAGGTGCCGTTGAGTCGGCTCCAACTCACAACGACCCCGTGAATAACAGAACAAAATGTTGCCGTGTCCTGCACCATCCTAACAATCATTTCTACATCGCAGCCCATTGTTGCAGCCACAGTGTCAATCCATTGCATTTAGGGTCTCCTTCTTTTTCGCTAACCCACTACTTCACCAAGCATGATGTCTTTCTCCAGCGATTGGTCCTTCCTGATGACACTTCCAAAGTAAGCGAGACAAAGTCTTGGCATCCTCACTTCTAAGGAGCGTGTTAACGGCTTGTACCACCCAGGTAGTCCACAGAAAGATATAGGAGTTCTTTTGGGGAGCAACCCTCGTATATCCTAAATTACCTTTAACCTCATCTTTGACATACTGCTATCCTACCGAACCTTTAAGGCCCAGGTTATTCTGAACCCATTCGTGAAGCTCTTTCTGATCCTCTCCCTCCGCTGACTGGCAATAACTTCTCCCAACTCTGTTTCAAAAGCACCTTCGATTGAACTTGTCTTATTATAATATATATAATTACGTGATAAGGAGCTATAAATTAAGTTATTGTACAGTATTTTCCCCTAGCACCTAGGACAACAGCTGGCATATAACAGATGATGAATGTTTCTTGAAATGAATTATTGTTATCTCTGCCATTTTTTGGCATTCCTACTCACTGGTGCCCTCCTGATGATCAGGGACCATGTTGGGTTCATTTATTTGTCTCCCACAGAGTCTATGACCTTTCTTGGAGTAAGGGATCAATATCTAAGTATTGAGTGGTATATTTAGGATGCAGTGCTTACATGTAAAATCTCATTTCATCCTCACAAAACCTATGATGTAAGTAATATAATAATTATTTTCATTTTATAGATGAGGAATATGTCCATGGCCACCCAGCCACCAAGCAACAGAACTGGGGTTCAACTCCCCTTTCTTAACTGCTTCACAGTCTCTCTGCTGTGAAGAGAATGATGTAGTACCACTGGAGACTTTAAAAAGCCTGCCTTAGATTCCAAAAATATTGAAGGTTATGTTTGATTTATTTCTCAAGTTATAGTTTTCTTATCTAACTACTTTCCAGGGCTACATTGTCTTCATTTTAAAATATGCATCAGTGACATTTATTAGTAATGTAACTTATTTTCACTCTCTCTGAGAATTTATAATTCTGCCATGGTAAACATTGTTAAATGGTCGTGCCTGAAATTACCATGTTATCTTTCCACAGTGGAGGCAGCAAGCAGAGCAGAATAATAATTTAACTTTCTGTAAACCCACCATTGTCACTATCTATATTAGGAACTTGCATCATTGGGTTTGAGCATACTAAAGAGAAGGGGATTTAATTCATAAGAGACTACAGATCCCAGGGAGGCTTTATCCTAGCTCTTTCTACCCCGTTTATTTTACAGTTTTGCTTATGAGTGGATTAACACATGACTCTACTTTAGTTAAATTAAATGACTCATTATTTTGCCACCTAATACATCAGAAGGCAAATGCTTTTATGGTTAGCAGAAACCCCTGTACTTGAAAATCTCTGGTAATTTTGAATATTCCTGGAAACTTCTATCTTCAGCAATATTTTCCAAAACTATAGTTTGCTTTCCAGGTGTTAATGCAAGTAACATATACAATATGGGTGTTTGCTCTCTCCTTTTCTCCTTTGCAACCTGAAGTATATAGTCTGTTATTGTTAGGAGCGTCCAGTTGGTTCCGACTCATAGCTATATTCATAGTTGTACTCATAGTACAGCAGAACGAAACACTGCCCAGTTCTGTACCATCCTCACAATTGATGCTATGCTTGAGCCTATTGTTGCAGCCACTGTGTAAATCCATCTCGTGGAGGGTCTTCCTCCCTTTCACTGACCCTCTACTTCACCAAGCATGATGTCCCTCTCCAGCTACTGATAATGTTTCCAAAGTAGGTGAGATGAAGTCTCGCCAACCTCGCTTCCAAGGAGCATTCTGTCTGTACACACTGTACTCATTGGCAGTTTGTCATTCCAACAGAGACCACATGAAGGCATTAGTGCTTCAGTGGTAGAATTCTCGCCTTCCATTCAGAAAACCTGGGTTTAATTCCTAAGCACCACCCATCTGTCAGTGGAGGCTTGCCTGCTACTATGATGCTGAATAGATTTCAGTGGCGCTTCCAGGCTAAGACGGACTAGGAAAAAAGGCCTGGTGGCTTACTTCTGAAAGTCAGCCAATGAAAACTTTATGGATCAGAATGGTTTAGTTCCAGGGCTGACTTAAGCACAGCTAACAACAACAGCACAGAGCAGGGAGCTTGGTGTCTTTTTTGGCACCATGGTTTTTATTTAGAACCTGTTTCCTTCTATCTTACTGTCAGATTGATTTCTCTTAAATAACAACACCAATAGCAATAACATAAACACAGCTCGAAGTCTCTCTAGTTCAAGCTCACCCCAGGCCTCAAACTTATTTAAAAAGAGGTAAGGTATATATTATTACAATATTTTCCCTGCTCCTCCTCTCCGCTATCTGGTGGGCCTCTCCAATTTCATTTCTGATTCCTCTGCATCTCTGCTTGCACCCTGTTCTTGATTCTTTAGCCACATTGAATCCTTGATGTCCAGAACACTCCAGGCTGCTTTTTTTTTTTTTTTTTTTAACTCAGTGCTTCGGATTCTACTTGGATCTTTCTCTTTTCTTTGCTTGCTCATCCTTTGATACAAAGTATCATTCTGTTTTAGGAAGCCTTTCCTTTACTTCCAGGGCCTTGGTGGTACACTGGTTAAGTGTTTGGCTGCTAACTAAAAGACTGGCAGTTCAAATCTACCAGGCACTCCTTGGAAGCCCTGTGGGGCAGTTCTACTCTGTCCTATAGGGTCACTATGAGTCAGAATCAACTTGACTGCAGCAGTTTTCCTTTACTCCCAGACTCCATCATCTATGTTCTCATTCTATGTTGCCCATTGCTCTATAAAAGCACTGTTTGTGTTTTGTGGTAATTTAACTGCATTCATGTTTTTATCTTCACTGAGACTATAAACTCCTTGAGGGAAGGACCTGATCTTAATTCTTTTTTGCATTCCCATTGCTTATGACAGTGCATTGCAAAAAATGTATTGGATGAATTAATGAATAATTGAAAAGCACAGGTTTAGTAATTAGACCTGGGTTGAAATTTCAATTCTACAACTTGTTGTATAAGCTGAAGCAAGCTACATACCCTCTTTGAATCCCCTTTTTATCACTTACAAAATGAGCACATTACAATCTTCCCCACAGTGTTATTACACTGTTTAATAAGATTTCATATATAAAGTTTGGAACATATTTTTCTTTTAGATATTACCAGTACCACCCTAACATTTGCAAAACACGTTCTCAATTATATCAAAATAATCAAATACAGCATCAAGTGGTGAGATGGGAGAAAAGAAAGCCATCCTGGGATTGGATATTTGCTACTGGGAATTTATAAAGTGAATCATCCACATGTCAATTGAAAATTGACCACCTGGGAGAAGTGGGAAGTAGGACTTTGAGAAGATTTGCCATAATTTTATCTTATGGAGGGAATGGGGAGAAAATTGTCCCTTTGTCTTATGTGACACAGTACATAATCTTGTCCACAGTACATGAATACCTAAGGCAGTTTTCCCCTTATAGATCTGCTGGTCGAATGCCTGGTTTATCGCTGCTTTCATTTATTTGTTCATTTGAATCAGTTAGAAATCTTTTGATTGCAAGTGACAGAAGACATTGTAATTTAAACTGCCTTAAACAATCAAGGGAATGATATATCACCTGAGAGAATAATCTGAGGTGTAAGGCTTGATCTAGATGCTAAAATGATAGTTTTAAGGATCCACTGTGTGGGTTCAATTAGAGGCTCCAATTATTAATCCATTTTAACTCCAGGTTCTTCCTTTATTGGTAATAAAATGGCTGCTTTAGTTCTAGACTTCATAACCCACCAACCAGGGGAGAGAGAGAAGTCTTCTTCCTCCCAGGAATTCTCAGTCAGGCCTTTCCGTGTCTCTTTGATTTTGACTGAGTAACATGCTCATCTTTGAACCAATCTTGGTGGCCTTTAAAGTCGGTAGGAAGTGCTGATTGACTTAAGCCAAATAGACTCCTTTTCTGGAGTTGGTAGTGGCAGTGGGCTTAAGACAATCCACACCACATGGCTGAGATCGGAAGATGGATGTTGCCAAAGGAAATCTGGGTACAACTGAGAAAAGGGCAGAAGAGTAAATTTCAGGGAGCGAGCCAATAAACATCTTCTATGCATCTATTTGGAAACCCTGGTGGTGTAGTGATTAAGAGCTATGGCTGCTAACCAAAAGGTTGGCAGTTTGAATCCACCAGGCGCTCCTTGGAAACCCTATGGAGCAGTTCCATTCTGTCCTATAAGGTTACTATGAGTCAGAATCGACTCGATGGCAATGAGTTTAGTTTTTTTTTTTTTGTACATCTATTGCATATCTACGTTATACCTGGCACTATGGTGGTTAGAGCTGCTAAATTTTGGCAGCCTTGTTGGCTGTCTCCCATTTTTTTTTTTTTTAAGGTAGAATCTTGGACAACAGAAAGTGCAGAGGGAATGGAGACGGAATATTCTTTTTTTTAAATTGTACTTTAGATGAAGCTTTACAGAACAAATAGATTCTCATTATACTTTAGATGAAGCTTTACAGAACAAATAGATTCTCATTAAACAGTTAGTACACATATTGTTTTATGACAATGGTTAACAACCCCACGACATGTCAACACTGTCCCTCCTCAACTTTGGGTTCCCTAATACCGGCTTTCCTGTCCCCTCCTGCCTTCTAGTCCTTGTCCCTGGACTGTTGTGCCCCATTAGTCTCGTTTTGTTTTATGGCACTGTCTAATCTTTGGCTGAACGGTAAACCTCGGGAGTGACTTCATTACTGAGCTAAAAGGGTGTCTGGGGGCCATGCTCTTGGAGTTTCTCCAGTCTCTGTCAGGCCAGTAAGTCTGGTCTTTTTTTGTGAGTTAAAATTTTGTTCTACATTTTTCTACAGCTTGTCCGGGACCCTTTATTGTGATCCCAGTCAGAGCAGTCAGTGGTGGTAGCTGGGAACCATCTAGTTGTACTGGACTCAGTCTGGTGGAGGCTGTGGTAGTCGTGGCCCATTGGTCCTTTGGACTAATCTTTCCCTTGTATCTTGTTTTCTTCATTCTCCCTTGCTCTCAAAGGGGTGAGACCCGTGGAGTATCTTAGACGGGTGCTCACAGGCTTTTAAGACCCCAGGTGCTACTCACCAAGGTAGAATGTAGAATATCTTCTTTATAAACTGTGTTATGCCACTTGAGCTAGATGTTCCCGGAGACCACGGTCCCCACAGACCTCCGCGAAGCAATTCAGTCCTTCAGGGAGTTTGGATGTGTCTATGGAGCTTCCATGACCTTTCCTTGTACAAGTTGTGCTGGTTTCCCCTGTATTGTGTACTGTCTTACCCTTCACCAAAGTTACCATTTATCTATTGTCTATTTAGTATTCCCCTCCCACCCCTCCCATCCCTCGTAACCAACAAAGATTGTTTCTTTCCGTGTGTAAACTTTTTCATGAGTTTTTACAGCAGAGGGAATATTCTTTTGCATGCATGCTAAGGGGAGCACGTTGCTAGCATTATCCTGAATATTGCTGAGAAAGAACGAGCTTGCTTGCCTCTATTTAGAGTAGAGTCATTTTCTTCCATTTAATTTTTGTTACCATGGGTAGCTACATTATGTCGGGTTTTTGCTTAATTAAATCGTTGAGTAGCCCCTTTTTTCTCTGATTAAGAAGAGCTTTCTGTTTTCTTCTATAAGGAATATAGTTTGAAGCAGAATGGATTTTTAGCATTCCTGAATAATGTGAGTGAATTTCATGACCATGACATATAGAGAAAATATTTTTTAAACCTTGCGGGTGGTTCTAGCTTTATAATCCTCAATTTTGTTTGAGCCTGATTCACCTTGTTACTCACAAGACAAATGATTTGAGGAATTATTAATAGATTATAAAGCTCTATTGTGTTAATAAATAAAATTCACTCCCTGGAGATTTTATTCCAGCTGCTCCTTTTCTAGGTTACATAGGTGCCTGAGTGAGAATTTTATCATCTCTCTACTACATTTTGGTCAGTTTTTCCATATTGTGAATGTGATGCATAAAAGTGAATGTGTCATATATTACCTGATAATTTTATAAGTAGACAAGAGTGGTTTTCCTTATTTATATGATTATTTTCATTAATTTTTGTAAGGTATTTCTGACCATCTGGTTCAGATTTTACAAACAAAGTTGAAAAAAGCTCCCTGGTAAATTACAAAGTAAATAAGAATCTTACTGCTAAATGTTTGAGTTTGTGGCTCCTCTATAAATGTGTCCTCAGAGCCAGGTTATTTGCTTGTGAACTCACAGAGATCCGGGACTAAGACGGATTCATCTGTACATCCTCATCAGGTAACCAGACCCTTGCTGAGTAAATGCATGGGACATGTTCGTTGAAATCAGTTGAATAAACACAAACTCTGTTTTGATCACGGCAGTGGTTGAGCAGCTGCCTGGCAGCCTGGCTTTTACTAGCTACCACCTGAAGTTTCCAGACCGTTGTTCGTCTTGTTTTCCTGAAATGAAAATGGCTCTTTTGCTCTTCCTGATTATAAAAATTAATGTAAAAACATACATGCATAGAAATATGTGCCCTTGTAAATATAATCTGGTAATATTAAGGTATGAAAAAGAAAGTAAAATTCCCCCATCCAAAGTAACTACTATTCAAATTTTGGCATATATACATATACTTTTTTGGGTCATATCAATATGGTTATTAATTTCTCTTTAACAAAAATGGCATGATTTATATAGTATATGTTGTTTTTTGTGATATACTTTTTTCTGTATAATACATTGTGGATGTCTTTTCAAATCAGAAAATAAATACAGATCTATAGCAGCAATTTCAAGTAACTGCATTATATTTCATTTAAGGAATGTGCAGTAATTTATTTAGCTTAGCCTCTATGGGTCAGAATTGACTTGACGGCAATGAGCTTTTTCTACCGATGGGTAGTCAGATTGTTGCCAGTGCTTTCCTAGTATGAATAGTGCTGTGAGGTTTTGGTCTCTATCTTGTGGTTCCTGTCTCATTATTCCTGTTTGCACTTCCAATCTCTTTATTTGTAAAGACAGGAAAGATATAAAATAGTATACTCTCTAACATATGTGGGCAATTGTGGAACTGGTAACGTAGACACAGAGGTAATGTAGATGCCTTAAGAGGAAATTCTTGCAAAATTTTATATCCTTGGTTGGGACATCTCTATCTGCTCCTAGAAGCCAAACTCTCTGCTCTGAGCTCCAGATTTAACCCTCAAATTGCTTTCTTGATGTCTCCACTTGGATATATAAAATTCAAATTCAAAATGTCCAAAATGCCCTTGATTTCTTTCCTGAAACATGTCTTCCACTAACCAGTCTTCCCCATCTCAGTCAAGAGCACCATTGTTCACCCAGGTACTGAAGTCAGAAAGAGAAGTTATTCCTGATTCCCACCTTGTCCTCCCTTTCTACATCAATTCCATCAGCAAATCTCTATTGATTTTATGTCCAAAATATATCTCCCATTGCTCTCTTCTTATCTTCTTTGTTCATTTTATTTCAGAACACTGTCACTTCTCTCCTAGATTATACAGCCTGTTGTAATTCCATATGAATTTGAGGATTGGCTTTTCCATTTCTGCAAAAAAAGACAGTTGGAATTTTGATAGGGATTTCATCGAATCTATAGATTGCTTTGGGCAGTATTGACATCTTAGTTATATTAAGTCTTCCTATCCAAGAATGGAGCCCTGGTGGTGCAGTAGTTAAGAGCTCAGCTGCTAACCAAAAGGCCGGCAGTTCAAATCCACCAGCCACTCCTTGGAAACCCTATGGGGCAGTTCTTCTCTGTCCTACAGGTTTTTTTTTTTTTAATTGTACTTTAGATGAAGGTTTACAGACAACAAATAGTTTTTCATTAAACAATACATATACTGTTTTATGACAATTGTTAACAACCCCACGACATGTCAACACTGTCCCTTCTTAACCTTGGGTTCCTTATTACCAGCTTTCCTGTTGCCTTCTGTCTTCTAGTTCTTGTCCCTGGACTGTTGTGCCCATTAGTCTCGTTTTGTTTTATGGGGCTGTCTAATCTTTGGCTGAATGGTGAACCTCGGGAGTGACTTCATTTACTGAGCTAAAAGGGTGTCTGGGGGCCATACTCTTGGGGTTTCTCCAGTGTCTGTCAGACCAGCAAGTCTGGTCTCTTTTTGTGAGTTAAAATTTTGTTCTACATTTTTCTCCAGCTCTGTCCGGGACCCTCTGTTGTGATCCCCATCAGAGTAGTCAGTGGTGGTAGCTGGGCAACACCTAGTTGTACTGGACTCAGTCTGGTGGAGGCCGTGGTAGTTGTGGTCCATTAGTCCTTTGGACTAATATTCTCCTTGTATCTTGTTTTCTTCATTCTCCCGAAGGGGTGAGACCAGTGGAGTATCTTAGATGGTTGCTCACAGGCTTTTGAGACCCCAGATGCTACTCACCAAGGTAGAATGTAGAACATTTTCTTTATAAACTGTGTTATGCCAATTGAGCTAGATGTTCCCTGAGACCATGGTCCCCACAGCCCTCCGCCCAGCAATTTGGTCCCTCAGGGAGCTCAGAATTGTGTACTGTCTTACCCTTCACCAAAGTTACCACTTGTCTATTGTCCGTTTAGTATTTCTCTCCACCCCTCCCATCCCTTGTAACCAACAAAGATTTGTTTTGTTTTTAAGTAAATGGAAAGACATTCACTATTCTTGGATAAAAAATAAAAACCCATTGCCATCAAGTCGATTCCGACTCATAACGACCCTATAGCACAGAGTAGAACTGCCCCGTGGGATTTTCAAAGAGCAGCCAAGCTCTTAACCACTACGGCACCAGAAGTCCTCCACTTATTTAGGTCTTCTTTAATTTCTTTCAGTAATATTTTATGGTTTTCAGTGTACAAGCATTTCACCTCCCTAGTTTTCAGCTTACATGTGATCTCCACAGAGGAACTTTCTCTGAACATTTAATCTATAATATATCCTCCTCTTAATTTTTCTTTCTTTTATCCCATCTTCTTGTACTTTCTTTTGTTAGATTTTTTTGACTTGCAAATATTTTACTTGTTTGTTGGTTTTCTTTTTTATTGTCTTTCTCTTCTGCTAGAATGTAGGCTTCATGAGGGCAATGCTGTGACTGTTTTATGCAAATGCATACATCCAGAGCCAGGCAATAATTGTTGTTAGGTGCAATCGAGTCAATTCCAACTCACAATGACCCTATGTACAACTAAACAAATCACTGCCTGGTCTTGCACCATTCTCACAATTGTTGCTATGTTTGAGCCCATTGTTGCTGCCACTGTGTCAATCCATTTCATCCAGTGTTTTCTTCTTATTTGCTGACCCTCCACTTCACCAAGCATGATGTCCTTCTCCAGGGACTTGTCCCTCCTGATAACGTGTACAAAGTATGTGAGACGAAGTCTCACCATCCTCACTTCTGAGGAGCATTCTGGTTGTACTTCTTCTAAGATAGATTTATTCGTTCTTCTGGCAATCCATGGTATATTCAATATTCTTTGCCAACACCACAATTCAAAGGCATCAATTCTTCTTCAGTCTCCCTTATTCATTGTTCAACTTTTGCATTCATATAAGGTGATTGAAAATACCATGGCTTGGTCAGGTGCACCTGAGTCCTGAAAGTGACATCTTTGTTTTTAATACTTTAAAGATTTGCCCAATGAAGTATGTCATTTGACTTCTTGAATGCTGCTTCCATGGGTGTTGATTGTGGATCCAAGTAAAATGAAATCCTTGACAACTTCAATATTTTCTCCATTTATCATGCTCTTGCTTATTGGTCCACTTGTGAGGATTTTTGTTTTCTTTATGTTGAGGTGTAATCTATACTGAAGGCTGTAGTCTTTGATCTTCATCAGTAAGCGCTTCCAGTCCTCTTCACTTTCAACAAGCAAGGTTGTGTCATCTGCATATAGCAGGTTGTTAATGAGTTTTCCTTCAATCCTAATGCCCCGTTCCTCTTCATATAGTCCAGCTTCTTGGATTATTTGCTCAGTATACAGATTGAATATGTTTGGTGAAAGGCTACACCCCTGACACACACTTTGATTTTAAACCATGAAGTATCCCCTGTTCTGTTCGAAAGACTGCCTCTTGGTCTATGTACAGGTTCCTTATGAACACAATTAAGTGTTCTGGAATTCCCATTCTTTGCAATGTTATCTATAATTTGTTTATGATCCACATAGTCGGATGCCTTTTCATAGTCAATAAAACAATAGTAAACATCTTTCTGGTATCCTCCGTTTTCAGCCAAGATCCATCTGACATCAGCCATGATGTCCCTTGTTCCATGTTCTCTTCTGAACCTGGCTTGATTTTCTGGCAATTCCCTGTTGGTGTACTGCTGCAATCATTTTTTAATTGTTAGTAAAACACAGGTAAACATCTTTCTGGTATTCTCTGCTTTCGGTCAAGATCCATCTGACATCAGCAGCGATAAGCCTTGTTCCACGTCCTCTTCTGAATCCAGCTTGAATTTCTGGCAGTTCCCTGTTGATGTACTGCTGAACCATTCTTAATTACCTTCAGCAAAATTTTACCTGTCTCCCAGTAAATAATTTGATGAATTTGTTGTTTCTGCACAGTCCTGCTTGGATAACAGTGTTGAAGACTTTAGCCTGCAGGCCAACCCCATTCAGAGGTGGAGGCAATTTTAGTACCTAAGGAGGTATGTTCCCAGCAGATGTGGTCTTGCTGCCCTAAGCCCAATGTCTAGTGACTCTGGGATGAGTTGCTAGGTGTTTGCAGCCTATCAAGCTGTAACATTCATCTCAAGCTTGCCTTCTCCCTCCTTGGGAATGCCTATTCTGTATAACAGGGCCTCCAGTTCAGGTTTGAACTCTAGTTGCTGGCTGGGACTGGTGGTTCCTTGACTATAGCCTTGCCAGAACTTCTCCCCGAAGTCATACTTGTTCCCGATTCCATCCCTAGCCATTAGCTGAGAGGCTACCTCCTATCAGACAGATTGTCCTCCTCCATTCGTCCTTCTACCACTCCTTGCCTGTTCTAACTACCTGACTGAAAGTATTACCACTTTCTAGAAGTTTCTGCCTGGAGTCCCTGGCTGGTGCAAATGATTAATGGCTTTGGCTGCTAACTGAAAGGGTGGAGGTTGGAGTCCACTCAGAATCTTCTCAGAAGAAAGACTTGGTGATCTACTTCTGAAAAATCAGCCACTGAAAACCCTATGGAGCATTGGTCTACTCTGACACACTTGGGGTCACCATGAGTTGGAATCAACTTGACAACAATTGGGAAAAAAAAAACAACCCAAGTTTCTGCCACACTTTATCCCTCAGGTTTTGATGACAGCCTACACTGGAATCAAGTTCAGAACTGTCTGTTTGGATTTTGGAATTTGGACTGTTTGCTGCCCAGTTTCATGGGAGCTAACCTATGGAAAGAGGTCTTGGGAGTAGATAGGTCTGAATTTGAATTCTGATTCTGCCACTTATTAGCTGTGTGACGTAAGGCAAGTTATTGACTTCTCTAAGTCTTGGTCTTCTCATCTTCAAAGTGGTGGTAGATATCTCTTTTGAAAAGTTGTGAGGATTAGTGTTTACCTATGATAAGTACCTAACACAGAGCCTAACATGTAGCTGGTATGCAAGTCTCCCTACCTGCCAGCTCCAACCCTTCTGATCCCAGCTTCTCTCTTTCACCTCTCTAGATAAGAATGTGGATTCTACCTCTATCCAAAGTATTCTATGATGTGACAATTAAGGTTGTGTGTCAACTTGGCTGGGCCATGATTCTCAGTGGTTTGGCAGTTACTATGTAGTTTGGCAGTCATAAAATGATGTAATCACTTGTATGTTTAGATATGACATAATGTGATCACATCCTTGATGGGATCTGCTATGAGCAGCCAATCAGTTGAAAGGAAGTTTCCTTGGGAGTGTTGTCTGCATCCGATATAGCTAGACTTTCTGGCAAGCCCTCCTAGGCTTTTTCTTGCTCTGGATCCTGCAGCTGGCTACTGTTTGTCTGACCTCTGGTTCTTAGGACTTGAGCTAGCAGCTTCCCTGCTGTCTTGCCTGCCGATCTTGGGATTCATTGGTCTCTGCAGCCTGTGAGTCAGAACCCTGCTGTCTGACCTGCTGGTCTCTTGGGTTTGCCAGCTTTCTGCAGCTACATGAATTGGGAGAAGCCTCCAGCCTGACCCGGGGACTTGGGACTTGCCAGCCTCCACAACTGCATGAGCCCTTTCCTTGATATAAATCTCTCTCTCTATGTATTTATCTGCTGTACTGGTTTTGCTTCTCTAGAGAACCCAGCCTAAGACTTATGGGCTATTTCGGGCTGTTCTTTCTCTCTTGATCTGAGTGAACTGATTCCTTTAACTTCCTGAGTTTCTGTTTTCTTTTTGGCCCATATCCTTTAAACAAAACTCTTTTTAGACTGCCTCTGTTTTACACATCTGAGCCACTTTGATCTTATTTCTTTCTAGCATAAGAGCCATTTGTTCACTTTTGGAAGTGAGACACCTGCCATAGTTTCTTCAAAGCACTCTGTAGTCGTATCCAGAGAAGACGCTGGCCTGATTTCCCCAAAGATGGTGTACAGGGTGGACAGAATTCATTACTTTCACATGCAAAGGACGCACTTAAAATACGGAAAATTTTTGCTCAATGTTAAGGATGTAAAAAAAGCTTTATACCACAAACACAATATAATGTAATGTCCCTTTGTGATAAGGATCTTCTTTGCAATGACTTTTTAAATGCACAATTTATTTTTTCAAGGTTGTAATTTGAATTACATGACCATACAACTTCTCTGGAAGGCATAAAGTTGCTCTCTGGAGCCCAGCCCCCTCAGACACGTTGGCATGAATAATTTGAAGAGTGGCTGGGATCCCATATGTTTCTTCATTCCTCCTAGACAGCTTTGACATTTGGGGATTTATTCTTACAGTTTGCTTCTTTCAACATGTTTAGTTCAATTAGTCTACCGAAGCTGAGGTGGCATAGCTGTTTTTAAATGTAGTGGTAGCATATTCAGAACAGGATGTTTGAGACACAACAGATGGGGTTGTGTTCAGACTAGATGGCCATTTATCAAATTTAGAGTAAACTGAAGTGGATTTATACACGTAACCCAGTTCCTTAAATAGAGTAGGGGCTCAATAAATACTGGTTAAAAGAAGGAAGAAGGAATGAACGCATAAGCAACTAACGGCTGGAACTCTATTAATGCCTTGGGAGAAGAGGAACATTTAAATGAGTTAGGGATTATTTAAGGAGCCCTGGTAGCACAATGGTTAAGAGTTTGGCTGGTAACTGAAAGGTTGACTGTTAAAACCCACACAGCCCTCTGTGGGAGAAAGACCTGGTGATCTACTCCCATAAAGATTACAGCCAAGAAAACTCTGTGGGCCAGTACTACTCTGTCACATGGGATCACCATGAGTTGAAAATTGACTTGATGGCACCTAACAGCCACAACAAGTTGTGGAATGACATCAAGGACATCATACATGAAGAAAGCAAGAAGTCATTAAAAAGACAAGAAAGAAAGAAAAGAACAAAATGAATGTCAGAAGAGACTCTGAAACCTCCTCTTGAACACTGAGTAGCTAAAGCAAACAGAATAAATGACAAAGTAAAAGAGCTGAACAGAAGATTTCAAAGGGCTGCTCGAGAAGACAAAGTAAAGTATTATGATGACTTGTGAAAGACCTGGAGTTAGAAAACCAAAAGGGAAGAACATGCTCAGCATTTCTCAAGATGAAAAAACGGAGGAAAAAATTCAAGCCTTGAGTTGCAATATTGAAGGATTCTATGAGGGAAAATATTAAATGACGCAGGAAGCATCAAAAGAAAATGGAAGGAATACACAGAATCACTACACCCAAAAAGAATTGGTCGACGTTCAACCATTTCAGGAGGTAGCATGTGATCAGGAACCAATGGTACTGAAGGAAGTGGTCCAAGCTGCACTGAAGGCATTGGTGAAAAACAAGGCTCTAGTAATTGACAGAATACTAGTTGAGATGCTTCAACAAATATATGCAACACTAGAAGTATTCACTCATCTACACCAAGAGATTTGGAAAATAGCTACCTAGTCAACCAACTGGAAGAGCTCCATATTTATGCCCATTCCAAAGAAAGCTGATCCAAATGAATGTGGAAATTATTCAACAACATCATTAATATTACACATAAGTAAAATTTTGCTGAAGATCATTTAAAAGCGGCTGCAGCAGTACATCGACAAGGGAACTTCCAGAAATTCAAGCCAGATTCAGAAGAGGACATGGAACCAGGGATATCATTGCTGATGTCAGATGGATCCTGGCTGAAAGCAGAGAATACTAGAAAGATGTTTACTTGTGTTTCATTGACTATGCAAAGGCATTCGACTGTGTGGATCATAACAAATTATGGATAACATTACGATGAGTGGGAGTCCCAGAACACTTAATTTTGCTCTTGAGGAACCTGTATATAGATCAAGAAGCAGCTGTTTGAACACAACAAGGGGATACCGTGTGGTTTAAAGTCAGGGAAGGTGTGCGTCAGGGTTGTATCCTTTCACCATACCTATTCAGTCTGTATGCTGAGTGAATAATCTGAGAAGCTAGACTATATGAAGAAGAACGGGGCATCGAGATTGGAGGAAGACTCATTAACAACCTACGTTATGCAGATGACACAGCCTTCCTTGCTGAAAGTGAAGAGAACTTGAAGCACTTAGAGATGAAGATCAAAGACTAAAGCCTTTAGTATGGATTACACCTCAACATAAAGAAAACAAAAATCCTCACAACTGGACCAATAAGCAACAGCATGGTAAACGGAGAAAAGTTTGAAGTTGTCAATGATTTCATTTTGCTTGGAACCACTCCACAATCAAGGCCGATGGAAGCAGCAGTCAAGAAATCAAAGGACACATTGCATTGGATAAATCTGCTGCAAAAGGCCTTTTTAAAGTGTTAAAAAGCAAAGATGTCACCTTGAAGACTAAGGTGTGCCTGACTGAAGCCGTGGTATTTTCAATCGCCTCATATGCATGCGAAAGCTGTACAATGAATAAGGAAGACCGAAGAACTGACACCTTTGAATTATGATATTAGCAAAGAATATTGAATATAACATTGGCTGCCAAAAGAACAAACAAATCTGTCTTGGAAGAAGTACAGCCAGAATGCTCTTTAGAAGCAAGGATGGCGAGACTACGTCTCACATACTTTGGACGTGTTATTAGGAGGGATCAGTCCCTGGAGAAGGACATCACGCTTGGTAAAGTAGAGGGTCAGCGAAAAAGAGGAAGACCTTCAACAAGATGGATTGACACAGGGGCTGCAACGATGGGCTCAGGCACAACAAGGACTGTGAGGATGGCGGAGGACGGGGTAGTGTTTCGTTCTGTTGTGCATAGGGTAGCTATGTGTCAGAACCGACTCGACGGCACCTAACAACAACAGCAACAAGAGAGATTATTTAATTTTAAAATGGCAGGGGTGTTACAGAGTGAGTAAACTACTACTAATGTTCTTTCTCAAGATTAAAAGGTCAGCAGGGTTGCTTTACCTGATAGTGACTACCATTTATTGAGGACCTACTATAATGGGCATCTGTTGTTTAGTTGCTTAACATCTCTATTCTTTTTGCGGTACTGCGCCTGTCTCATAGTCAGTGAGTCCATCAGTCATGGTATAGCCTGGCAACCAAGAGAGGGCACGTGCCCAAGACTGAGCCAGTTATGATGCTGCATCCTCTTGGCAACTATTCTTGGGAGGGCATACACATGTAGACAAACAACCCAGGTGGGACCAATCAGGGTCTTCCTCTTGAGTAATAGATATTGGGAAGAGAGAAGGAAGAGGGAAGCTTCTTTTTACACCATGATTGCTAACCTCAGAATAAGTGAACCTGGGTAGTGGTGTGAGGGTAAATGATTAACAACTAGCTCTCAAGAAAAAAATGCATGCATATATATACATATATGAGTTTAGTATAGATTCTACTGATTTAAAGAATGTGTAGCAGACAATTTTCAAATAGTATTAAAATATTCAACTCTTTCTTGTAAATTCCATGTAGCCAATTGATTCTCACAGGATGCTTTAACTGATTTTTACCGAACCTTGAATGTGTAGCCAATCTATGGTTGCAATTGATGATTAATGTAGTTCCAACATGAATGTTTGTTAATGTTTTCATTTGCTTTAATGAAACAATGAAGATATATGATGGAACTTGACTGATTTGTCAACAATATGAGTAACTTCTTTGCTAAATTGGATAATAGTTTTTAAATACCAGAAGAATTTTTTTTCCTATTCATAATGTCATATCTAAAGACAAACATGTTTAAGTTTAATCTGAATTATTTACAGTCTGTATTTTCTCCATCACTTTCTTAAGTCTAGGTAATCAACAGATCAATAAATCAAATCCTGATTTGTAGCATTAGCTGATTTCTGTGGCTTATTTCAAACCACTAACATAACATCAATGAACTTGGAGTTGGAAAGAGTTGTACAGTAGCACACCATTATATAGTATTTCTACCATACAAATACAATAGATGTAAATAATCTCAAGAGCATAGATAATAGTAAAATTTAGTAAAAAAATTCGTAAGTGATGAGTTTAGAATATTTGTTGCCTTTGTTTTAAGTATAATTTATTTATTATCGTTGAAAATATTCACAGCAAAGCATTCACCATTTCAACAATTTCTACATGTATAATTCAGTGACATTGGTTCCATTACTCAGGTTATGCTACCATTCTTGCTATCCTTTTCCACATTATTCCACCACCATTATCTTAAACTCACTGCCCTTAAGTTTCCAATTCCACCCTTCAGGTTGCCATTATCAATTTGATCACACAGATAATTCTTTAAAAGACTACAATGCTCAAAGCAGATGTACTTTACCTATTAAAATAAGCTATTTTTTTGGTTCAAAGAAAACTTCAGGGGATAGTTTTGGTTTAAGATTTGAGATGTCTGTTTTTATCATTTATCTGTGTCTGTCTGCCTATGTGCCTATCTGTCTCTCTATCCATCCATCCATCCGTCCATCCATCCACCCACCCACCCATCCACCCACTCACCCACCCACCTACCTATACATCTATTTGTTTTTTGTTCTCATTTTTTCAGATAAGCTGTGAGAAGGTAAGTGACTTGTTCCAGGTAGAATTCAAGCCCAGTTCTGTCTGACTGTGAAGCAACAACCTCAGGTGAATTCTCACCAAATGGAGGGTTACTTAGCAGTAAGTAGATCAGCCTTTGCGAGTATAACTAAGCGGTAGCTCAAAGAAGAATCTCTTAACAAGCTGTCTTCATCCGCCTCTCAGCCCTCTCTGCAGGCTTCTGTGATTCCATTTCACAGATATTTCACCATTTAATTCTTTTTAATCTCCTGTTCTCTAAAACCTAGGGATATTAACAGTTTAGGGAAGTAAAAAGTAGCTCCTACTCACTTAAAGGGAGCAGGCTTAGGTGTGAGTCCTAACTTCACTTCACAGATGGGAAAACTGAGGCTTAAGGAGTTAAGCTAGTTACCTGGGTAATAATTGCAGGCACCAGCGGAGCCAGGCACACTGCCACACTGCTTACTAACTGATGCGCATTCCCTCTTGCAGACTGCTCAAAAAAAAAAAGAAGAGTCCATTGTACCTCAGTGGACTAATTCTTCAAATGCCGGTAGGAAATTATGCCTTAGTTGCTGTTAATGCCCTAGGACTGCAGTTCTCAAGGTTTACTGTGCTCCACAGTCACCTGGAGAAAGGAAAGAACTATCGATACATACAACATGGCTGAATTTCAAAATAGGTATTCTGAGTGAAAGAAGGCAGACAAAGAGTATATACAGTATGATTCCATTTATATACCATTCTAGAAAATGCAAACTAATCTATAGTGACAGAAAGCCGATCATTTGTTGCTTGGGGACCAAGCAGGAGAGGAGAGATGAATTATAAAGGGACATGAATAAATTTTGGGAGGGGAATTTCTTGATTGTGGTGATGGTTTAATGGGTGTATACATATGTCAAAATGTATGAAATTCTACATTAAATAATGCATAGTTTCTTGTATGTCAATTATATGTCAATAAAGCTTTTTTTTTTTTAACATGTTGCTTTATGCTTGTTCCCTTGACAGTTTATGTGTGTATATTTGTCTTTTCTTCCAGCCAGGTTTTTGGTTTGGTTTTTAATTATTTAAACAATTGACAGTGAACATTAAATAGAAACATCAAATGTCAGTAGAAACATGAAATATTAGTAGAAGAAAAGAGAAAACAGAACCCCAACACAGTAAATCACTGATGAGTTGTAGAATCTATAGCCTTTACCCATGCTCCTGCTTACAGTCAAAATGTATATTGTAGAACTCAATCAATATATAATATTCTGCGTTATATATTTTTCCATTGGCCTGTATTTTTTAAGGGCTTTTCCATGTTTCTACATAGTCCTTGAATTTGTCAATTCTAATAGAATTTTACTTACAATTGAATTAACGTTCCATGATCTGCCTGTTTATTCATTCACATTTAAATATTTGGGTCATTTAGATGTTCGTAAGAAAATATAGTTTAGTTTTAACCATTTTTGCGTATTTGCTTTTTCATTTGAATTATCTCTTTGCCCTTTATTATTAATATTCTAATGTGAATTAGGGGAAAAGACATTAAACATGATGTGAGAAGAACTGGGTTGAGCCTTGACTTTGCCACTTACTTGCTGAGGACCTTCTGAAAATCACTTAATATTTGTGGGGCATTTTTTTTTTAATGTGAAAAACAGAAATAATTAAACTTGCTCTAGTAATCTCACAAGTGCTGTTGGAGGATCATGGCCAAAATGAACTACCTTAAATGAAAGTGTTTTGTGGCCTATTATGCTATGAAAAGTGTATGAATGTTAATTTTTAAAAAGTTGTCTCTAGGCATAGTTATTTTCATGATTCTTGGTACATGTGTTTGAATGTCCCACCTATGAATCTAAAGGTACTGTTTTCATCATTCCAACCAACTTGGTGTTACAGTATACCTGTTAAATTTGTGTATTGCTTTACTCTTTTTTGAAGTTGAAAAACTTACATTAAAAAAAAAAAACAAAACCTCTTTGTATTAACTTTGATGACTATTATCCATCTACTTCCTTTGACCATTGTTCTTTGGAAACTATATATTTTTCATACAGATTTGCATTAGTTCCAAGCAGATTTTGAAGAAGAAAAAAAAAAAAACTTTTCCCAGTCATAAAACTATAATTAATTTTTCTCACTCCTTTAGATTTCTCTTTATACTGTATTATGCTTTGTATGTGTGTGTGTAGGTGAGATAGTCTATAGCAAAACCTATGTTACTTATAATTTTCTATGCTTTAAAAATAGTTTTAAAAACTATTTAATTATTTAAAAAATGTTTAACTCTGCAGTTTACTAGAATTTATTGTGGCGCATAGTGTGAAGAGTTGATAGAAATTAAAATATTCAATTCTAGTCTAAAATTTCCCCAACAGCTGTAAATAATTAACTAATCAATCTATTCAGCGTCCTCTATGTTCTAGGCACTGAATCATTGCTAAAATAACATACATGCAGAAGACTTGATCCTTGACCTAAAGGAATTCACAGTGTAGTTAGGGAGAAAGATGGGTAAAACCAATATACCTGATAAAATTTCACTGGATTTCACTTTCTCTACTTCCTGGGTGAATCTCTTAGGCATGAAAGAATCACTCAGCTATGCTCGTGCCCATCAAAAAACAAAAAAACCAAACCAGTTGCCATCAAGTGGATTCCAACTCATGGTGACCTCATGTGTGTTGGAATAGAATTGTGCTATAGTGTTTTCAATGGCTGATTTTTTTAGAAGTAGATTGCCAGGCCTTTCTTTCAAGGTAGACTTGAACCTCCAACCTTTTGGTTAGCAGATGAGCACACTAACTATTTGTACCACCCAGGGACTCCCATCAAACCTTGGGGAATTTCTCTATGCTAATTAAGCTCCCCTCTGTCTAACTAACTAACTCAGCCATTTCTTCTCTATGGTCTTGCTACCTTCTTGAAGTTCTATCCAGGAGATGGGAAAGATCTCTGTCTTAATTCCCATAAACTCACATGGGGTTTCTGTCATTTTCCATGGAGATCCAGGGCTTTTCCCACATTAGGGCAGGGTATAGCACCCATTACTCTTTGTTGCCTCTCTGACTTGTCTCCTATCCCTTAGCACAGGGAATTGTTTTTCTTGTTGAGTTAGGATTTCAGAGCTTTGCATTTTAGAAGTGTGGATACAAGATTGTCCACGTGTTTTTATCTTACTTAATCCTTACATTAACCATATGCGGTAGACACTGTTACTATTCTTTCTTTCTTTCTTTTTTTTTAATAGGTAAAGAAAGTCAGGCACAGTTAGGTTAATTAAAATGCCTGAGGTTACACAGCCAGGATTGAAAACCAGGCTGTAAGGTGGAGAATATTTCAAGACTAAAGGAGTGGAAACAGGGTCAAATGCCATTGGCAGATAAAGTAAAATTAGGAATGAGAATGCCTTACTGGATTTGGCAATTTAAAAAAAAATGACCTTTGGGAAGACAATCACAGGGAAGTTGTGCAGGTGGCAGCCAATCTGTGGTGGGTTAATTAAGGAGTGAATTGAAGTGAGGAAGTGGAAACACCTAGAACAGATTACTCTTCTGAGAAGATTCATCATGAGGGATGGGAGAGCATTTTTAAAGCATCTTTACATATTGAAGAGGGAAATCAGGGTACAGTCAGTAGAGTCTTCTCCAGAGACACAAGTGAATTTGATCCATAGTACTGTGAAGGGAACATGAGGGAAATTTCTTCCTAGTCACCTAGAATAAAGATGAAAGGAAGAGAGAGTAAAGACAGAAAGTGTCTAAGGAGTGAAGACATCACTGGATCTCTGTTCTCTGTGAAATCTTCTGAGACTGAGAGGTGAGAGGTTTGTATCCAAGGTATGATGAGAGTGGATGTAATGGATTGAATTGTGTTCCCCCAAAATGTTTGTCAACTTGGCTAGGCTGTGATCCCAGTATTGTGTGATTGTCCACCATTTTGTCATCTGATGTGATTTTCTTATGTATTGTAAATTCTACCTCTATGATGTTAATGAGGTGGGATTAGCAGCAGTTATGTTAATGCGGCAGGACTCAATCTACAAGATTAGGTTGTGTCTTAAATCAATCTTTTTTTGAGATATAAAAGAGAGAATCAAGCAGAGAGACAAGGAGATCTCATATCACCAAGAAACAAGAGCTTGGAGAATAACGCGTCTTTGGACCTGGGGTCCTTGCACTGAGAAACTCCTCGAATGGGAAAGATTGATGACAAGGACTTTCCTCCAGAGCCGACAGAGAGAGCAAGCCTTCCCCTGGAGCTGGCACCCTGAATTTGGATTTCTAGCCTCCTAGACCGTGAGACGATAAATTTCTCTTTGTTAAAGCCATCCACTTACGGTATTTCTGTTATAGCAGCACTAGATAACTAAGATGGTGGATGAGCTTTGAAAAAGCTACTGTAGAGAATTAAAAAACACCTGATTGGGGATGTATAGGATTGATGGGCTGCATTAAGAGGGTCCAGTGAGTTTGGAGGCCTTGAATTTATGGTGCATCAGTCTTGGAGATTTTGTGACTCTCCTGAGATGCTCAGCAGCAACAAATATGGAGCAACTCACTTGGATGGATAAGGGTTGGGTCTTTGTTGGGCAGGTATAACCAAAGATCTGATCCTTGGGAGTTGAAGATCTTGGCACAATATCTAAATCCCACATGTTCCCACAGAGTGCAGCATTCCTCTAAGGAAGTGATTCTCAACCTTGTTGTATATTGAAATCACCTGGGGAACTCTAAAAACTACTGATACTTGGATCCCACCCTCAGAAATTTTGATTTACTTGGTCTGGGCTGTGGTCTGGACTTTGAGATTCTTATAAACAGGTGATTCTAATGTGCAGCCAGGGTTGAGAAGTATTGTTCCTCTAATTTCCTATACTTAATGCAAGTTCATAACCTGTATTAGATAGAATAGGTTATGTTACGGTTGCAAACAGTGCCAGAATTTCAGTGTCTTAACCCAACGAATGTTTATTGTTTCTTATACAATGTCTATCTCAGGTCTAGGTAACACTTCAGGGCACCTGCTCTCCTTGTGTTGACTCATCATTACAATATTGCTGAGGCAGGGGAAGAGAAGCATGGAGAACCAAGTCCTGGCTCTTGCGTGCTTTCACCAGGAAGTAACACACATCACCTCCGTTTACATTTCAGGTCGGGGAGGCAACTGTATGGATACTGGTGAACCTTAGTAATGACCACTACCTTGTTGTTGTTGTTAGGTGCCGTCAAGTCGATTCTGACTCAACAGAATGAAATGCCATCCTCGCTTCCAAGGAGCGCACTCCAGCTGTATGTCTTCCAAGACAGATTTGTTCATTCTTTTGGCAGTTACAACAAATGAAAGTATTTACTTTAAACACTGTACAACAGAATGAAACACTGCCCAATCCAGCGCCATCCTCACAATTGTTGCTATCCTTGAGCCCATCTTTGTAGCCACTGTGTCAATTCATCTCATTGAAGGTCTCCCTCTTCTTTGCTGACCCTTTACCAAACATGATGTCCTTCTCCAGGGACTGATCCCTCTTGATACCACCATGTCCAAGGTATGTGAGACAGTCTCGCCATCCTCACTTCCAAGGAGCACTCTGGCTGTACTTCTTCCAAGACAGATTTGTTCATTCTTTTGGCAGTTACAACAAATGTAAGTATTTACTTTAAACATATTTACATGTCCAATGTTATTATAAGGGATTTAAAATAGGAACTCATTTAGTCCTCATAACATCCCTATGAGAGGGGATTTCAAAATCCCCATTTCATAGAAGTGGAAACTGAGATTACATAACATGACCTAGGTTATACATAGGAAATAAGTGATAGAGGTAAGATTAAATTCCAGGCAGCCTGGGTCCAGAGTCCAAGCATGGAAACCAGGGTTTTGAACTGGTTCTTTCCAGTCTGAACTCCTGCTGAGTATTTGCATTTCTAACAAGTTCCCAGGTGATGCTAATGCTGCTGATTAGGGACCAATTCTGAGAACCACTAGTAGAACTATATGTAAGAATCACCTGGGGATCTTGTTAAAATGTAGATCTGATTCAGTATATGTGGGGTAGAAATGCAAACTGGAATTAACCGGTTCAAAGCCCCAATTGAACCTCTACACTGTACTGCTTTTCTCATCAGCTTTCTCTCAACTTAGATTCTCTCTCTCTCTGTGTATGTAGGGGGATAGGTATACGTGTAAGTGTAGGACTGTGCATGCAAAAAGAATGAAGTAATGTTTGGATATTTCACTGCTAGAGCTGGGCTAGAGCTCTCAGGGGAGGCACAGAGTGAGGCTTGGTAAGTGGGTTGGGGAGAAGGAAATGGAAAGGACTGATGGTGTTGCTAATGAGACTAATCCTAGAGGCCAGGATGGAGAGTGACTTCCTGCCCTTTCCTTTTTTCCTTCCTTCCTCCTATTCCTCCATCAGAGCCACTCACTTAACAGCCAAAAACTGCACCTTGGACATGCCATGGGGTTAGCTCAGAAACGGAGAACAGGGATGGGGAGAAAAATCAGTCTCCTATAGAGTACTGGGTGGGCCATTTGTACATAAGCGATCAAATAGTAAGTTAGACTGGACCTATTTATAATGCATTTCTGAGAATTTATACACAATTCCAGCTACTGTTAAACTGTATTTTAAAATCCTCAAAGGAGAGGCTCTTGATAAAACAATCCTTCAGTGAACCAATAACAATTACAAATCATCACTTTCAAATACATCAGTTTCTAAGTCTTCACTTTTATATTGGTTGCTGTTAAAGTGTAATGCACCTGCGATCCAGCTAGCTTTCATTCTGCTGTGACTCGGGAGTCAGCACCGCTGGGGGTGAGAACTCTTGGTTCCAGCAGACTAAGGCACTCTAATTACAATACCACAAATGACAGAAGAAAAGGACAAATGATTCTGCTTTAAAATGGCAACTTTGTAACAAAACAAGCAAACATTGGAGCTTTTCGATTTCTGTCTCTCTCACCAGTTAAATCCTGTGGTTTGGTCACAACATATGCACCTGTCTGCAAAACACTTTTAAAATGCTGTATTGGCACCTTGCTGCCATCTGCCAGCACCTTCCTTAGGGCCAGTTAGTCCATATGGTGCTGCTCTATTTTCCTTAAGCCGATTTTGATTGGGAGCTGTTTCAAGTTGTTGCTGGGGTTTCTGTTCCCTTGAATGCTGCAAAATCACTGGCAATGGTGATCCCCGGGTGTGGTGGTTCGTTACCGCACTAACTCAAGATAAGGTTATTTTCTATTACTTAAAAGAAGCTCTGACTACAGGGTCAGGAGACCTGATTCTAGTCTTAGTCCAGCCTCAAAAGATGGTGTCATCTTGAACAAGTCACTTCATCTTTCTGGGTCTCTGTTCCTTCCATAAAATGAAAAACCTAAACTCAAAGATTAAGATAAATTTATAATCCAATGATTTGACACTTTATAACCAGCAATTTTTTTACAGTAATTTATTATAATCCTAAAGTTAGAATGCTGCATAATTATTGAGGACAAAGAAAGAATAAATGTAATTTTAATTAGAGCTGCAGTTGGAAATAAACAGGGAAGTCTTACCAGTAGTTGTGTGACTGTGTCTTAATGGAGACCAAAAGAGTTTCCTCTTCGGGAAGTGTGAGCTAATACACCCACAGAGGAATGATGAGGAACAGGGATATTTATACTAGATGGGACACGCTGGGAAGCTGAGATTTAATATCAATACCCAGAGGCGAGATGTGGGCAGCTGACGATGTGCAAAAGAACATATAGATTTGAAATATTCCCTGTTAGGGATGATGATGGAATTACCATATCACGTTAGAAGTCTAGCATAGCAATCTATGAATTTTAGATATTAAAAAAAAGAAAAAAATTAGCCTGCCTGTTTGCCACCCAGCCTTGAATGGCTGATTAGGAGCATTGTCTGTGTACTAGCCTGGTCTTAAAAAACAGATCATACAAAACCGATCAGAGGGGGGAGATTCAGTCATATGTTTAAGGCTGGGGCGGGGAGGGGCTTCAAGCTCCACTCCCTGCATACACACCGGCAACCCACAGGGTGGGAGCTGTAACCTCAGTCACTGACTCCTGCTGGTGATGGGCGAATCACAGGATCCAATCTGCGCCTGACACCCTTGTTATTTAACGAAGGGCACCCCAGTGCCGGTTAAAAGACGTGCGCTGTGGAGGGATAAGCCAACGGTGTTCAGAATCGAAAGCTAGATTAGTCAAGTGTTATTGGATCGAGTCTAAATTTTTTGTAGAAAGAATCCTAGCAGAACAAACTCTCTTTGCCTTGCCTCAACCTTCTCAGTTTGTTCAGCTGCCTAAACTTTGGGCGAGTGGGTGGACATTTCAGAGAAGAGAGCAGAAAAAGGACCCTAAGCTAAAGCTTGGATCCTAGCTGTGCATTTAACTGTCCGCTTAGCCACAGGCAACAGCCCTTAATCCAGGTGCTCTGGGAAGACGGTGGTCTAGGGGACTCCAAACAAGGTCAGACGCGGGTCTCCAAGCACAGATATTTACTTTAATCCAGTCTGGGTACTCCCTCTGCTTTCGATAACCTGGCGTTGATCAATTCTTAAAAAGCCCTTAGCATATTCTGACAGCAGCAAAAGGGGACGTTCCTATGCAACTCTCCTCTCGCCTTCCTCACTCAACGCTTTTCGAGGCCACAAACCGCTGACCCTGCCACAGCGCACTTTTTGTCCCCCCACCCCTGGTACTTTTCACACCCCTTGCTTTCCGGGCCCGCCCAGGTGGAGTCTACAGAGGAGCACCCTTAGATGAGTGCTTCTCAAACTTGAGCGTGTATCCTATTCACCTGGAGGGCTTGTTAAAACAACTGTTGGGCCCACGTCCAGAGTTTCTGATTCAGTTGTTGCGTGCTATCGAGTGGATTCCGACTCATAGCGACCCTATGGGACATAGAAGAACTGTTTCATAGGGTTTCCAAGACTGTAATCTTTATGGAAGGAGCCCTGGTGGCGCGGGGGTTAAGCGCTTGGCTGCTAACCAAAAGGTCGAACTGTCGACGGTTAGGACTCACCAGCCGCTCCGCGGTAGAAAGATATGGCAGTCTGCTTTCTTAAAGATTTAGTCTTGGAAACCCTATGGGGCAGTTCTACTCTGTCCTATAGAGTCGCTATGAGTAGGAATTCGACTGAACGGGCAATGGTTTTGGTTTTGGGTAATCTTCTCGGAAGCAGATTGCCACATTTTTCTACCACAGAATGGCTGGTGGGTTCCAACCACCGATCTTTCCATTAGCAGCCAAGCGCTTAACCACTGTGCCACCAGGGCTCTTTGGAGTTAAAACAACAACAACAAAAAACCCAAACAAAAACCACCAAACCCATTGCCGTCGAGTCAATTCGTAGAGCCTGATAATTTGCATTGCTAACAAGTGATTCTGATGCTGCCAGTTTGGGCCACTTTGAGAACTACTGCCTTAGATAAACGAAGGTGCCACGGCTGGGGTGGGCTCCCCTTTATTTCCATCTCTCTCCTCACTTATGCCATTTTCCCTTTTCCGTGGCAGACCCCGATTTATATACTCTACTTCTAGTGGTTCCACTCCGGTCGACGGTCCCGAGCAGATATGAGGGCTGTTAGAGACGATTCCTGCCCCGCCCCAGCCCTGAGCAGCTTCGCCCTCACCACCTTCACTGTTTTTCCATGCGCCGCACTCTCCTTCTCTTGCTTGTGAATTAGTCTCCCTCATCCTCACGTCAGGTGCAACCTTTTTCGCAACTTTGCAGCGATGGCCCGCCCCTCCGCACGCCTACGGCGCTCGGCAGCCTGGGGATAAGTTCCGCTGTGCAGTTCCGCATGCAGCCCTGCGCGCCAGACCCAGCCTTGGGCGCGGGGACGATCCTGGGCGTCCGCTGTGCGCTGCGTCCCTATCTGACTTGGGCTCCCGGGTGTCGAGTGGGGCGGGGGTGCTGAAAGCTCATCTGTTGAGGCTCCGGGCGCCGAAGCCCGGAGGGGGGCGGTAGCAGCGTCAGGTGGCTGCTCTGCGTCCCCGGGCGCCGCTCAGTCAGTCCCTGCTCGGCTCTCAGCCGGAGCCCATCAGCATCTCAGCCCCGGCAGCCGCGTCCGCGGGAGCTGCCGGGGCTCGGAACCCCTCTGGCTGCCCATTGCCCTTCCTGCTCCCCTGCCTGCAACTCCGCTGCCTCTCCCACTCCGCAGCCCTACTAGACAAGCGAGCGCTTGCCTCGATCTCCGGGGAAAGAGGAGCGGCCACCAGGCGCACAGCCGGGCATAAGTTTGGCTTCTCTGGGCAGCTGCGATCCAGCTGCGCGACAGGGGTGGGTTAAGAGCAGGGAGAGAGAAAGGTTCAGTCAAGTGGTCTCGGTCTGGACTTAGAGGGGCTGGGAGAGAGGGAGCTTCAGTCCGCTCTTCCCGCTCCCCCGGCCCCAGGGCACCGGGCCGCGGGAGAAATGCTGAGCCCGCGCCCAGGAAGCCGCCGCCGCGGCAGCAGCCTCAGCATCAGCACCTGCGGGACAGCGACAGCGGGGGCGGCGCAGGCGCACTGTGCCCCGCGGAGCCTGCAGTTCCCGAGCTCCTTGTGCGGCACCGCCACAGTCTGGGCAGCGGCGGCCGGGGGAGCGCTACTACCATGAACTGCCTGGTCCTCCTCCCCACAGCTGCTCATCCGGTTCGGGCTCGAGACACAGTCAGGGGACCCCGTCGCCGCCGCCGCGCCCCCTCTTCTTTCGGCTCGATCTTCTCCTCCACCTTTTCCTCCTCTTCCTCCACCTTCACTTCCTGCATCCCCCCCTCCCCCGCCGCGGATCCTGGCCGCCGCTCTCCAGACCAAGGATGCCGGGGGGCAAGAGAGGGTTGGTGGCACCGCAGAACACATTTTTGGAGAACATCGTCAGGCGCTCCAGTGGTAAGAGGAGTTTCGGCTCGGGAACACTCTCACTTCCATCCCGCCTACGCGCGCTCCCCACCGTCTCATTCCCATCCCAAGGGGGGAGGGGGACGCAGACAGCGTTACCTGGTGGCTTCAGTTACTAGTCGGAACTGATGTGGGGCCTCGGGGTGGGAACGAGGTGGTGACGGCGAAAGTTAGTTACATCTCCTCCCCAAGAGGTACTCGCCCCCCCCCCACCTGTCCAAAGCTCCGAAGGCAAGGAAGCGAAGGGGGTGAGTAGGGTGTAGGTACATCTGGAGAACAGAGTGGAGTTTAGCTTTGGTGAGCGCTATGTTTCTTGTTAATCATTCTCCCAACATTTCTGCCCCAAGTGGGCTGCAGGGACTACCAAATTATTGGAGTTAGTCTCCGTGGGAGGGTTTCCCTCAAGTTGGAAATGGCTATGAAAGTGGCTACTTAATAAGATTTAAGTCTCTGAAAAGACTTTTGACCCCTGTGGGCACCGCTGAAGGGAACTTTGTGCTGGGGAGTGTAGCTGGAGTGGAATCTGAAAGGAAGAGTCGGTGCTTGATAAAATAACAATTACTATGGTCAAATTTGTGTTTAAAGTTTCTTTCTTTTATGTGCATTGGTCTGTATTGGTCTATATGATATATTTGATTTGACTTAAACAGGAGAAATGTAGAAGTGAGTCAATAGCTGCTGTGGTATTAAAGCAACCCATTTTGGAGTCCATTCCGAAAGAATTCCAAGAATGTCATTCTACCTGTGCTACGCTGTTAAGGTTATCCTGCCTTAAAAGAGTCTTTAAAATACCATTCATTTATGTATTCATTTCCTCCAAGATATTTTGGATGGGAATGGTTGTTTATTTCACCTTTTAAGACCTTATAAACTTTGAATTTTCTGAAATCTACACCTTCCATTTTTTTAAATTCTTTTATGTAATTTTCAATTTCCTAAGCAAGATGTTGAAAATTTCAAGGTTTTTCCTTCAGAGGTCTGCTATTTTATTTTGAGATCTGTTGCTTGGAGAATTATGAGAAAACCATTTCTGCATATGGATTACAGGAGTGCTTGGGACAAAGCAATGAAAATACTCTATATGGTTCTATAATTCAGTGTTTATTCATTCATTGAAACAAATGCTTACTTGGTGCATATCAACCAGCCACTTTGTAAGACTCTGGATAAAAAAGTGATTAAGACACTTCCGCTGTCCTCAAGAAGCTCCCTGCCTCTGGGAGATACAGAGGCACAATCAAATGATAAATAATTAAATAGACTATGCTTTCTCTGAGTTGTTGGATTATACAACTGCTTAGATCTAGGATCTCTTCTAAAACCAGGCTTGCAAATATTTTCCCTGACTTTGGGGCTGTATATATCTAAGTGACCCAAAGTGTTTTGCCTAAATCTTTTACTTGGTATTTGGCTTTCATTTGAAGCTTGACTTTACTTCCTTCACTTTGGCCATGTCTGACACCAAAGAACTATAGAGCAGCCGAGTGTTTATTTGGGTTGAAGAAGATAACTAATAGGCCTGGTCTAATATGTTTTTTAATATTCATACTTTCAGTCCCTTCTATGTTTTTTAGCCATTCCAGTGTGACTTCATATGTATTTTCTCTTCTTTATGATAATATAAAATATAAATTCACAATGGCAGGCAATTTCTATATTTATACAATAACTTCCTGTATTAATATTGTACATAGACCTGGAGTGCAAAGGGAAATTACTGTTAAGACAGTAATCTGGGGGAATTTAAAGTTTATTGGAATCAGCTATTTAAGACATAGGAGTCTTATTTCAGCTTTCTCATCCCCTTGGGTTATTTTATCTCCATGCAATTTGGTTTGTGAGAAGACTTTTCAGAGAAGGCCTTAAAAAATAAAATCCGTGGGCTCTTATTGCGCGGCCTGGTGAAGAGGAAGAAAATGAGAATCCTTTGACTGGAGTTTACTAATATAGCATGTTTGGTTGAAACTTCTTGTACAGACTGGCAGTATGGGCCAGTTTTTTGAAAATTTTTCTTTTTAGATATACCATGAAACAAAATCTTTCCTTATATAGCTTAGAAATATTTCTTCTGTTGCCTCCATTTGACATCTACTGTCTTGAAGATTTATTTGACATCTAAGTTAATGCAGATTTTATCTTTTTTACAGTTCATGCTTCATTGGTTGAATGTTTCTTTCCATGGATAACACTAAGTGGAAATGAAATTGTGTGTGTTTTGGCACGTTAAATGCCACCTCTGACTGCCTATGGCTAACTCTTAACACTACTACTCACGCAGCTGAGATTTGTTTGAAACGTGAGATAGTTGCCTTGAGTATTTGTGCATGTGTATGCAATCAACACTGGACCATTTCAGGGCCTCTTATAGGAAGAACCTCGGAAATTGCAAATTACAGTATTAAGTTGGTCTGTACATTCACATGAAAGTGCCCCACAGTAGTTGCCATTTCCATATGATTTGGCAGAGAAACAGAAAAATTCATCAGGAGAAATTGTTTAGTTGAAGCTAAGAGAGAAAACTCCCTTTAGGATTCTCAAAGATGGATCTGGTTTGTCACAGTGGGGATTTCACTATTCACTAACTTAACAACATTGAGAGTGAAGTATTGGCAGAGCTTTAGTGGTAAGAGAAAGAAAAGGAGCCAGTGCTCACAACATATTTAAGAATTGAAGAAACAGAGGCTGGAATTGTCTGTTTACCTTTACCCCATGGAATGCTTCTCTTTCTGACGTTCACATCATTTTCTTCTTATGAAAATATCAGATCTTATGGTAAGAGACAGACTGATACAGAAACATGTATGAAGAGATGGACAGAAGCACGCAGATAAACACACAGGCAGGCATCCAACCAGACCAAAGACAGATACGGAGGAAGACGCAATGACTCTCTCTTTCTCTGTTTCTGTCTCTCAATACACACACAAAGAGCAAGAGAGAGAGAGGTAGAAAGAGACAGAAATACAACCCCCGCCCCCACACAGACAGACATTAGATATTAGGCATAAAAGAGAAATGGACGTAAAGAGAAAACATCAGGCATTTATTTGTCCATGGATATCGCTAATGAACCGAAATCTCAGCCAGTTAGAAATCCATCAGAGAACTTCTTCATGATGTAGAGCGAAAGAGCAAGAAGTGTGGCATGTTTGAGGAGAGTTTTTAAACTTGAAGATTTCATAATAAAGTTTCAAACTCCCTCAGTTGCAATTTTGCAGAACAGCAGTGATGTATTCTGTACCCTAGAGTTGCAAGTATAGTATGCACGCTATTATTTTACACCTCTTGAGATTGGATTTTTATTTTTCCTTATTTAGTTGACTCAGTCTGTTATGGGAAAGCATTGCGAGTTGTTACTGCTGATTCAAGTCTATAAAATAATGAGAGCCATGGAGTAGGATGGAAATACCCATATTTTATAGCCAAATCCCCAAATAATAGTTGTAGGGAATTCCTCTTTAGTTTTAAGATAAAATACAAGATCATTTTTTAGACATAAAAGGAATTATAATAATTCTCAACGTGTAGTTCCAATAAATGTAGAGAGCACATTATTACTCTAAGAAGTTGTAAAGGTCAAGAGTGTAAATAAAATAGGAAGATTTGGGTAAATTTTTGGTTTGTTAGGAAAGGAAAGGTTGGGAAGGTGAGTTCAGTACATCTGATTGACGTCTGCTAGAAGGCTCCTGCCCCAAGTACTTGCTGAATGGATCTGTGTCTGGAATATTCTTAGGATATCTTTCCCTATTTAACTTTCAATATTTATGCATGCTATCCATCAGCATAAATTAGCTGTAGGGAGCAGTAAACTTTTGGGTACCTGAAAGAAAGCAATAGCTTTTAGAACTTTTAGGTGGAATTTTAGGTTGCAATTGGACAACATATTTTATTCATATTTTGTCTTTTATTCTTTAATAAATGAGCAGAAATGATTACTTTGGGTAACAGCAAATTAAGATGTCATTTTGAAAAAATATATGAAAATATATAAGCAGACCGCCACATCTTTCTTCCACAGAGTGGCTGGTGGGTTTGAAATGCAGCCTTTTTGGTTAGCAGCTGAATGCTTAACCAATGTGCCACCAGGGCTTCTTATGCTAAAATTAATATGCGTAAAGGCTGAAATCTTAAAAGAGAACCCATAGGAAAGGAAATAGAGAACTTGTGATTTAAAATCAAAACAAAAAAGAAATACTAAAGTATTATCCAACTTAAAAGAAAGATTGAGAGACAAATTCCCCCTCCCCCTAATTTTTCTTGAAAGTGTTTCTTCAACACCTGAGCCACTATTCAGGAAATATTGATAAAACCACACAGTGTTTTTTTAAGCATTGGTTTACCCCGGTCTTGTAATGTACTGCTTTTACTTTTAAAATATCGTAGAGGTTGAAATTATACTGACCACTCCCTAGATTATATTTACAAAGAAACCAGAGGATGGTCTCTTGCTTTAGTGCTCGCACAGCATTCTATAAGGATGGCAGTAGATAGCTGACTACAGAACCGCTAATCCCAGGACACCCCGGCTCCACTAGAAATTGCCCTCTTTGTCTATCTTCTGCTTGATTCCAGAAGTAGGATGTGTAAGAAATCATGTAACTAGTCATCTTTTAACTGCCCTACTAAACGAATACTATTTTTAAATAGAAGGCAGTAGTTATGGTTATTTTAATTAATAGTTGACTGAGTAGATTTCCATAAAGAAATCCTTTAGTTTAGTCAATGTTTATCTTTTACTTTCATTGTTAATAACAGCTGTTTGCTAGCTTGGAGGAACAATGCTTCCATTCTCCAGAGTCTAGCCTAGGAAAAGGTTGTATTGTTCACCAAAGCTTTGTAGTTAATATTTACCACAAGAGGTCACTATAGGTTCTATCACAGGTGAAATAAGTAGTTAATTTCTTTCTTTATTTTTTCCTCCAAATTTGATGGGGGACGTAAGAGTCAATGTAGTTAGTTGCTGCTCTTGGAAGAAAATTTCTAAAATATGAGAAATACAGGAAAGTGAAATGAAGAAAAGTATTTCTTTCGTTTAGTTATTAAAATCTTAGTTTATGGCAACTAAAAATTTATGACCAAATGAATGTGATATTACTAAAGATGGTTGATGTAAAGAAATATATTTAAATTCGTTTTAGATTAATAAAGCATTTACTTTTTGAGATAAACAAAATTTTGATTGTAATACTCAATTCCAGTGTAATGTAACATATATGAAATACAAAGTTTTGCAGAAAAATGTCATACAATGTTTCATATTGGAAAGATGACTATATATTTTTAATTTTCAAACAAAATTTTTCCTCTGTCAGATGCCTTGATATAATTTAGATTAAACTGGTGAAGTAGACTCAATCCATGACAGTGCTTTTAAATTTATTGAAAGATAGTTCACTGATTTATAGTTACTTCCCTGGAAGAGTATGTGATTCTCGTATTTTGACCTTATCTAAATCTCTTTATAAATAAAATACACGGGAAAAACAAATTATCTTCGAAGTTCTTCTAACTAACTTCTTGTTAGTTGCTGTGGAGTGGATTCTGACTTATGACTACCCCATGTATGCAGAATGGAACTGTGTTCTATAAGGTTTTCAAGGTTGTGACCTTTCAGAAGCAGATCGCAAGGCCTTTCGGCTAGTAGACGAGCGCTTACTCCAAAAAGCATATGATTAAGAATATATTATATTAAGAGGTTTTGCTTTTTTTCTGTCAGTAAACCTCAATATTGGTTTTTGGATTTTTTTTCTTTTTGGTAGGGTTAGAAACAATATACTGAGAGATGCTTTGAAATGTCCAAAATGAAATTAGTTTTAATGGGAAAATTAAAATATGCCATACAGCACTGTCTTAGTTATCTGGTGCTGCCATAACAGAAATACCATAAGTGGCTGGCTTTAACAAACAGAAATTTATTTTTTCACATTTTGGGAGGCTAATAATTCAGGATGCTAGCTCTAGGGGAAGGCTCTCTCTCTCCGTGGGCTCTGGAGGAAGGTCCTTGTCTCTTTTGAGCTTCTGCTCCTGGGCAATCTTCACGTGCTTGTTTAATCTGTTTTATATGTCAAAAGAGATTGACTCAAGACACACCCTACACAAATCCTGTCTCATTAACTTAACAAAGACAACCCATTCCCAAATGGGATTATAACCACAGACATAGAGGTTAGGATTTACAACACATATTTTT
Source organism: Trichechus manatus latirostris (assembly GCF_000243295.1). Classification (NCBI taxonomy): domain Eukaryota; kingdom Metazoa; phylum Chordata; class Mammalia; order Sirenia; family Trichechidae; genus Trichechus; species Trichechus manatus. The sequence continues at coordinate 15,155,557 of NW_004443946.1, read as the reverse complement.
GGGGGACACAATTCAATCTATAACATTCTACCGTTTATGTCCCCAAAATTTATGTCCTTGCCACATGCAAAACATATTCACCCCATCACATCATTCTAGAAGTCTTAAATCAACTCCAAGTTCAAAATCTCATCTTCTGAAGCATCCAGATCAAATATGGGTGAGACTTTAGGGGTATTCCTTCCTGGGGCAAAATTCCTCTTCATCTGTGAACCTGTGAAATCTGGACTACGGTTATCTGTCTCCAGAGTTCAATGGTGGAACAGGCACAAGGTAGACATTTCCATTACAAATGGGAGAAATTGAAGGGAAAGAAGGGATAACAGGCATCAAGCAAGTCCAAAACCCAGCAGAACAACTTACATTAGCTCTCAAGGCTTGAAAATAATCCTCTGTTCTTTGGGACCATCTGGGCAACGAATGGCTTTGCCCTCTGGATTCTGGCGGGAGACCCTTGGCCCTGGGCTTCAGCTCCACCTTCCAGGCCTTATGGGATGGCAACTCTGCTCCCTCAGCTTTGGGTGGCCTCATTCTCCTAGTCCATCTGAGTTGGGATCCCTCAGCCCTGGCAGGCCTCGTTCTTCTCCCCCTTGGGCATGGCAGCCTCACCCCCTCAGCTTTGGGTGCTAGCCCCATACCCTAACACACCTTAATGGCAACCCAACAATCCAGAACTGAGTTGGCAAAGATCCAACTCTTGGAAACCTAGGAGGCCCTGCTTCTAGTGCTCCTTCTAACAGTTCCACTGATCTCTGATCTGCTCCAGGGATGGTCCTTTTATTGGAGGGTACATGGAGGACAACATGTAGCTTCTTTGGCCTCCTTTCCTACCTGTAGAATTCCAAGAGGTGGAAAGCATTCTTTCCTTTCATTCTTTTTCTCTCCCCTTCAGTCTAAGCTGATGGACTTTCTGCTATAGTAGATGGTTAGATCCGTCAGTCATAGGTTTAATCTCTTTAACAAAAGATTATGTAGCCATGTCTTTGGTAAACATTCTAGGACAGGTGTCCTTAGTTTGTACAACAGAATTTTCCAAACCTTTAAACTTCTGTTTTCATTTTGCACAGTTCATTTTTAAGTCCATCTCTTTCCTCTTGCATTGTACTATAAGCAACAAGGAGAAACCATGTGGCCCTTTAAGGCCTTGCTTAGAAATCTTCTCAGCCAGATATCCAGGTTCCTCACTTAACAAGTTCTACCTTCCACCAAACATTTGAACATAATTCAGACAAGTTCTTTGCCACTGCATAAAAAGCATTGCCCTTCCTCCATTGTCCAATAAAATGTTCATCATTTTCTTTTAAAGCCTCACCAGAAGCAGGTTTAAAGTTCACATTTCTAGCAACATCCTGTTGCTTGTGCCATATGTATTCTCTAATATGATAGAAACTTTCTCTATGGCTCTCGTCACTGCCTTCTGAGCCCTCATCAAAATTGCCTTTGATGTCCATAATTCTACCAACAGTCTTTTCAGGCAATCTGTTGTTAGCTGCCGTTGAATCAGTTTTGACTCATATAGACCTTATAGGACAGGGTAGAACTGTCTCATAGGGTTTCCAACCAGCAGCTGGTGGATTTGAACTTCTGACCTTCTGGTTAGCAGTCAAGTTCGTAACCACTATGAAACTGGGGCTCCATCTAGGCTTTTACTATTAGGCACCTTAAAACTTCCAGCCTCTACCCATTACCCATTTCCAAAACCACTTCCACATTTTAGGTATCTGTTAGAGCAGCACTCCCACTTCTCGATACCAAATTCTGTTTTAGTAATCTAGTGCTGCTATAACAGAAACACCACAAGTGGGTGGCTTTAACAAACAGAAATTTACTTTCTCACATTTAGAAGGCTGAAAGTCTGAATTCAGGGTGCTGGTTCTAGGGGAAGGCTTTTTGTCTCTGTCGGCTCCGGAGGAAGGTCCTTGTCTCTTTTGCGCTTCTGCTCCTGGTGATCTTCATATGGCTGGGCATTTCTCTTCCCCTATCTCTGCTTCCTAACTTGCTCATTTAATCTGTTTTATATCGCCAAAGAGATTGACTCAAGATGCATCCTATGCTCATCTTGCCTTATTAACATAAAAAGACAATCCATTCTCAAATGGGATTATAACTACACTTATAGAGGTTAGGATTTACAACATGTATTTTTTGGGGATAAAATTCATTAACAAGCACTTTTATGAATAAAAGAGACATGTCATGAAATCAAATAAGCATCAGTAACAAGTCACAATCCCAAACCAGAGACAATTATTGTGAAAATTGGGGTCAAAGAAAATAGTCTTGATGTGTTCTAAGAAATGGACATTTCTAAAACATTTGCTTTACCAATAGCAGAGTAGAATAATAAAAAAAAATCCTCAGCATTTTCCAGTAAATATTTTAGCTTAAAAATATATTGCATGGGTTTTTATCATTTAAAAATAACTAAAAATTATCATTTAAATATTGCCATTTTATATAATGTAGAAGTTAATACTGGAAAGGCTGAGTTTTGAAAGGTATTTGACCAAATGAGGGCAGTGATAATTACTGGCACATAAATCAATGTGTATGTTACATATTATTTTAATATTTGGTTATACGTGGATAATATTACCAAATACAAAGACATATTTGTATATTATCTAGATGGTAATTTTGTGCTGTATTAGACTTTCACACGGAAAAGATAGCATTAAATATAGAGCAAAATCACTTAGATGGGAAGAGTGGTTGAAGAATTATTTGAAATTTTATTGAAAAGGGATTTCATTCTCTCTTGGGGTCTCATCTCATCAGATAAATATAAGTGTAAAGTCCTGTTGACTTCAAGATATATGTGATTTGAGATCTGAGTTAGGTGCATAATCATAGCAGTTTCTAGGAGTAACGACATGTAACTAGGAAGTACTGAATATACTGGTATATGAAGCTCCTTGAGGATATGGCCCATGTCTGAAACATACTTTTATATCCTTCACTGTGCAGATCATATAGCACTAAGTATTAGCCGAATAAATGCTTTTTAATTTTGTCTCCTAAATTATCCAAGTCCGTAATTGATTTTTTCCAAGTCAGTGTTGATTAAATCTATTAAGTACATGTGCATAAGTAATTGCACAGCTTAAAATATTTAGTTAATCAATGGAGATAGCTAGAAAATGAAATCACATTGTATAGGGCAATTCAGATGGGGCTCACGAGGGTGGGTGTGTCTTTTAGGTGAACATGTAAGTGATCCCAATGCTCATCTCCAATTCCAATTTGAGGTACAGCTGAAATATTTTCTTTCTTTTCTGTTATAATTTCCCAGGGCTTAAAAGAGGAACTATTTTATATAAGAAAGAACTGTTTAAAAAATTGTAGATTCTAATTAAATGGTTTAAAAAAACTTTGCAGTTAGGGGATATTAATGGTGAGATTTATCCTTGCAAATGGGTATTTATGGCTTAAGTATCTTCTAAGTGAATTTGCCTTGGGGAACAGCTTACAGTCTTGTGCAGTACCCAGCAGAAAAGGGCAAATGGATTTTGGTTTTTTAGAAACTGCCAGTCCAGCCTCAAATTGCCAAACGTAACTGAAAATTGAACAACTCACTTGGATTGATGGGAAACGTTAACCTTTGTCCTAACCTTTTTGATGTGACTTTTCTGTCTATTGGCATCAGTTTCATTTGGAGAAAATTAAAGCACAATGAGTTTATTTTCATATATTTACAGCATTGAGAGAATAGAGAAATCCTGGAACAGGATTTAAATACTCCCAGAATGTTGTTGTTGATAGTCGCCCTTGAGTCAATTCTGACTCATGGTGACCCCATGTGTGTCAGAGTAGAACAGTGCTCCCTATGGTTTCCAAGGCTGTGACCTTTTAGAAGCAGATTGTCAGGCCTATCTCCTGAGGCACCTCTGGCAAGATTCAAACTGCTAACCTTTCTGCTAGTAGTTTCGTGCTTAACTGTTTGCTCCACTCATGGACCCCTAGCCCCAGAATAAAATCCCCTAAAAACAACTCCTATCATTTTTTTTTTTTGATCCTCATGCCCTTTCTAGTAAACTTTTCATTAATGCAACGAAAATTTATTGAGTGCCTAACACGCGTTGGGCAGTCTTCTAGCACTGCAGATGCGAAATGAACAAAATGACAAAAATAAGGTTTCTCCTTTGTTTCTGTGATGGGTAGTGTGTATGTTGGTTAGGAGCCATAGGTTCTTGAGTTCTGCATTTGAGTCTTGGCTCTGATGCATACTAGCTCTGTGACTTACTTAACTTACCTGTAAATTTCCTCATCTGTAAAAGGCAAGTAACCATAGTCCTTAGTTTATGGGGTTGTAGTGAGGATTAAATGAGGTAATTTTTGTAAAGTCCTGAGAACAATGCCTTGCATATAATAAGCACCACATCCGTGCTGTTCGTTATTATCATCATTTAGTTGTTTAAATCTTTGAGTACACATTCTATAGTTCATGTCTTTTGATTCTTAGTCACCATTTCTTTCTGTACCTCCTTTCATCTGAGTTCTGTTCACACCATAATGTTGAAGCTTCCTAGATTACAAGTGAACATTCTTGTAAATTCAAAGGTCTTTGTCTATATTTTTTTGTCTTTGCAAGATTCGAGACGATACTCTCCCTAGCCTCTCCACACACATATTCATCTTTTGGCTTCAGGACTCTGCACTTTTCCCTGCCCTTTTTACTGGATTATCTTTCTATTCTCTCTCTCTTTTCTCCTCTTACCCCGTTTCCTTCCTGAAGAATGAGTAGTCCCCAGGTCCTTGCCTTAGCTCTTTGTCTTACACCTTCACCTTCCCTTTCGGAGCAAGCTTGTCTTCTGTCATAATTTTAATTGTATCCTCTTTGGGCTCCAATCCTGTGTTTCCAGTGTTCTATAGAATTTCTCACTTGCACTTGTCCCATGTCATCTAAAAGTCAGTGTGGCCAGAATTGGACTTATCAGTGCTTTTGTCCTGAAACTGACTTCCTTTCTTTGGTATTTCCCCATTTCTGTCAAAGGTGTGATTAATATTTTAGTCTTTTAGTCTAGAAATCTTAGGGTCATTGTCATAGTTATCTTGTGCTGCTCTAACAAAATACCACGAGTGGATGTCTTTCACAAAGAGAAATTTATTTTCTCACAGTCTGGTAGGCTAGAAGTCCAAATTCAGGGCATCAGCTCCAGGGGAAGGCTTTCTTTCTCTGTCAGCTCTGGAGGAAGGTCCTCGTCATCATCAGTCTTCCCCAGACTAGGAGCTTCTCTGCGCAGGAACCTCAGGTCCAAAGGACGCACTCTGCTCCCGGTGCTCCTTTCTTGGTGGTTTGAGGTCCCCAAATTCTCTGCTTGCTTACCTTTCCTTTTAGCTCTTGTAAGGTAAAAGGTGGTGCAGGCCACACCCTAGGGAAACTCCCTTTACATTGGATCAGGGATGTGACCTGGGTAAGGGTGTTACAATCCCACCCTAATCCTCTTTAACATAAAATTACAATCACAAAATTGAGGCCAACCATACAATTCTGGAAATCATGGCCCAGCCAAATTGATACACACATTTTTTGGGGGACGTAATTCAAACCATGAGTCATCTTTGACTTGCTACTCAGTAAAATTATAGCCTTACTTCTCAAATAGATTGTCAATCCTTAGGGGTAAGAGTTTAGTCATATACTTCTTTTGTACCTCCTGTAAGTGCTGTGTGCAGAGGGAGTAAATTCATGTCCATTCACTGTGCTTACTCATCTCAGTGCATGAAATATTTCTGTAACGAACTTCATATGCAGTTAATATGTATAAATATAATGAACCCAAAGAAAGAACTAGAGTTTGAAAGAAAAGAACACTACAGAAGAGGAGCTCAGAAAGAAAAGATCTCTAAGAGTGAGGAATGAAACATGTGATGCGTATCCCTTATTCATTCCTAGAGAATCCCTTCTAGAGTAACCATACTGATTTACAAGGTAGCTGGTAATCTTTCTGGAACTCTGTGGGGGCATTTCCAAAGCTCAGACAATAGTGTTACCAACTGCTCTCTGAGGCACAGTGGTCAGGTGGAAAGAGCAAAGGTGTCGTAGGCTTGAGGACACAGGCTCCCATCCTGGTTCTATCCCCAGTCAGTGACGAAACACTGAGGCTCACTATGATAATAGCATTCACCTTGCAGCGGTGCTGGAAAAACTGTGGGAAGCCCCAAATACAGTGTATCTCACACAGTGCCTCATCATACCAAACCCGTTGCTGTTGAGTTGATCCTGACTCATAGTGACCCTACAGGACAGAGTAGAATTGCCCCATAGTGTTTCCATGGAGTGGCTGGTGGATTCGAACTGCCGACCTTTTGGTTAGCAGCTGAGCTCTTAACCACTATGCCACCAGGGCTCCATGCCTCATCATATTAATGGCTTAATAGTCACCTCTTCATATTTTCTCTAGATAAGATAACAAAGTGGAGATTTTCGTATTGTAGCCCAGAGACAACAAAGCTGTAAGTAGTTGATACTTTCCTAACCCCTAAACTGGTGGCTCTGAGCATAAAATCATTTGGATTCACTTTCTGTCTTCAAGGGCTTAAGACCAAACCAACAAGAATAAATTCCATGACTTAAAAAAAAAAAAAACAAAAACTGCTATTTAGAGCAAAGGAATCATCAGTTCTCTTTACCTCAGTACCTGGCAGAGAAGCCGAGGAAGAATGTAGAAGTGAAAGCCTCTTTTTGTAAGTGGCCTAGTGAAATCTGGCCAAGGGAGAGAAAATAATTGAATTTTAGATCTATATGTTTCCTGTGAACAATTAGCTCCTGTTGTATGCATAGTAGAAATAAAAAAAAAAGGACAAAACTTTATAAAATTGTGGATGGTAAATGCTTTCAAAAGAGCTTCCTTTCTGCTTTTTCACGGTGTGTGCAGGTTAGACTAGCCTCTTAATTTAAATTCTTCATTAGTTATCTTGCCATAAGTTTGATTGCTTTAAAAGGTTAACTTCAAAGAAAACTGATAATCCCTTCAAAAAAGATGCAGCTTATCTGCAAAAACAAGGCTAGCTTATTTGCAGAATTTAGAAATGAGGCTTAAACATTAAATATGTAATGCTTTTTTTTCCTGATAAACACATCTTGACTAATTTGGCTTTATTCCTCAAGATTATATAACTAGTATATGTCTTATGACTAGGTGTTATAAGAAAATTCACTGTAATAAAATTTAGTTAAATTTTGTCATTATATATATCAGGGTGAAGGTTTTCTATTGTATTATGAACGCTATTAATTAGATAGGCTGTTATTACTGTTATGTTTTACCTCAAATGATTCTGACCAGTATGCTTTTTAGAAATCCATCTTCTCAAGAACAAAAACACCAACTATTAAAAGTAGAAACTTTGAATTATTGAACATTCTTTGTGTGTGCATGCAGAAATGTCTTCTGTAACAAAGTTGTTATTATTTCTACCATTGGAATTTTGGAAATATAAAAGTACCCCATGCGTTCCAAACCACTTTGGCTAGATGGAAGAGGGATGAAGTTAATGCCATCAAAGAAACACAGAAACTTAAAAATGTACCTTTGATCTTTAAAGAGATGAAAAGTAGAGACATATTTTTATTTTTGATGACAGCCGAACAAGTTTAAATGAATTAACGATAATTTTTGTGTATTTCAAACTCCCACAGTGATAGTCTGTTTAATGTTTCCAATATTATCATATAATAATTAGTCTCATTGTAGAAGGTACAAAGTGTATGTGTCTATACACATTAATATATATGCTTTCTTGCTATATAGTTATAATATAAAGATGTATTTTGTAAGGACATGAAAGAGACTGATCTTACATTCTGTTATTGATATAGAAGAAATGGACCCTGTGCATACCAGAAAGTAAGATTATGGACCTGGCATGACCTACAACTTATTTATGCTTTTGTTTGACCATCAGTGCCAAAATTTCATTTAACCTCAATAAAATGTGCTATATATGCTAAAGATGTCACTTTGAGGACTAAGGTGTGCCTGACCCAAGCCACGGTATTTTCAATCACTTCAAATGCATGCAAAAGCTGGACAAAGAATAAGGAAGACCAAGGAAGAATTGATGCCTTTGAATTATGGTGTTGGCAAAGAATAGTGAACATACCATGGACTGACAGAAGAATGAACAAATCTATCTTGGAAGAAGTACATCCAGAATGCTCCTTAGAAACGGGGCTGGCGAGACTTTGTCTCGTGTCCTTTGGACGTGTTATCAGGAGGGACCAGTCCCTAGAGAAGGACATTATGCTTGGTGAAGCAGAGGGTCAGTGAAAAAGAGGAAGACCCTCAATGAGATGGATTGACACAGTGACTGTGACAATGGGCTCGAACATAGCAGCTATTGTGAGGATGGTGCAAGACGAGGCAGTGTTGTATTGTACATAGGGTCGCCATGAGTCAGAACTGACTTGACAGCACCTAACAACAAACAACAACACGTGTGCTACAGGGATTGTTCTGCTGATACTGTTCCATAGAACTTAACTATATCTAGAGATATCCATCACCCAGAAGGCATGGTTAAAAATAATATTTGCTCTGTGATTTTTGAATTCATAAGTTTTCAGGCGCTACTCAAAGTGAAGCAGCCCTGGTGATGCCATGATTAAGCACTTGGCTGCAAACCAAAAGGTTGGTGGTTCAAACCCACACAGCAGCTCTATGGGAAAAAAACCTGGCAATCTGCTCCTCTGAAGATTATAGCCAAGAAAACCCTATGGGGCAATTCTACTCTGACTAAAATCAACTTGATGGCACCTAAACAGATACGGTTTTCAGAGTCAGCATTGAAAAGATTTTTTATGTTTTTCTATGTTCTTTGCTTGTACACACATAGGCACACACACACGCACACAACCCACATGCAGAATGCTTTACCTATGTATATGACACAGTCCTAAAATAATTTCATAGCTAATAAACAATAATAATTAACAAAGACATTAACTCACATTGCTCTATTTAATCTCCATAACTACCCAGGGTGGTGGATATCAGCTCACCAGTTTATGTTTCAGGAAACTGATAACCTAACTGAAACCTCCAGGTTTTTCGTGGTAGCTCTCTTGGTAGTATTAACAAGGGATCCACGTACTGGGAGATGATTTGGCAACAGAATGCTTGTGGCAATTTGACTCTCATGAATTTCCCAGGTTATGACTTTATATATAAAGGGCTGTCCTAGTTTCTTCGTGCTGTTATGTCAGAAATACCACAAGTGGGTGGCTTTAAAGAACAGAAATTTATTTTCTCACAGTTTAGGAGGCCTGAAATCTGAACTCAGGGCATTGGGTCTGTTGTTGCTTGCCTTCGAGTTGATTCTGAAATCATAGTGACCCTATATGACAGAGTAGAACTGCCTCATAGGGTTTCCTAGACAGATGGTCAGGTGTTTTCGCCTGTGGAGCTTCTGGTGGGCTTGAATCGCTGACATTTTGGTTAACAGCCCAGTGCTTAACCACTGTACCACCGGCTTTAGGGGAAGGCTTTCTCTCTCTCTCTTCCTCGGACCCTCCACCTCTTCCGCTTCATTCCTCCTCCCCCACCACCTCTCTATCCCTTAGCTTTGGGGGAAGGTCTATGTCTCTTGTGCTTTAGTTCCTTGGTGATCTTCATGTGGCCTGGCATCTATTTTCCCCATGTGTGCTTGCTTGCTTCTGTGTCTGATCAGCTCCTTTATATCTCAAAAAGGATTGGTTTAAGATACACCCTACATTGATATGACCTCACTAACATAAGAAAGAAAACCTGTTCCCAAATGGGATTATATCCATAGGTATACCGATTGCCGTCGGGTCAATTCTGACTCGTAGGGATCCTATAGGATAGAGTAGAACTGCCCTATAGGGTTTCCAAAGAGTGGCTGGTGGATTTGAACTGCCAACCTTTTAGTTAGCAGCCAGAGCTCTCAACCATTGTGCCACCAGGGCTCCATCCATAGGTATAGGGGTTAGGATTTACAACACATGTTTTTTGGAGGGGACATAATTCAATCCATAACAAGGGCCTAGCTCTATGGCTAATTTTTCAACTCTGGTTTTATAAAAAATTCAAAAATGATGTCTATTAGAGCAGTTCTTATGTTTGTCATCCATAAACTCAGAGGGTGTATTGTGAAAGTGCCATCTTTAAAGGCACTGAGGGAAGGGCTGGAGAGCGCGCAAGTCTAGTTACTTCAATCTTTGATAGACTTAATTAATGGACAAACACTGGAAGTATAAAGATGAATGGATGACATATTTAAAATACTTTTTTTAAACTTTAAGTTGGTCTTAATAAACTCTCGAGTTGCTAGGCCCGATGAAATTTATGAATAAATAATATGTACCTGACAAATTCCAGAATTGTCCGCATTCTACGTCATTGGTTAATATCAAGTATTTTGAAAAATGGGCTGGAGTAAAGACAAAGTCTCAACAACCAGTTATGATTCCAGCTCTGTGTTGTTCTTCCTGAACAACTCTGCTTCTAAGCTAACATGAGAATTAATCCTCCCTGCAGTGAGTTTTGGAGCCCTAGTGGTGCAATGCTTAAGAGCTCGGCTGTTAACCAAAAGGTCAGCAGTTTAAATCCCCCAGCTGCTCCTTGGAAACCCTATGGGGCAGTTCTCCTGTGTTCTGTAGGGTCACTATGAGTTGGAATCAACTTGACCGCAATGTTTTTTTTTGGACAGTGAGTGTTAGGACTTCATTTCAAGACTTCCTACTTCTCCATTTAAAGTAAAAAAGAGACACAACTTTCCCTAGAGAGAGTTTGAGTTTGCAAATAATGTCAGCCAGTAACTAGAGTTTAGGGAACCTGTGTTTTAGTTGCTGCTTCTGACCCCCTTGGGAATCTGGGCTGGGCGAGTCTGTCTCTGTAAAAAGGGGAATGATAGTAAGTACCTTGCAAGGTGGTTTTATGAGTTAGAAATAATATCTATAACATCTAAACTAGTGCTTAGCACAGAGTAGGAGCTCTGTTAATGATTGCTTTTGTTATTAATTGTATTATTACTTAAAGTTACTAAAGTTTAGGTGAAATAATATATCAACAACAAATGAATAGTCATAGCTGGGCCTTACTGAGCTGGAGTCTTAGTTTTCCCATTGTAGAGCTATTGAAAATGGTATGATGAGGTAGGGTAATATTTTTAATGGAAGATAAACTGAGGACAGTTATATCTGCTGATCCAGATTCCAATAAATGTCTTGAAAACAAGTCTGTTTATGAGGGAAGGAAGATTGTAAGGCCTTTGGTGGTAGCTTACAGCATACTTTCAAAAACCATGAGATGCAACTCTTTAGTGTACTGTTAAATAGACTTAATGGGTCTTGACCAGTGCACTAAATATTGCAATATAATAGAAAATAGAGTACATCTCATGTAGTAAGTGTTGTTTTGTGAAAATTTTTCAGTTGTGTGTTTTTGTGTGTACATGCATGCACGTGTTTATGCTATTGAAAAATATGGGTTTCAAGAAAAAAAGTGAAAAACATTGGTTTGCTGGATAGTTCGGGGGAAAGAAGGCCTCTCTCAGTAGGCCTTGTAATGTTTATGGTCTTCCTTTTGAAGCCTGTAGCATTCTCTTTCCTGGGATACTGACAATTCCTTCAATCAATAAGTAATTCTTGTTTTGTAACTCTTATATGTAGAATAGGCATACAATTTATGATCCTTAGGAATATATCATCCATTTAAGAAGACAAAAATAATATGCATGAAGTATTTAGAGAAGCATAAAATGCTAAATTTCATGATACCAATTATATAAAGAGACATCCCTGCAAGAATATATTAATTCATTCATTTATTCACATGGCCAACCAACAAATAAGCATCTACTATATACCAGGTACTGTGCTAGGTACCTGGGGATCAAATGCAAGCACCACTGAAGTGAATTCTGTCCTTATAGAGATTATAGTCTAAGAGAGTATGCGTTAATCAAATCATGATGCCAGTAAGTATAAAATTACAAATGTAATAAGATCTGCGAGGAAGAGTTACATCATGTCAACACAGTGGTTAAGAGCTCAGCTGCTAACCAAAAGTTTGGCAGTTTGAATCCAGCAGCCACTCCTTGGAAACCATATGGGGCAGTTCTACTCTGTCATATGGGGTCACTATGATTCGGAATCGACTCGACGGCAACAGGTTTGGTTTGGTTGGGTTTGGGTATGTGACCTAATCATGGGGATAGGGAAAGCACCTCATAGATTATGACAATTGAGTTAAAATCTAAAATAAGGGTAGGTGTCAACTAAGTGAGGAGGGGAAGAATGGTGTCCAGGTAGAGAGAATGGCAAGTGCAAAGGTCCTATGGTGAGAGAGAACGTGGATCTTACGAGGATATAAGAAAAGTCAGTGTGGCTCTGGTACTCAGAGAAAAGGGCAGAGTGGTGAGAGATGAGGTTAGACAGATGGGCAGGGCCAGACTTTGAGGCTGTGGAATGGATATGGGTAATGGATATGGTAAACTACTGAAGGATGTTGATTCCTTAGCCCCATAAGGCTGATTGAGCTCTATCATCCCATGCACTCTGAAAACTAGGCAGTGCGCTCAGGGGAATGGATAGTTAAATGAGTATCCCACCTAATGTGTTTCCCTCTTTTCAAGAGTTCTTAGTCTTTACTTTCTGCCTAGTTTTTGGCTGATTTCTAGTGCCTTCAAACACATTATTTTTCATATTTTGTCCAGCATTTATATTATAATAGGAGGGTTTGTCTGATGCAAACTATTCCATTATTATAAGAACCAGAATACTCTCCTCATGTTTCTTGAACTTCAAATTAAATTAAAAAAACCAAACCCGTTGTCGTCAAGTCGATTCCAACTTATAACAACCCTATAGGACAGAGTAGAACTGCTCCATAGGGTTTCCAAGGAGCGCCTGGTGGATTGGAACTGCCAGCCTTCTGGAGAGCAGCCAAACTCTTAACCACTACGCCACTAGGGTTTCCGAACTTCAAATTAGCATTTGTTTTATTGTGCCTTGTAATTGGTTGTTACAATTTTTTTTTTTTCTCAAAAGACGGAAGGTTTGAGAGTAAAGGGTTTGTTTTTGTTGACCTTTATTCTATCCCATTGTCTGACCCAGAGCAGTGCTTTGTACATTGCAGCTACCTGGTACATGTTGAATAGAATTGTAGAATTGTTACTTCTAAGAAGACCAACTGTGAGTCAGGGCTTAAATCTTTTTATCCATAAATTCATTTCTCTTTTTAGTACACTACCCTTAATGTGAATTCAAGGAGTTATTTTTAAGCTAGATCTTTGAATGTTTTAAAATATAATATTCCATATAAAAACTTATTTTTTATTATTTTGCTCTTGATTTTTCTATTTAATATGTTTATCATGTGATCTACAAATATGGTAAAGTTATTGCTTAAATCAATTGGATTTTCAATCAAGTTTGATACCTGAAAATATAATTTTTTGTATAAAACAATCTATTTTTCCATGCAAAATAGACAGTTATGTCTCTTTTATTTAGAATACTGGTAGTTTCCAAATTCTGTGTGTATGTGTTGAAAATAACAATTTTGGATCATTTTATTGGAAAAAGAAAAGACTCTTCAATACTATTTTATTTTTATTTATTTATTTTATTGTTGTAATTAAATGAAGTTTACATTTCAAGTTAGTCTCCCATACAAATTTTTTTTTTTAACATACATTGTTATGAGACCCTAATTGCTCACCCCATTCTGCGACAGCACACTCCTCCTTTCCACCCCTGATTCCCCATGAGCATTCAACCAGCTCCTAACTTTGTCTGCCTTCCCATCTCACCTCTGGACAGAAGCTGCCCCTTTGGTCTCTTGTATCTACTTAACTAAGAGGCACTCTCTTCACGAGTATCACTTTATGTCGCACAGTCCAGTCCAATCCCTGTCTGAAGAGTTGGCCTCAAAATTGTTTTAGTTCTGGGCTGATAGAGAGTCCAGGGGCCATGCTCTGTGGTGCCTCCAGTCTCAGACCATTAAGTCTGGTCTTCTTACTAGAATTTGAGTTCTGCACCCCATCCTTCTACTGCTCCATCATGGACCCTCTGTTGTATTCCCTGTCAGGACGTTCTTTGGTGGTAGCCAGGCACCATCTAGTTCTTCTGGTCTCAGGCGATGAAGTCTCTGGTTTATGTGGTCCATTCTGTCTCTTGGGCTAATACTTTCCTTGTGTCTTTGGTGTTCTTCGTTCTCATTTACTCCAAGTGGTTGGGACCAATTGATGCATCTTATATGGCCGCTTGCAAGCTTTTAAGACGCCAGATGCCACTCACCAAAGTAGGATGTGGAATATTTTCTTAATAAGCTTTGTTATGTCAATTGACTTAGATGTCCCCTGAAAGCATGGTCCCCAGACCCCCCATCCCTGCTACTCTGTGTCTCAAAGTATTTGATTGTATTCAGGAAACTTCTTAGCTTTGGTTTAGTCCAGTTTTGCTGACTTCCCCTGTAGTGTGTGCTGTCTTTCCCTTCACCTAAGATGATTCTTATCTACTGTCTAGTTAGCGAATAACCCTCACCCTCCCTCCCCACTGCCGTAACCATCAAAGAATGTTTTCTTCTGTGTTTAAACCTTTTCTTGAGTTCTTATAATAGTGGTCTTATACAGTATTTGTTGTTCTGTGACTGATTAAATTCACTAAGCATAGTAAGTTCCAGCTTCAATACTATTTTAAATCAGACTTCTCAAGATCAGTCTAATGGCAAAATAATTTGTCCCATCATGTCAAAATTATATTAGTAGAATTTTTGGAGGGATTATCCAATTTGTCTCTTATCAAATTCAACATTCTCATTTTGCAAAGTGACTGTAGCCCTACTCTTAATAAATTAATCTGTTTTAAATGTAATTATTTCTGTAGTTAGCTTTTATTCAATACTAGCCATATTTTGTTTTAAAAGCTTAGGGAATACTTGAGTGCAAAGGGGTGTTGGAAGTTGGCTGCTTCTAAATGAAGTTCTAGTTTGTGTACAGATCTTGTATTTATTGCATGCTTCATTTGATGATCATGCTAAACTGATTATGTTAATTTCAAAAATAGGCTATGTTATTTGTACCGTAACAAACCATAGTTGCATTTGTCCATCTTTATGAATCTGCCGTTTAGATTATTTGAAAGAAGTACATGGTTAAATGAAGTGAAGTAACTTCCTTTCCCCTTTTTTTCCCTTAGAATCAAGTTTCTTACTGGGAAATGCCCAGATTGTGGATTGGCCTGTAGTTTATAGTAATGACGGTTTTTGTAAACTCTCTGGCTATCATCGAGCTGACGTCATGCAGAAAAGCAGCACTTGCAGGTAGGTGATAGAACCGCCCAGAAATCTTTTCTGAAATTTAACTAAATGCTGAATGTGGTTAAAGGGCTAAACTTACATAAACTCACATCTAAAAACTGTATGGTAAAATTATATTAGAATATTAAGGTGATTAAATTGCCAATGGAAATATATAGTTTAAGAGTCGTTGATGAGAATCTCTACAAACAAGAAGATTTCTGCGTATCTGTGAACGCATTAATTCATTCAAAACATTTTTTTTGAATGCCTACTATAAGACAGGAAGTATTCTTGGTACTAAGTGGTCAGAGAAGTACCCTACATCCTGAACCACTAATGGCATCAATACCTCGGAGCAACTAAAATTGTCTTGAATGAAGTACAGTAAACAACCCCCCAACCAAGTGTAACATGGTTCATGTGCATTTAAAGAACATCATATAAAGTGCTTACATCCTGTGTGAATTATTCATACTTTATAATGTTGTTGTATTATACCATCACCGTTTTGTTTGGTTTATGTAAAAACAGAATCTGACATTTATTTATAACAATTCTTTTAAAAGTATGTCATTTCTGTGAGATTAAAAAGAGTACTAAGAAAGAAGGGATCAGAAAAAAGAAAAGGAAAAGTACATAAGGAAATAATTTAGAAGCTAAAACTTCTTCACAATATTTCTGTTAGACCAGATGAAAAAATCTTCCTCTTATTAGTTACTTTTTTCTTTAAACTCTCACTCAAATAAGCACTAAAATCATGCTATTTTAGAACTACAAGGGATCTGATTTTCTTTTTTCTAGTCCAAATCCTTTGTGTTACAGAGGAGAAAATTGATGGCAGAGCTATGTTAAGGAACTTGATCAAGGTCACACAGCAATTTATCTTTTTCTGTATATTTATTCCAGAAGCATTATATACATATACAAATAGGCTGTTAATAAAAAGCATTTTAAAAACAATATCTGCATGACGATTCTGATTTTTTTTAACTGTATAAATCTGTAGCTTTTCTCTATTTCATGTGTAAATACATAAAGACTTTTGAATGTGAAAGACAAAGACAGAGAGGAAAGAAGAAAATTATCTATATGCATTTATTAATACAGGGCTAGTGTCTAAAAGTTATAGTATTTTGGAATCACTGAATTCCAATCAAATGTGGAGATAAATCATATGACACAGAAAACCTTTGTAAATAATTCAAAGACTTTTACTGATTTTAAAAATGACAAGTTTTAAACAAATGTAAAAGATTAAGAAGCTACAAACCAACAAACTTCAGTTTATATGAAAGAATGCAATTTACGACACTGTATATGTCAGAAAAAAGAATCATCTTTATTTACAGATGAATGAAACTCAAAAGGATTAATGTCGCAACTGGGTAAATAATTACATGTCCTATTTTTAACATATTCAAATATGAGTTGTTTTACGAGAAAATAAGAAAAAAATCATTAATTTGTCTTTTTTTACGGTATCAAGGGGCTAAGATTATTTCTATTCTTTTTCCTTTTTTGTCCCTCTCACCCCTCCCCAATTTGGACTAAGTGCACAGAATTAAATTAAACATATTCCTTAGTTTGTCACAGTATTACCTTTGCTCTGGGCAGGGTCTCTTTTTATTTTATTTCTTCTCACCTTAATCCCATCCGTATACCTCCTACCATAGTTACTCATTCTGGTGTGTTTATTGTATGTCTTCCTAATTCCTCTTCCATTTGTTTATTAAATATGTGTATTCTTAAAAAATATGTAATGTTTTTGTATTGTATGTTTTTAAGCCCTACGTAATTCATGTTGTGCAGTGAAATTTATGGTTTCTTACTCTTTCCATTCAATATTTTGATTTTGAGGCTTCTGTATGAAAATCCCTTTCATTACGTCTGACTGTTGCATAGCATTCCAGTGTGTACACATCCTGGTTTTATTTATCCATTCTACTAGTTGTGGAATCCAAGATCCGATACTTTGAGACCACAAATGATTTGGAGATAAACATTGTCACACACAACTTCTTGTGTGAGACGATTTCTTTACTCTGTGCTGAGAAGTGGACTTGCTGGAGAGTAGGATGTGTGCAGAGTTTGTAAATTAGTGGCTGTCAGATTGTTTCCACGCCCACCAGCTCTGTGTGAGGGTCTCTTTCCCATGTCCTTGCTAAATTATAGTAGTATCTAAATTTCTATTTTTTAAAAATCAGATGTATACTTAGTGGCATCTCATTTTTGTTTAAGCTAAAATTTCAAAAGATATTCTTATGACACTTCAGGTTTCGTAGCAATTTCAAATCTAGTCCATCTTATTGCCTAATAACTGCATTTTCAAGCCTTTGGACTGTTTTGCTATTTATTGGAGGAAACAAAAAATAGTACATGGTATTTAAAAGCATATGATCTTATCTGGTGACACTAGGAAGCCCTGATAGTCAAGACATATTTTCATATGTTATGTAGGAACCACTTCAGAATTTTACCTTTGTTAACCTGAAGCTTTTAACAGCCCATTCTGCTGGTATTTTTTTTAGGATAAAGGGGTGAGAAGAGCAACCATGTAGGCAGAGATGACCGAGAAGTAGATGATGCTTTGAAATTCATTTTTATTTATTCTGGAAAGCCCATTAATGATCCTTTACACAAGCTATCAAATTAGACAATGAAGCAGAGACGTTAAAAGACGCTTTATTGGATGTATTTCACAAGCAGTTTTATTAACACAGGATTATCTCAGCAGCCAACGAGGGCATATTACCCATGATGGATGTCAATCTGTCTGGTTCCATTTGGTTGAGGGTTCTGCTTCTATTGGTGGCACTGAGCTGAAGTGTGGGAGGGCACAGGTGCCTCAGGGATGTCTGTCTTCAAAAGTTAGAGATGTCCAGCACTTTCTCTTGTTTCCCTTAATAATATGTCATGAGTCTACCACTTACGACTCTATCTACATCCTTTCAAGCCCATATAAATTAATGGGTTGTAAAACCTTTTGGTTACGATCCACAGTATAAAGTGATGCTTTGGATTTATTCCAAAATCACCTCTTTCAGATTTTGGAAGCTGTGTTCCTGTTTGTTTCTAATTTCTCCTCTTCACACTTTCACAAGCTTCCTTTTTTTTTGATCCTTTGACAGATCTCACCCCACCCTTTCGTTAATCGTTGTAATGATTCAATTGTGCTGATCCTGAGCTGGAGACTACATTTATCAGCTGCATTAAGTCAATGTGTGTTGTTTCTTTGGTGAAGCATTTGCTAGTCTGGAAACTACAGCCTGTACATAACATTATTCTTTACTGACGATGATTGGATGTTTGTGGTGTTTTAGTCCAGGAACATTGTTGACATTGGCAGATTAAAATAGGTTGGTGGTACTGATGATTTAGGTTATTTTTTGTTTTGTTTTTTTTTCAACATTGCAAGATGCGTTTCCCTCTTGAAAGTCAATCAACATTATAGTAATCCTCACTGTTAGGTATCATCAAGAGGCTTATTTGTGAGATTTTGATGGCACAACAGTGAATCCGAGAATAAATAAATCCTGATACAAACCCAAACTACCTGCCCCTGTAGGTTTTCTAGGGCAGCATACACGAGGAATATACTGCCAAATACTCAGGCAAGCTGGATATGGCCTCGGCCAGCCCCATGGAGGACTTCTCCCTTACTCCCAAGACCAAACCTTACCACAGTCAGTTGTGTGCGAAGTGGCCAGGTTATTCAGGAGCAGGCACTGGGTCAGCTTATGTATCAACCTTATAAAGTATAAAGGAAGAAGAAGCACAAAGATATGTGCATTTCCTTCTAATACACAGTGACCCTGCCCGTTAGCAAGCATAGCCAATCTATGTCCTAGAATTGTGGAGAAGCGAGGGAGTGAAGTTGGGGTTGGGCGGCGGGGGAAGGGGGAGGAGGTCCTTCTTTTAATAACATCCGTAAGAATTCTAGTAATAATTCAGCAGTTGTACAGCATGTTATAATTTGCAACTTTCATGTGCATTACCCATTTAATCTTCCTTATCCTTTGAGGGATAATTATCATTTTATTGGGAGGAAACTAAGGCTTAGAGAGGTTATGTGATTTGCCTATGAACTACACAGTTTGTAAGTGATTCACCAAGCTCAGTAGTCCTTGACTACATCATGACTGCCCAATATTATAGCAGAGTTAGGTCACTCCTGTGAATCCAATTTTATTTGCTTTCCAATCAAATAACAGTGCAGTTGTAGAAGTTATTTACAGAAGGGAGCTTGGGGTTCTAAGAGAACAATATGAAATTCTATAATTTTTTTTATATTTCCGTTATATTTTCCTTGAGAATATTCAATAAGAGACACAAAAACTGTGTAAAATTAATATATTTGCACTTTCCTAACCTGATGATTACTATCTAAAACTTGAGTCTCTTCAAATTCCATTAACTACTCAAAGATTGCATTGAGCATCAGCCATCTTAAATCAGGCTGTGGGAAACCCTGAGAAAAACTTTTAACATTTACATGTAACAAAGCCAAGCAAATAAAACAAATTTGCCCTACTCACAGAGAACATAGGGCAAGTGATTTAATCAGTGGTTTGGACAGCTTGGGATGGAGATACGTCACAAGTAGTTAACCTCTAGAATGCCTGCCTTGTAAGGTATATTTCAGACATTCTTTATAGCCCTTGGTTTTGAAATATATTTTATTATTTAACTGCTGCATTTCACCACTTTGGATATGTATTCTGTCACTGGAAATATGTGGTATAATAAACTTAAAAGTGTGAGTGGGGCAAACTGTTCATGTAGAAATTTTTGAAATGCTATATCTTTGGCTATGTGTATTTTCACCAAAAAAAAAGGTTGAGAGGTTAGAGGGTTGACATGTTGTGGGGTTGTTAACCAGTGTCATAAAACAATATGTGTACTACTGTTTCATGAGAAACTATTTGTTCTGTAAGCCTTCACCTGAAGTACAATTAAAAAAAAAAAAGTATGAGTGGGGCACTGTAAGAAATGAAACACTACTTTTTGAAATTATTCGGGTTGTAATAATCTGGGATTTATTTTAAAAACAAACCTTATTTTTCTATGACAGATTATTTTAGCCTGGGGAAGGCTAAACTAGGAATATGTTATGGACTTGTCGTAGTTTATATGAAAAATTACCTGATAGTTTTCATCTTTTCTTCAGCATTTTAGTTGCCTCAGACTTGTGTTGTATTTCTTTCAACAATATTCTATTGTGTTTTCAGTGAAGTTTACAGAGCAGCTTAGGTTTCCATTCAACAATTTCTGCACCAATTGTTCAGTGACATTGGTTACATTCTTCACAATGTGTGAACATTTTCATTACTTCTGTTCTGGTTGTTCCATTTCCATTAATCTAGTTTCCCTTTGGTTCCCATTAATCTTACTTTCTTGTCTTTGTTTTAAGGTAATTGTTGACCATTTGGCCTCATATAGATATTTTTTTAAAGGAGCACAGTAGTCATGGGTGATATTCTTTATTTTTGTGAGCCAATCAATTATTTAGCTAAAAGGTGACCTCAGTTTCCTGTAAAGGTTTAAAATGTATCTCAGGACAATAGTCTCAGAGAGTCCTCCACTCTCAACTGATCCAATAAGTCTGGATTTTTTTTTTTCCCAAAAATTAGAGGTTTTGTTCCACATTTTTCTCCTCTCTGTCAGGATCCATCTACTGTGGCTCTGATCAGAATGGTAGTCAGGCACCATCTAGTTCTTCTGTTTTCAGGGTAGACAAGGCTATGGTCTGTGTAGACTATGAGTCCTGTAGACTACAGTGTTTTTACATGAGTAATTCGTGGGTTGTATTTTTTTTTTGGCCAACTGCGCCCTCCCCACTTGAGATATTTTTGTAAGTGTGCTAAGCTAATTTTTTTTTACAGCAGCATGTAAAAAAAATAGCATAGCATGCTTAGGATACCTTGCTGAGGGAGGGTTTGTATGGCAAAAAAAAAAAAAAAAAGCAACAGGTGCATTATTTGCATAAAAATATGGTAGTTTCTTCTTTGAGTCTTTGATTTTCTTTTTCTCTTTTGCTCCGGATGAGTAGAGACCAATAGCGGTGTCTTAGATGGCCACTTGCAAGCTTTTAAGACCCTAGACACTACTCATGAAACTGGGATGTAGAACATAAACTTTATGAACTATGTTGTGTGAATTGACTGAGTTGTCCCAGGAGAATTCAGTCCTAAGCCCTCAAACTCAGAAAACCAATCCGGAGAGGTGTTTACTCATGTGTAAGAAGTATCTGTAACTGTGTCCCCTATGTGCTTTATTATGTGTATGAATATATAGGCATGTACACACACATATACATATCACATACATAAGCATATACCTATATATCCATACGTACTCACATACACATGCATATTTATATGTATGCCTTGTTGTTGTTGTTAGGTGCTGTCGAGACAGTTCCTACTAATAGCGACCCTGTGTACAACAGAATGAAACACTGCCCGATCTGCATCATCCTCATGATTGTTGTTAAGCGTGAGCCCATTGTTGCAGCTGCTGTGTCAATCCGTCTCATTGAGGATCTTCCTCTTTTTTGCTAACCCTCTACTCTACCAAGCGTATCCTTCTCCAGGGACTCATCCCTCCTGATAACATGTCCAAAGTATGTGAAATGAAGTCTTGCCATCCTTGCTTCTAAGAAGCATTCTGGCTGAACTTCTTCCAAGACAGATTTGTTCTTTTTTTGCCAGCCCATGGTATATTCAATATTCTTTGTCAGCATCATAATTCAAAGGCTTAAATTCTTCTCTGGTCTTCCTTATTCATTGCCCAGCTTTCACATGCATATTGAGGTGATTGAAAATAACCATGGCTTGGGGCAAGCTCATTTTAGTCCTTAGAGTGACATCTTTGCTTTTTTTTTCTTTTCTTTTCTAACACTTCAAAGAGGTCTTTTGCTGCAAATTTGCCCAATGCATGAGTCTTTTGATTTCTTGACTGCTGCTTCCGTAGGGATTGATTGTGGATTCATGTAAAATGAAACCCTTGACAACTTCAGTCTATTCTGTGTTTATCATGCTGTTGCTTACTGGTCCAGTTGTGAGGATTTTTGTTTTCTTTATATTGAGGTGTAATCCATACTGAAGGCTGTAGTCTTTGATCTTCATCAGTTAGTGCTTCAAGTCCTCTTCGCTTTCCGCAAGTAAGCTTGTGTCATTTGCATAACACGGGATGTTAATGAGTCTTCCTCTAATCCTGATGCCACGTTCTTCTTCATATAGTCCAGTTTCTCAGGTTATTTGTTCAGCATACAGGTTGAGTAAGTATGGTGAAAGGATACAACCCTGACACACACCTGTTCTGATTTTAAACCATGCAGTATCCCCTTGTTCTGTTTGAATGACTGCCTCTTGATCTATGTACAGGTTCCTTATAAGCACAATTAAGTGTTTTGGAATTCCCATTCTTCTCAATGTTATCCATAATTTGTTATGATCCACACAGTGGAATGCCTTTCCATACTCAGTAAAACACAGGTAAACATCTTTCTGGTATTCTTTGCTTTCAGCCAGGATCCATCTGATATCAGCAATGATATATCCCTTATTCCATGTGTACTTGTAAATTAGGCTTGAATTTCTGGCAGTTCCCTGTTGATGTACTCCTGCAACCACTTTTGAATGATCTTCAGCAAAATTTTACGTGTGTGTGGTGTTAATGATATTGTTTGATAATTTCCACATTCTGTTGGATCAGCTTTCTTGGGAATAGGCATAAATATAGATCTCTTCCAGGAGGTTGGCCAGGTAGCTGTCTTCCAAATATCTTTGCATAGGTGAGTGAGCACTTTCAGTGCTGCATCTGTTTGTTGAAATATCTCAGTTAGTATTCCATCAATTTCTGAAGCCTCGTTCTTTGCCAGTGTCTTCAGTGCAACTTGGACTTCTTCCTTCAGTACCATTGGTTCTTGATCATCTGCTGCCTCCTGAAATGACTGAACAACAACTGGTTCTTTCTGGTACAGTGACTGTGTATTCCTTCCATCTGCTTTTGATGCTTCCTACATCTTTCAGTACTTTTGCCCATAATATCCTTCACTATTGCAACTTGAGGCTTGAAATTTTTCTTCAGTTCTTTCAGCTTGAGAAATGCCAAGTCTGTTCTTCCCTTTTGATTTTCTAATTCCAGGTCTTTGCACATGTCGTTATAATACTTTACTTTGTCTTCTCAAGCCACCCCTTGAAATCTTCTGTTCAGTTCTTTTACTTCATCATTTCTTCATTCACTTTAGCTACTAGATGTTCAAGAGCAAGCTTCAGAGTCTCTTCGGACATCCATTTTGGTCTTTTCTTTCTTTCCTGTCTTTTTAATGCCCTCTTGCTTTCTTGATGTATGATGTCCTTGATGCCATTCCACAGCTCGTCTGGTTTTTGGTCGGTCATTACTGTTCAGTACGTCAGGTATATTCTTGAGATGGTCTCCAAATTCAGGTGGGATATACTCAAGGTTGTACTTCGGCTCTCGTGCACTTGTACTAATTTTCTTCAGCTTCAGTTCAAACTTGCACATGAGCAATTGATGCTGTCTCTGCAGTTAGTCCCTGGCCTTGTTCTAACTGATAATATTGACCTTTTCCATCATGTCTTTCCACAGATGCCGTTGATTTGATTCATGTGTATCCCATCGGGCGAGGTCCACGTGTGTAGTTGCTGTTTATGTTGTGGAAAAAAACTATTTGCAATGAAGAAGTCATTGGTCTTGCAAAATTCTATCACGCGATCTCCAGCTTTGTTTCTATCACCAAGGCCATGTTTTCCAACTACTGATCCTTTTTCTTTGTTTCCAACTTTTGCATTCCAATCGCCAGTAATTATCAATGCATTCTGATTGCATGTTCGATTAATTTCAGACTGCAGAAGTTGGTAAAAATCTTCAGTTTCTTCATCTTTTACCTTAGTTGTTGGTGTGTAAATTTGAATAATAATCATATTAACTGGCCTTCCTTGTAGGCGTATGGGTATTATCCTATCACTGACAGTGTTGTACTTCAGGGTAGATTTTGGAATGTTCTTTTTGATGATGAATGCAACGCCATTCCTCTTCAATTTGTCATTCCTGGCATAGTAGACCATATGATTGATTGTCTGATTCAAAATGGCCAATACCAGTCCATTTCAGCTCACTAATGCCTAGGATATTGATGTTTGTGCATTCCGTTTCAGTTTTGATGATATCCAGTTTTCCTAGGTTCATACTTCATATGTTCCACGTTCCTGTTATTAATGGATGTTTGCAGCTGTTCCTTCTCATTTTGAGTTATGCATCATCAGCAAATGAAGGTTCCGAAAGCTTGACTCCATCCAGGTAGTTAAAGTTAACTCTACTATGAGGAGTCAGCAATTCACCAGTCATCTTTTGAATGCCTTCCAACCTGATATGCTCGTCTTCTGGCACTGTATCAGACAGTATTCTGCTGCTATTCATAAGGTTTCCAATGGCTAATTTTTTTCAGAAGTAAACTTCCAGGTCCTTCTTCCTAATCTGTCTTAGTTTGGAAGCTCAGCTGAAACCTGTCCACCATAGGTGGCCCTGCTGGTATTTGAATATCAGTGGCATAGCTTCCAGCATAACAGTAACATGCAAACCCCCACAGTATGACAAACTGACAGATATGTGTGGTACATGTATGCCTACCTACCTACAAATATATTTGCAGATATATTTTTTGGTGGTTGTTGCCGTTGTTGTAAAATTGTATATACTATAGCAACTACCAAAAGGTTCTTTGCTTGTGTGTGTGTGTGTATGTCTTAGTGATACTGTTTGTCTTGACTAAGCTGTGCATACTTCACCCTTGTTCAGTGTTACCTTTCCTATCACCAAAAATAACAAATGTTTACTTTCTAGAGAGTGAATCCCTCTCTCCTCCACCACCCATCTTTGGTAACCACTAATGAACATTAGTTTATGTATATTTACTTATTCATGTCATTTTAAAAGTGAAAACATACAATATTTGTTCTTTTGTGATTGACTCATTTGGCTCAACATAATGACCTCCGGGTTCCTCCACATTGTAAAATGTTTCAGGAACTAGTTTTTCTTTATTGCTGAGTAGTATTCGGGAGCCTTGGTGGCACAGTGGTTAAGAGCCCGGCTGCTAACCGAAAGGTCAGCAGTTTGAATCCACCAGCTGTTTCTTAGAGGCCGCATAGGGCAGTTCTACTCGGTCTTTATAGGGTTTCTATGAGTCAGAGTTGACTTGAGGGCAATGGATTTGAGTTTGGAGTAGTATTCCAGTGTATGTACATACCACATTTTACTTATTCATTCATCCATTGATGGGCACTTCGGTTGTTTCCATCTTTTTGCTATTGTGAGTAGTGCTGCAATGAACATAGGTGTACATATGTCTGTTCTTATCAGTTCTGTTTGATCCCTAGAGTATATACTTCAGAGTGGAACTGCAGGTTTTTCACCTGAGTCGCTTTCTCTGGGAAGTCTTCATCCTCTTCATCACAACCATTTTTTTCATTTATGTTGATAAGCTCACCTTCACTAAGTTCCTTTGGTTGCATATCTAGAATCTTCCAAATGTCTATAATGCCAACATTCTCACAGTCATCTCTTTCTTATATAACTTCATTTATTTTTAATTCGAATTTCACTTCCAGCATTATCATTTTTCATTTCTTTGCTGCCCTTTTATTTTTGTTGGCTAGTTCCTGCTTTCAGTGACCAGTTTTCATAAAATATCACACGGGTTTATCACTGGGAGATATGGAAGCAACACAGCTGCATGCTTTGCTGTCTGTGCATGTACTGAATAACACACCTGCAGTGACCAATCACCAACAGACTTGAGAAAAGTGGTATTATTGGTCAGGATCACGATGAACGTGTTATTTACCAGTGATTTGTGAACTGAAGAGTAAGCTGCAAAGTTTATACTTTATGCAGTTATTCACAGTTCATATACTGTGGTAACTGAAATTTGGACTATGTTATTGGGAAACTGGTATTATTTAAATAAACCATGCTTACTGAAATCCATGCATATCACAACTGTGTAAAGGGAAGACTGCCTGCCCTTGTATGCGTAGGTGCATATGAATGAAGTAACTACTAAAGCTAGCTTTTTGCAAAGAGTTGAACAATCATGTGGTACCATGATTAGAATGTGGTTTAAATCTAATAGTTTGTTTTGTGGGAACAATATCAAATTTTCTAACTAAATTTGAATACTTAATGAAACAAAGACTATAATTTTATGTAGCATTTGAAAAGCAACACAAAACTGAAATGCATTGTTTTGATTTTTTTCTTCCAGTTTTATGTATGGGGAATTGACTGACAAGAAGACCATTGAGAAAGTCAGGCAGACTTTTGACAATTATGAGTCAAACTGCTTTGAAGTTCTTCTGTACAAGAAAAACAGTAGGTATCTAAATTATCAATAAGAAGTGCCAGCTCTTTATTAATATTATTCTTTCGTAAGTGGTAGCTGAGCTATAATGTAGAGAGAATGTAAAACTCTTACTATTCCTTCTCTTGGCAGAGGTAGGGGATGCTAGTAAAATTAGATAGCAAAATTAATAAATGATTCTAGCTATGAAAAGTCATCTTTTGAGGAATGGAACAAAAATGTGGTATATTTTAAATGTAACTATTTTATTTTTGTGCCAGGCAGCAAAATATTTTGTAAGTAATACTCATAAGAAAGATCCTATTATATAACATCAACAAAAATGATAGAGAAATATTTTTTTTTCTGCTTATGATTACAGGAAAAGGTGATTGTTATCATTGGGTATGTGTGGTTATCTTTCTACACAGAAATAGGTAACATGTGAACAGATGGTATTTACTTGGAGGAGGAATCTTTACCAGCATGGCCTTTTGCTAGAACCCAGACTGTTTCGTGTGGAAGTCTAGCGGAAGTAGTCATTGCTTTCAGAATGGGCCATTACATCTGGTAAATTTTTGTTGATTGATATGAGCTGTTCTTTAGGATGGGATCTGTGAGTGGGCAATTGTGCATTATATACTCAAATAAGACCTCATGATATAGACTGCCCATCAGGGTTTGAGGGGAGGGAAACAAACAAAAAACAAATTAGCACACTCATCAACCAAGTCCACCTTCCTAATTCACTTTTTTCTGTCATCTACTTTTATCTCTCTTTTCTGCTTCCCCAAATTTTCCTTTCTTTCTTTTATTTAAATCAACAGTTGCTTCATAAGATGGTTCAATTTATTTGGTATTAATAATAAATGATACTAAAGGTCATTATTATCTTCAGTGGAAGTCGATGGTTACTAAATTCTTCCCAGTTTCCATTCTGACTTCAACAAGAAACATTTATTCCATGTTCAATGCCTTTTGGATCTTGTGGAGCAAAATGTATCCCCTCCATTTTACTGCAAACATTTGTTCTCTATGGAATATTTGGAATTGATACTAAGTTTTTCTTTTTACCAATAGCCTGTCAAAGGGATAACAATAACCACAGGCATTGCTTTGGAGTGGTGCACTTGGTAATGGGAACACTTGTCTTTAGTAGTTTTATCTAAAGAATGTCTTATTATCTTTCATTTTAGGATCAGGGCTAAAGAGGTATCTCTGTTTGAATTCAGAGCCAAATGTTGGGTTGGCTTGTCACCCAGAAGGCAATTTATTCTGAATGATCAGCTCTGCTCTCTACAAAAGAAAAGGCAGGATGTAGTTACTTTCTGGGTCTTTTCCACTAGGTCCAAATGCGCACTGGTAACTCATAGTTGACCCATATGCCAAAACCCCTTCATTTTCAGATAAATTTATTCCTTGAAGGATTAGATAAGAACCCCAGGCTTAGCAAGTAATTTAAGAATATTCCATACTACTGAGGCCATTCACCCTGACATTTAAACAGAATAAACAAATCTTTGCCTGATTTTACAACGTCAAAACCAAGTCCTTAGTGTCTGAATTTCTTGGAAATACCTTAGTGAAATTTCAGTTTTGTTGATTTCTTTAAATCATGTTATCAGTTACTTGAATTTTACATTTCCAAAAATCTCCTTGCAGGGTGCACATATGTGGTCAGGTACTTTGCTTTGTTTTAATGGCTTGAAATAATTATATTACCTTTGTTTAGGCCTCTCTGGTCTGTTCGGGCCCCGGTGGCACAGTGGTTAAGCACTAAGCTGCTAATTAAAAGGTCAGCAGTTCGAATCCACCAGCCACTCCATGGGAGAAAAATGTGGCAGTCTGTTTCCATAAAGATTACAGCTTTCAAAACCCTATGGGGCAATTCTTCTGTGTCCTATAGGATCACTGAGTCAGAATTAACCTGATGGCAACAGATATCTATAGATAGGTAATAGGAATACATCCCATAGCACTATAGATTAAAATTCATATCTCCTTTCCGTGCAGTATCTACACTGTGCTTTTGTTTTTTGGCTTTAATATGAAGTGTAGGTATTATCCATGTGCTATAATGGAATTTTATATTAAAAAAAAATTTCCTTAAAAATTTTTTAAGTAGTTAGCTGAAAAACATTTTAACATTAACTGAACCTCCAAAAGTATATTTTTGTGACTTTTTTCCCCTAGGAAATTTTATGTATGTATATATATATACGTAAGTATGTATGTATTTTTAATACACTTAATTTTTTAGAGCCATTTTAGGTTTACAGAAAAATTATACTGAAAGTACAGAGAGTTCTCATATAGTTCCCCTCCTCTCTGCATAGTTTCTCCTATTATTGACATCTTGCGTTAGTGTGGTACGTTTGTTACAAGGGTGAACCAATATTGACACATTACTGTTAACTAAAGTCCATAGTTTACAATTAAAGTGTTAAAAAGCAGAGATGTCACCTTGAAGACTAAGGTGCTCCTGACCCAAGCCATGGTGTTTTCAATCTCCTCATATGTATATGAAAGCTGGACAATGAATAAGGAAGACTGAAGAAGAATTAATGCCCTTGAATTATGTATGGTGTTGGCAAAGAATATTGAATATACCACGGGCTGCCAAAAGAACAAACAAATCTGTCTTGGAAGAAGTACAGCCAGAATGCTCCTTAGAAGCAAGGATGGCAAGACCACGTCTCTCATACTTTAGTCATGTTATTAGGAGGGATCAGTACCTGGAGAAGGACATCAGGCTTGGTAAAGTAGAGGGTCAGCTCTACTTTAAGGAATTTAAATTTAAATTTACAAGAAGACCCTCGACAAAATGGATTGACACAGTGGCTGCAACAATGGGCTCAAACATAACAACGATTGTAAGGATGGCGCAGGACTGGGCAGTGTTTCTTTCTGTTGTACATAGGGTTGCTATGAGTCAGAACTGAGTCGATGGCACCTAATAAAAACAACAGCATAGTTTACATTAGAGTTCACTCTCTGTGTTGTATAGTACTATGGGTGTTGACAAATGCTTAATATCGTGTGTCCACCATTACAGTATCATGCTGAATATTTTCACTGCCCTTAAAATGCCCTGTGCTCCACTTATTCATCCCTTCCTCCCTCCCACTAAACCCCTGGCAACCATTGTTATCTTTACTACCTCTCTAATTTTGCCTTTTCCAAGTGTCATAAAGTTGGAATCATACAGTATGTAGCTTTCTCATACTACCTTCTTTCACTTAGCAATATACATTTAATTTTTCTCCATATCTTTCATAACTTGAGAATGTATTTCTTTTTACCACTGAATAATACTCCACTGTATGGACGTACCACAGTTTATTTATCTGTTCACCTACTCAAGGACAGCTTGGTTTTATCCAAGTTTTGGCAATTATGAATAAAATTACCATAAACATGTGTGGTCAGGCTTTTAAGTGGACTAAACTTTTTTCATTTGGGTAAATACCTGGGGGAGATATTGCTGGATCATATGGTAAGTCTATGTTTAGCTTTGTAAGAAGCTGCCAGACTGTCTTCCAAAGTGATTGTACCATTTTGCGTTTGTACCAGCAATGGATAAAAGTTTGTTTCTGTTGTTCCCCATCCTTGTCTGCATTTGGTGTTGTCAATGTTTTGGATTTTTGCCATTCTAGTAGCTTTGTAGAGTTACTATAATTTGCAATTTCCATGTAATATAAAATGCTGAGCATCTTTTCATATGCTTATTTTCCATTTGCATATCTTTTTTGGTGAGATGCTGTGCAGATTTTTTGTAATTGAATTGTTTTCTTATTGTTGAGCTTTAATAGTTCTCTACCAAATATGTGTTTTGCAAATATTTTCTCCCAGACTCTGGTTTGTCTTTTCATTGTCTTAACAGTGTCTTGTCATAGAGCAGAAGTTTTTAGTTTTAATGAAGTCCAGCACCAATTTTTTTCTTTCATGGATTATGCTTTTGGTGTTGTACCTGAAAAGCTAGTGCTAAGTCCAAGGTCATCTAGATTTTCTCCTATGTTTTCTTCCAGAAGTTGTATAGTTTTGCATCTTACATTTAGGTCTACGATACATTTTGAGTTAATTTTTGTGAAAGCTATAAGTTCTGTGTCTAGATTCATTTTTTTTGTATTTGTATGTCCGGTACCATTTGTTGAAAAGACTATCCTTTCTCCATTGAATTGCCTTTACTCCTTTGTCAAAGATCTATTGACTGTATTTGTGTGGGTCTATTTCTGTGCTCTCTATTCTGTTCTTGGTCTTTTGCCTCTCCATATAAACTTTAGGATCAGGTTGTTGATATCCACAAAACAATTTGCTGGAATTTTGATTGAGATTGTGTTGAAGCTATTGATTGGGTTGTGACTTTTTTTTGTTAGAAGAAATCATGCCTGTAGCATAATGTCTGGAAATTCCTGAATGCCAAGTCCTCCCAACACTTCCATTAAGTAATTAGGTTAAATACCATTTTGCAAACGGGGAAATTGAAGATCTGATTTCACATGTGCTATGATTGACATTTCATTTTGCAGTCTCCGTTCTTTAGGGCCGCTGCTCTGACTAGCAGGGACATGTTTCTACTATTGGGAAGGAAATTGTAGCTCTGGGTGATGATTTAAAATGGCTTTTGCTGTCTATACAAAGGGAGATCTGTGACCGCGGGGACCACTCAAAGTAATCGATGCCAGGGCACTGCTCAGATTTTCCAGCAACAACAGGCCTCTCTGCCTAACCCTCCCAGATTCTCTGCCCCCCAAGCCCCAAATCCAGAATTGCAAGGAATTTTTACCAACCATTTGGTAAATATTCGGCCTACTTGGGGAAGTCTGACCCGATGGCGCACTTGGAAAAATATCTACCAGGATATCTGAAAGCAATTTTAAAGACTGTGCTCTGGCTGTACGTCAGAATTTCGAAAGTTGCTGTTTCTGTTGGGCGTCACGAAGTCTAACATCATCTGTTTCTGTGCAGGTTTCTAAAAGACCTTGGAAAACTACGTATTTTTAATGCCCCCTTCTCTGCGTTTATGACCCTTCTGCCTTCACTGACAATTGGAACAGCCATAGGTCAAGTGTCTGCTTGTGGCTGTATCTGTTGATTTGTACAAGTATGCACATCACTCACAGTTCTGGGACACACTGTTTAAAATAAGAAAAAGAAAACAAAAAACAAACCTCTCTGGGAGATGGTACAATTGCTTCGAGGTACCTGTCTCATCCTGCACTCATTTTGGAAAAGGCCATGTCCTTTCACAGACCCTCTGGGGTTGCAAAGGACCTGGGTGTCAGAGCTGGATGTTCTCACAGAAAACTCCTCTCTCTAAATTGCTGACCTCTTGAGTCCAGTGGTCAAGTATAAATGGCAAATTCCCCTTTGTGGTAGCATTAGGTGATTTTTTTTTTTTTTGGTCACAGGTATGGAGGTGAGGGTTATTTGGTTTTTGCTGGAAGACAATAAGAGGCTATTAACTCTCACCTAGAGACTGTATTAATAGCTGCACATTTCACTCCCCAAATCCTAAACCTGACAAAAACATTTATGTTTTTCAGGTAGAATATTTGAAGGGGCTTTATTGTACTCTGGTCTGGAGAGACTATGATGTTCTGCAATGTGGAATCCAAAGTCAGCTTTCTTGCATTTCTTTTACAGCCAATAATTCTTCAAAAAACAAACAAATAAACATAACCCAAAAAAAAAAAAAAAAAAACTGCTTACAACCTCCTTGCCACCATTGTCATCTCATTCTGAGAAGGGGAACTTATTTGACATGTCAGTTTCTGATTATCCTAATCTTAAGCCTTAAATTCTTTGAAACCCTATGTCCTCTGGAGTCTTCAGGAGCCATTGTTTGAAGAACATGACGGCAGAGTCCAGCCTTATGCTTTGAGTGAGAGAAATAAGAAACAGTGGCTTGTGAAAACACCTGAGACTCTGAAGGTCTAGGGGCATCTTTTTTTTTTTCTTCCTCTAAGCTTGCCTCAGATGTTTTAGGTAGAGCTCTGTGTACATCAGGCATCAAGTGTGGCTGACATTCTCTTTTCTGTGATGTGGGGGAATGCAGTTGAAGCCATAGAGCCTGCCGTTTTACCAATGAGAGAGCCTTGTGATTGAGACAGCATATCAGATGTTACTTCAAGAGGACTATTTATCAGGGTGTCAGACAGGCTGTTGCAGTTAATTGGAAACAATCATGTATTCTCAAAATGACAAGATGAAAGTAGCAGATAGGAGAGGTCATACCTGGGAAGCCTGTCCAAGAGAAAGCTGGTGAGAATAGCATTTTTCTAGGGACCCAGACCTAAAAGTGATGCTGAAGTTATTTAAGTAGCAAGACTGCGTTTGGGTTCCTGAATCTCTGCTGGTACTAGCAGCATCCCTCTGTAACAAGGCTATTAAGACAAAAATAAAAATACTGCTCATAGCTACCAGTTAGTGAATACTCCCAGTAAACTGGTTATTATGCTAATTCATTTTAACTAATTTGTATAATGGCCCTGTGGGATGTGGTACTATTATTATCCCCATTATACAGATGACAAAAATGAGACTCAGAAGGGTTAAGTAACTTGCCCAATGTCAGGTAATTAATAACTAGCAGAGTCAGGATTAGAACCCAGATCTTTCTGATTCCTAAACCTACTCTATTAATTCTTTGCTTCTCAAACTGAGGAGAAGTATCTATTCAGACATTGATGAATATGGTACGTAAACAGAGATATAATATGTTCCTTAAATGGAGTCTTGTTTTGTTCTGTGGTCTCTTCGGTGCTGAAATAAGACCTCAAGCTGCTCTTTCTGTCACACTTTGGAACTGCCACCTCTTCATGGCTGTGCCAACTTCTCTTACCCTGAGAACTTTCACTTATCTTGTTGACCCAAGACCTTCTTATATTTATACATTCAGTGCCTTCCCACCTATACAAGTGAGATGTGATGAAAGACAAATTCACACCCCTCCTGACATGTCTACTTCAGTCTTTCCTGTGTCCTTAAGCAAATAACATGGACTGCTCTTGGCTCTTCATTTACATAGGAAAGTTTTTCCAAACTTTGCTATTCTTGTCCCACCATGACACACCTTCCTTCTCAATGTTCAAACTCTTTGGCCTGTCCTCAGTCATTTTCCAGATAAGCTATTGGAACCTACTTATGACTCTTTACTGTTCTGGGCTTTCAACGCAATGCCATCAACAATGTGCAAAACAAAGTCAACTTTCTTGTATTTCTTTTATGCCAATAATTCCTTTAAAATATCTGCTTACAACCTCCTTGCTGTTCTTCGGTTACTTCTGAGAAAGGAAACTTTTTTTTGCAAGCACCCCTCCCCAACTATGTCTATCATTTCTACTATGTATTTTACCGGTTTCTGTTGAGTTGTTAGGCAAATCTCATAATTCCCTTGGTGATCTCTCCCTACTTCTAGCATTTTGTTAAATGTCATATGCGAGGAAAAAAATTCTGTTCACTTACCAAGACAGTTGTTTTCTTCACTCATGCCTACTTCCAAACTTGCTACAATGAAACCGAGATGGCTTAGAAGTCAAACTAAATCAAGGATGGCAGAAAGTCAAAATAAATCATAAGCATAAGGAGTAAAAGCAATAGGAAATCCAGGGAAAACCGGACCTTGCTTAATTTTAAATGAGATGCAATATTTTTAAAAAGAAATACAATTTCAATTTAATAATAACAAATCAATCATCACTCGATTTAATAATTATGAATGAGTACCTTGTTTGCCAGGTACTGTAACCGATTCTGAGTATAATGCTGAAATGACACCCTGTGCTTTACATTAGAATTCTGATATTTTGGGTTGAAAATTATGTTTATTAATTTTTGAACAACCAATAGTTGATACAAAATTAAAGGTTTTAAAAAATTCATTGCAGCAATTAAAATACTGTTGTTTTGGTACTAATTATCACATAGCACTGGGCAGCTGAAAGAAGAGACAGAGGCCGAACTATTTCTGAGGCCATATCACACTTTATTGTCCTTTTTCTTTCTCTCTGTTACAGGAACCCCTGTTTGGTTTTATATGCAAATTGCACCAATAAGAAATGAACATGAAAAGGTGGTCTTGTTCCTGTGCACTTTCAAGGATATTACATTGTTTAAACAACCAATAGAGGATGATTCAACAAAAGGTAATTTTCAGTGGAATTACTATTAGGAATAGGGTTGTCACATAAAGACATTATCATCATCATCATCGTTTTTTAACCAAATTCACTAGTGGAACTGAAAAATGTGATTTTACTTTGTGGCTCTTTATTTGCTTCAGATTCATACTAGTAATCACCCAGATCCATTTTATTCAATCACATTGTTTGAATGGAAACAGCAAAGATGGACTAAACCAAAGCAAAAACCAAACCCAATGCCCTCGAGTAGATTCTGACTCATAGTGACCCTATAGGACAGAGTAGAATTGTTTCCAAGGAGCGGCTGGTGGATTCGAACTGCTGATCTTTTGGTTAGTAGCCAAGCTCTTAACCACTGTGCTGCCAGGGCTTCAAAGATGGAACAGTAGTTGGTTAATTTAAACATAAGGGGCCCTGGTGGCACAGTGGTTAAGTGCCTGCTGCTAACTGAAAGGTCAGCAGTTTGAACTCACCAGCTATTCCACGGCAGAAAGATGTGGCAGTCTGCTTCCATAAAGCTTTACAGCCTTGGAAACCCTATGGGGCAGTTCTACTCTCAGGGTACCAGAGGAATCAACTCCACAACAACAACAATTTAAATATAATAGGGGGAATTAAGATAGGAGGATGAAATTTCATAGAGTGTTGTTAA
The DNA here is from genome assembly GCF_000243295.1 of Trichechus manatus latirostris. NCBI lineage: Eukaryota > Metazoa > Chordata > Mammalia > Sirenia > Trichechidae > Trichechus > Trichechus manatus. The sequence goes on along the minus strand of NW_004443946.1, from coordinate 15,120,127 downwards.
TTTAGAACCAGTATAAAGGGAGTTTCAACACTTTTTGCCATGGTGAACTTTAGGAAAAAAAGTATAACAATTTATTGGATTATTTGGGTGAAGTCGGCAGTTTGAATACACCAGCCGCTCCTTGGAAACCCTATGGGACATTTCTACTCTGTCCTGTAGGGAGGGTCGTTATGAGTCAGAATGGACTCAACAGCAATGGGTTTTGGTCTCTAAGAGAAGAGTTGATTGAATTGATTAGAGTTTGATTAGTTGACGTTTTCAAGTTACTTTTTACCCTTTATTTCTTTGGCTGTTGTAGATAGAAAATTATTTTGAGTAGATGATTCTGGATTATGTAAAGAATAACTTTGTCACCAAAATTGTAGCTGGCAAAATTCAAACATTTTAACTGCAGTTTTCTTGACTGTAGTATACAGGAAGACTGCTACAGAAACCAATAGTCAGTGACATGTGCTTTTACCCTTTTTTAAATCTAATTTATTCTCATTTCATTCTCTCCAGTTATGTTTCGATTAGAAACTGATGTCATATTAATAGAGGCTTTCAAATACCCATAGAATTGGTTTTTATGAAATATTTTTATTAATCTCTTAGGATTCTAAAAATGAAATGTCTTCCTCTTTGCATTTGGCAAACGTTGCCTTTTCTTACCTCACAAAAAAACCTGGCATAGAAGTTGTAGTCTTTCCAACTGTAATCATAGCTATAGAGAACATTTCATTAGGTTTATTCTTTGTGTATGAATTCACATATATAGCATGTACTTGTTCAGTTTCTGGTAGCAACAAACTGCAAGAGGAGAAGTCTTACAATGTGAAAATCATTTAAAGTATGACATGGAATAATTCATTTGCGAGTGTTTCTAAAAATGTGGTGTGTATTAAATTATCTCCTGGAAGATGGAATATAGTATTCACTTTTGGACCCATACCACTCGTCCCTTTACCTTTTCACGATGAACATGAAAGCTTAGACCCAGTGCTTGGGAAATTTAGGATAAGTTTAAAAGCTATTTTTGTTAGTGATATAGTCTTCTGATAGTATTTAGGTTCAATGTTATTTTGTTTGTTTGTTTTAAAATTCGTGGTACTCCATCCAAAGACAGTGAAATACACTCTCCCAAGTTCACATGAAACATTTACCAAGATAGACCACATTCTGAGCCATAAAATATACCTTAATAAATTTTAAAGAATTGAAATCAAACAAAGTATGTTCTCAGACCACAGTGGAATTAAACTAGAAATCAATAACAGAAAGAATACTAGAAAATCCCCAAATACTTGGAAAATATGTTAGAAATTAAACAACATATTTCTAAATAACTCATGGATCAAAGAAGAAGCCTTAATGGAAATTAAATAATATTTTGAACTAAGTTAAAATGAAAATACAACTTATCAAAATTTGTGGGGTGCTGAAAAAACAGTTCTTAGAAGGAAATTTATAACATTAAATGCGTATATTAGAAAGAATGATATAAAATGATACAAAGTCAATAATTCAAGCTTCCACCTTAGGAAAGTAAACAAAGAAGAGCAACCTAAAGCAAGAAGAAGAAAATAAATAACAATTAGAGCAGAAATCAATGAAATTGAAAACAGGAAAAGAATAGAGAAAATCAATGAAACCAAAAGCTAGGTCTTTAAAAGATCAATAAAATTGGGATATCTCTAGCTACGCTAAGCAAGAAAAAAAAGAGAGAAGACGCAAATTACTAACATTAGGAATTAAGAAGAGTCGCCATTACTGATAACCATGGATATTAAAAGCATAAAAAAGGAATATTATAATCAACTCTATACCTACCAATTTGATAACTTAGATGAAATGGACCAATTCCTTGAAAGATGTGACCTGTAAAAACTCACACAAGGAGAAACAGATAATTCAGATAACCTGAAAAACCCTTTATCTATTTAAAAAATTGAAACAATAATTAATAAACTTCCAAAAAAAGAAAGCACAGGGTCCAGATGATTTCACCAGTGAATTCTACCAAACATTTAAGTAAGAAATGATACCAATTCTCCACATTCTCTTCAGAATATAGAAGCAAAGGGAATTCATCTAACTCATTCTAAGAGGCCAGCATTATCCTGATACCAAAACCAGATAAAGACATTACAAGAAATAGACATAATAATTCTCAACAAAAATCATATCCAACAATGTGTAAGGTGAATTCACACCATGACCAACAGGGATTTATTGCACATACAGAAGGTTGGTTCAGCACTCAAAACTCAATCATTATAATCCATCATATTAACAGACTAAGGAAGAAAAATCATATGATCATATTAATTGATGCAGAAAAAGCATTTGACAAAATTCAGCACCCATTCATAATAAAACAAACAAAACTCTTTCAGAACTAGAACTACAGTGGAACTTCCTCAACATGATAAGGAACATCTAAAAATCAACAGTTAACATTAAACTTAATGGTAAGAGACTGAATGCCTTCTCTCTAAGATCAGGAACAACACAAAAATGTCCTCCCACCACTCCTATTCAACATCCTACTGAAAGTCCTAGCTCATGCAATAAGACAAGAAAAAGAAATAAAATATATACAGATTGGAAAGGAAGAAATAAAACTATTTTTATTTGCAGATGACATGATTGTCTATGTAGAAAATCCCAAATAATTTACAAAAATAAAAATCTTCAAACTAATAAGTGAGTATAGTAAGCTCACAGAATAGAAGGTCAATAGTTTTCCTATATACCAGCAATGAATGGGAATTTGAAATGAGAAAAACAGTATCATTTATAATAACATCAACAAAATCAAATACTTCAGTATAAATTTAAAATATACACAGGATTTGCATGTGGAAAACTATAAAACACTAACGAAATAAGTCAGTTTTAAGTAACTGGAGAGAGATTCTGAGTTCATGGATTAGACGACTCAATATTGTTAAAATGTCAATTGTTTGCAACTTGACCTATAGATTCGGTAAAATCCCAATCGCAGTTTTAGAAAGCTATTGTTTAGATATTGACAAACTGATTCTAAAAATTACATGGAAAGGCAAAAGACCTAGGATAGCCAACACTGCTACAAAGAACAAAATTAGACTCACATTCCTTGAGTTTAAGATACTACAAAGCTATAGTAATAAAGATGACATGGCATTAGTGAAAGAACAGACACACAGATTAGTGGAACACTGCAAAGAGCCCAGAAATAGACCCAAACAAATACAGTCAACTATTTCTTATAAAGGTACAAATGCAATTTAATGGAGAAAGGATAGTCTTTTCAACAGATAGTGCTAGAATAATTGGATATCTATTCCAAAAAATTGTACTAGATAGGTACCTAATACTTTTCATAAAAATTAACTGAAAATGGATCATAGATCTGAATAAAAAATGCAAAACTATAAAACCTAGGAGAAAAATCTGTTAACCTTAGATTTGGTGCTGTGTTTCTAGATACCTCACCAAAAGCATGATACATGAAAGAAAAGTTGGTATACTGGACTTTATTAAAATTAAAAACTTCTAAAGTTTTGCTCAACGAATGACACTATTAAAGAGAATGAAAATGCAAGCCACAGACTGAGAGAAAATATTTGCAAAACGTTGTATCTGATAAAGGACTTCTATCCAAAATATACAAGAGATTCTTAAAACTCAACAATAAGAAAATAAGCAACTCAATTAAAACTTGGACAAATTTTCTGAACAGACACCTCACCTCGCAGAAGATATACAAGACAATTGAACATATAAAATGATGTTCAACATCATTTGTTATTAGGGAAATACAAATTAAAACAACAATGAGATTGTACACCTGTTGGAATAACTAAAATAATAAAAAACAAAACCTTACAATACCAATTGCTGGTGAGGATGCAGAGCAGCAGTAACTCTCATTCACTGGTGGGTGGTGTTGTTATGTTGTTAGGTGCCCTTGAGTCAGTTCCAAGTCATAACCACCCTGTGTACAACAGAACAAAATACTGCCCAGTCCTGTGCCATCTTCATAATCATTGCTGTGTTTGAGCCCATTCTTGCAGCCACTGTGTCAATCCATCTCAGTGAGTGTCATCCTCATTGGTGGTAGGAAGACAAAATTGTATACCTAGTCACTTTGGAATATATTTTGGCAGTTTTTTACAAAGTTAAACATAGGTTTATCATACAATCCATAAGTCATACTCCTAGATATTTACCAGGCTAACTTGAAAAGTTAGGTCAACATGAAAACCTTTGCACACATGTTTACAACAGCTTTATTCATAATTGCCGAAAATTGGAAGCAACCAATGTATGCTTCAGTAGGTGAATGGATAAACCAGCTGTGGTGCTAGTAAGTATTTAGTGGTAAGAAGGAAAGAGCTATCAAGTCACACAAAGACGGTGATGAATCTTAAATGCATATTGCTAAGTGAAAGAAGCCAGAGTGAAAAGGACTGTAAGATTCCATTTGTATGACATTCTGGACAAGGCAAAACAATAGAGATCAACAGATCCATGGTTGCCAGAAATTTGGGGTAGGATGGGGAGGGTTGATAGGTGAAGCACAGGGGTATTTTTTAAGGCAGCGAAACAATTCTTTATGATTCTGTAATGGTGCATTTGTTTTAATCTACACAACTTTATAGCACAAAGAGTGAACTCTAATGTATGCAAATGAACAAAAATTATTTCAGAAGCGATGGGAATGCAGAATGTGACAAAATGATCTAACTGTAGTACAAATGTATGAAATAACCTACTGAAGAGAGTAGGGCTATAAGGTGCTGACCTAAATAACTTTGGAAATGAGTGAAATCTGTAAAAGAAAATGTATAGAGCACTGTATTCTAGTTGGAGAAGTTTTTTCCCACTGGGGTGTGAGTTAACAATTCTGAATCCACTATACATGTATACTGTAATGGAGCAATTAAGTAAATGGATAGCTGTTGCTGGGAGCCAGGATTCTCACTGATGAAGTGGGGGGTTACATATAAATAAGGAGAGTGGACTAGAATATGGTAAAAGATTAGAGTTGGAAACATCAGTATGAATTCATATTTGGCTTCATACAGATACAGATGGTTACATACAGAAATATTTATAGAAATGTACATATACATGGATTAGTACATACATAGTTACTTCCTTGCTCATTCAACAGAGAGAGACAAAGATCAATGACCCCTCTGTAGCAATAAGCACACTTAGCCAGATTTTGGTTTCTTATAATAGTCTCTATAAAAGGAACCAGGACTTCCTGATGGCTGATTCTAGGACTGGACACAAAATATTAACCTGGAGCATCTTGTAGTGCCAGAAAGTGCTAACACACACACACACACACACACACACACACACACACACACACACACACACACACACACACACACGATAGGGTTTGACAAAGGAACCATGAGCTAACTGAAAGAGCTCCCCCAATGGCCTAGGCTGAAACAATTTGAGCAACAAAGTAAATAAAATAGTATTATAACTCAAAGTACAGTGAAACCTGTGAGAGCCGGAACTCTACGGGACTGCCTTGTTTTTCCAGGTCTTGCAAGTTTTCCGCCTTTGACAGGGTCCAGTCTTACCACTTTTCTGTCATGTCTCTATTAGTAGAAAGTGTTTGGGTTTTCCTTCTCTGACAGGTTTCTGCCTTACACACGTTCTGGCTTTTGCAGGTTTTACTGTATAAAATAAATATCCATGAGTTGATATTGATATAAATAAATGTTGAATAAATAAGCAAAAGGAGGAGACTAGGCAAATCTCATATGTAGAAGTATTCTAAATAATTTATGTAAATACTCTCCCCTTAAAGAGGTGGAGCATATACCTCCCCACTCCTTAAGTGTGGACTGTGCTTGGAGACTTCCTTCTTAAGGGTACAGAATGGAAGGAGGGAAAAGAGAGTAACTTTGGAGACAAAGAAACCTGGAGAAAACTGAAAGATACAACCTCAGCCAGATGATCAAGGTTAACAGCATCAGTGATAAGTCACATTGATATTATGTGCCCTTGATACAACGTGATAAGAATGGCACTTTACCTCTGTGGTCTTCTTCCCTCAAACCCATAACCCCAGTCTAATTCTGAGAAAAAAATCAAAACAAACCCCAAATGAAGAACATTCTATAAAATGCTTGACCAATACTCCTCAAAACGGTCAAGGGCATTAAAAACAAGGAAAGTCTCAGAAACTCCCTAAGGAAACTTGACAACTAAATGTGGTATGGTATTTTGGATGGGATCCTAGACTAGAGAAAGGACACTAGGTGAAAACTAAGGAGCTGTGAATAAAGTATGGACTTCAGTTAATAATAACGTATCAGTATTGGGTCATTCATTGCCACAAATTTCCCATACTAATGTAAGACGTTAATAATGGGAAACTGAGTATTGGATATGTGGGAACCGTCTGTACTATCTGAACAATTTTTCTGTAAATCAAAACTATTCTAGAATTTATTTATTACAAGCTAGTGTTTTTTCATGCTTAGGAATATTTTGAGCATATTTATATGCATCAAGCAAATATTTAGTGCTTATTGTGTGCTAGGCACTGCTTGGTGTGTTATGCTATCTTCTTTATTTATGAATGTCAGTGTTTAGGCTTGGTGATTTATATTTTTATTTTTATCAACAATGGGACTATTTCGAGAGTGTTTTCACTGGAGTCTTGCACTGTTAAGAATTCCCATTAAGTACATTTTGGATGTATCTGAAGTGTTTTATTATTACGTTTTTAAGAAGAATTTCACCACAATAGCAATCATTCTTATAAAGTAGAGCAAAAGGGTAGTATTATAGTGAGGATTCAGTGTAAATAACAACCTAGAGTTCTGAGCTTTGGTTCAAAATGGCGTATGTCCCACAGTCTGTTATACAATCTTTTTAGATTCTCACTAAGTATCCAGTTGTGTATAGACAATCATGAAAACTCTCAAGAACTTTGGTATGAAAACTGATAGACAAACTAATGCCAAAATTAGGGAGAAATTTACTGCAGTTACAAAGCAGAAGAAGGATGAGGAAAATCTACCAAAGCGACAACATATATGTAATATTCCTTCCCTGCTCCAACATCCTACCAGTGTCCTTCTTGCCACCCAGAACATGGCTTCTTCCAAAAAATAACCCAGGTAGCCACACTGCAACTTGGGAAGGGTCTCTGAGGCATAGTACTATTTCTCTACCGCTGATCCTCATTCACTGTTAGATATTTCTGTGATCATGTAGATATTGAAAATCTCAGAAATGCAAGAGAAGAGAGTAGGAGAAGACTGGTATAATCTTTTTTGAGTGAAATTCCTTGGATTAAAGTGCTAAGGAAGTGGGAAACAGAAAAGGGAAGAAGGAAGGAGTGGATGAAAAGGAAAACTCCAGTTAGCAGTGCATGCTGTGTATGATAATTTTCCATCTATTCTATCAGCTGAATAACTTAGGTTCCTATGCAGTCTTGGTAATAGAAAGTTGTAACTGCAGCAGAGCAGGAATATACTAAGGAAAATCTCCTAGAAATTGAGAATCTGAAAGCGAGTGGTATATTTCAGTCTTGCTTCTATCTATAGATCTGAGAGGAGTATTTAACTATCATACTAGTAGTCAGAGTGGGACAAAAACAAAACCTCCACTTTGCCTTTAACAAACATTGAGTCTAATGAGATTTTGCTTTATTCAGGGGTGAGGAGAGAGAAAGAAACCCAACATGGGGCCTATGATAAACTATTGCAGATCCAGAGTATAAGTATAAATTCTGAAAGACTCAGGGAGAAAACATATCTCTGAAAATGAGCTACTGCAGGATAAAAACCATAGCATATTTGGCATATTCAAACGTTCAAGAAGCTGTAGCTTTTATGAAGCAGGAGCAAATTCTAAGGAGAGAATAGTCTGAAATTAAACAATAACAACCACCACACAGGATGATATAAGGAATAATTGAAACTAAGACAAGCAATTGAAGAATTAAAGTTCTTAACTTTTATTCTTTTAATTGGAGAAAAAAATGGAATTTTACTGATAGTATGGAAGATTAAGCCAGTTATGTTAATGATGTTAAGGACTCAAATCAGGGATGATATCCAAAAATAGAAGACCAGGTTAAAAGGCTTAAAATGATGAGATAAATTTTGAAGGCAGAGAATGGAGAGCCAACATGTGAGACTAGGACAAGGAACTGTCCGATAGGAGGAAATTTTTCTGTACTGAAGAAAGGCCTGTAAATGAAGTTTTACAAGGTTTCCTGTGTTTCAGAGAAAAACCAATAAAAAGAAACTCACATGGAGACATGTTTTGACAAAAGTTTTGAACTATAAGGATAATTGAAAACTTTATAATTATCTACGCAAGAAAAACAAGTTGCTTACAAATAATTAGAATTCGGCCTGGATTCAGATTTCTATGCTGCCACACAAAATATCAGGAGATTGTGTGTGTGCAGATGTGTGTGTATGTGTGTGTAAAATTTTGAGGGAAAAAGACTGTGACATGAGAGCATTGCCCTCACTGTCTGGTTGTCATTCAATATGAAGGCCACAGAAATGCACTTGAAGATATGTTAGGTCGTAAAAGACACCAATCATTTATCTTTTATTTTAAAAGACATAGCCTGCTGAACTAAGAGATGAAGCAAAATAAGTAGCACAAGAGTGGAAAGGTCATGAAATCTCTCATGACCATTTTCAAAAGACTGTTGGTGAATGTCTTGGATTGAATTGGTACCCTCAGAGAGAGATGTGAATATGATGTGATCTTGTTTGGAAATAAGGTCTTTGAAGATGTTATCAGTTAGCAGGGCATTCTGGAGTAGGGTGGTTCTAATCCAATATGAGTGGTATCCTTATAAAAGAGGAGTAGAGATACCAAGACAGGGACACAGAGAAAGTATGGCCATGTGACGATAGAGGTAGGTGCAGCTGCAAGCCAAGGAAAGCCAAGGACTGTCAGGAGCCACTAGAAGGTAGGAGAGGGGGATGGAATAGTTTCTGTCTCAGAGCTTTCAGAAGGAGTCAACATAGCCGATAACTGATTTGGACTTCTAGCTTCCAGAGTACAAGACAATAAATTTCTGTTCTTATAAGCCATCCAGTTTGTGATATTTTGTTATAGCAGTCCTACGAAAGCAAAACAGTGAGCAATGATGAGCACTAGAACTAGATTTCTAATTACAGATGTCTAAATAATTGTTAGAAATCTGGTTATAAAACTGAATTCAAAAGACAAAATATCCTTCCTCAAAACATAATACTATGTTAATTAGAAGTAATTCCATAATAACAATAATTTGGATCAAATCATCTAGATTATTTTAACAAAGATTGAAGAGTGAGGTGTCTTTTTAAAAATTTTGAAAGAGGGCTGCTTGAAAGATAAAAATGCCTACTGAATGATTACTACGTGCCTGACATGTTCTCAGTGCGTTGAATGTATTATGCCATTTACTTCTCAGAACCCCATAAGGTAAGTACTATTATCTTTATTTTTCAATGGAGGAAATTGTTACTTAGAGAATTTAATCATTTCCCCAAGGTTATATTTCCACCAGCTACTCCTTGGAAACCCTATGGGGCAGTTCTACTCTGTCCTATAGGGTTGCTATGAATCCGAATTGACTCGATGGCACACAGTAACAACAGCAAGGTTATATAGTTAGCAGGTGCTAGAGTTAGAATTTGAGCCCAGGCAGTCTTGAGTCTGTCTACAGTGTATAAGCAGAAAGCATATGTAGTCAAACCATTAAATAAATGAATAAATAAATAAGCCTATGCATTTGGATTCTGTAACTTTTTTAGAGCAGTAACTCAGTGATGTCTAGTGTATTTATAATTTTACTAGAAAGAAAGGAATACATTACTATCCAACTCAAGAAATAGAAAAACAAATCAAAACACCCAGCATTGCCTCCAGAGATAGATACTGTTTTTCTTGACTCTATTTGAGCTTAAGAAAGCTTTTGGAAAATTTAAACGTACTTCATTTTAAAATTTAAAACAAGATAGATGTAGCTTTCAAATCGCTAAAGTAAATGTAGTCTCTAAGGAAAAACAAAAATATACAAATTTATGGACACACTCAAGTCATCAAATAAGCATAAGAAGAAAGCAATAGGACAGCCATAGTAATTGGAATAGTATATTTGGAAAGTAAAAGTGGCATATTAAAAGACAAAGACTCTCAAGCAATTAAATAGCAGTTTTAACTACATGCTTAAAACAAATTCTATGCTTTGTCATTTTCCAGAACTCATGAGAATTTTCAAAACTTATCCATATATTAGACCACTAAGAAAATCTCAATTTATTAGAAGAAAGCAGAAATTATAAAGGCCATATTTCTTATCATAATACAGTAAGCTTAGAAATGTATAACAGATAGGCAAAATGAACAGACAAAAAAATCACTAACCACTTAAAAATTGTAAAGCAGTCACCACAGCAGAATCTTACCTGAATAACTCTTCCCTCAAAGAGAAAATCAATTATACTTATACACTAATATATGCACTTCTGTAGTGTGAAAGCTTTACATGCCTCACCTCTACTCTGAGGACACTTCATACTTTTACAATTTTACAAGAAAGAATTAAAATAAATTACTGTCTAACTTAAATAGAGAAAAGAATATGAGGTGAAGAAGTTAAGGATGAAATCAAAAGAATGTAAGAACAAGCCTATTAGGATTTAATTCAAGAACTCATTCTTTGAAAAGACCAGTAAAGTAGGCAACCTTTGGGAAAGCTATTTAATAAAAAGAGAGGAAAGAAGACATATACAGTCTTAGAAATAAAAAACGACATAACCAAACCCGTTGTCATCGAGTCGATTCCGACTCGCAGTCGACCCTATGGGACAGAGTAGAACGGTCCTGTAGGCTTTCCAAAGAGCTGCTGGTGGATTTGAACCGCTGACCTTTGGGTTAGCAGCCTGAGCTCTTAACCACTTCACCACCAGGGCTCCAAGAATGACATAAAGGAGATTAAAATAATAAGGGAATACTCTGTGAAACTCTAGGTAACAAGTTACAAAATTGAAGAAATGGATGATTCTTTTTGTTAAATATGAGATACCAAAATTGAACTAAGAATTTCAATTGAACTAAGAACAAGCCTATAAAGATTAATAAGCATGTAAAAAATAATTCTTAAATAAAATTATTTCCTGTAAAGACCCAAACCCAGGTGACTGTTATATCTTTAAGTAACTGCTAATTCCTATGCTATTTAAATTGTTTACAAATATAAAACAAGATGAAAGGTTTCTTCATTATTCTAGCTAACATAGCATTTATATCAAAACTTGGCAAAGATAACACAACAAAATAACAGCAATTAACATTTTAATTAGACACTTTCAATATATTAATTCTTTTAAGGTCCATCTCATTTAGGAATTTAGATTTTAAAATCCTAATATCTGTGTATCAAATCTAGCTCCATATTACAATACCCATCACCAAGTAACTGTTGTTTTAAGAAAACAGGACATTTCAAAATTAAGCAATCTTCTAATATAAAGCCTGTAGATAGGGCCAAATACATGCATGTGCAACCTGAGAAGTGTAGAAGGTCCCTGCACTTGGTTTAATGCTCTCCCGTTACTATCTTGAAATCCTTAATAATTTTTGGAGAAAGGGCTCACGTTTTCATTTTGCACTGCACCCTGCAAATTACATAACTGGTGCCACCTGAGGATGAGAAAGGACGAGGTTTTCTTCCAGAAACACTAGCAGTTGTCTCCTTATGTCTCATTTCTCTGCTTGGTTCTAGGCTGATATGAGCATGAAACCCCTACCCCTGAGACATGAGGAAAATCAAATGGCTTAATTCAGTCAGGCTCCGCCCAGACTACATGGTGAGAAGGAAGGAGAGAGGATTTCTAATGGAAATTCATGGTACTGTTCCCAGAGGGGTGGAGTATTAGATGTGTATTAATTTCTTTTGTTTAAGTGATTTTACGGCACAGCTGAAGTTGGAAAAGTACCAGTACCAATTGCCGTCAAGTCAGTTCTGACTCATGGTGACCCCGTGTGTGTCAGAGTAGAACTGTGCTCCATTGGGGTTTCAATGAGTAATTTTTTGGAAGTCGATCACCAGGCCTTTTTTCTGAGGTGCCTCTGGGTGGACTCTAACTTCCAACCTTTTGGTTAGCAGTTGAGCAGAGTGTGCAATCATTTGCACCATCCAGAGTGTTCTTTGTTTCAAGTTTTGACTTGGTGAACATTAAAGATAGTGTTATGAATCATGTATCCGATTTATGGAAATGAAAGTTGGCAGCATTTTACAGTGAGGTTGGGGGAAGGGTGCAAAATATTGAAGGGCTGCCTTTTATTTCTCAAATTAATAACTCTCCATTTATCGGCCCCTACTTCCATTTTTCTGCATCCCCAAATCAGAATCACAGGCTCTTTGTCAGGTAGAGGGTCTTCTGAATGCATAATTCATTCTCACAAATAATGATATGTCAATAAGCTCCAGACAACACAGGCCACTTGATTTTTGAATTATGGGTTTGATAGACATGTAAATTAGAACTTGTAGGGAAAATCAGACCCCATTGTGAAAAGCAGTAGAGTAAAATATTTTTCCAGTGCTAGAATTTATAGAGGAAGAGCTTATTTAAAATAGACTTGTATTTTGAGACTCCCCTACACCTTCCAAATACATAATAGATTACAGAAAAAGCATTGCACAATGTAACTGTCAATGGTGTATATGAGCTATTTTCTATTATTCATGAGAGCTATAAATTTAATATGAACAATTCAATAGAAATAAAATATTTATGCCATTAAATAATCATCCTACTATACCTACAAAGCTAGCATTATAGGAAGGTATGTTTTGGAACCTTAGTACAATAATATATATTTTTTAACTTTTTAAGTATAGGGGACCATGGAGCTCTTGGAAATAGATGAGATTTCATGATAACACACCATAATGTCAAAATAATTTGGGTCTAGGGCATTGAACCTGGACAGAGTAGACTTGCTTTTTATTCAGCTTTAAGTATCAGAGTTACTTAACATGAGCTTTTCATGACTCTTATGGAAATATTTTATTCCCCTTGCCTTACATTTATATATTCTTTTATTCCATCACAAAATGCTGATGAGTACACAGTGTGGTTCAGACACTACTCTAGGCCCTGGAAATACAAAGTCCTATACTTTGTGTGCCTCATTCATTGGATATGAAGAAAGGGTCTTAAAATATATATAAAGATTATATATATATATATATACATACATATCATATATAAAGTATATATACAAGTATATGTGTATACACACACACAGACCTGTATTTTTAAGCAAATAATGTACACCTTTTATGTTTGTTTGCCAACCATGCCCTCCCTCTGTGAGGTATTTTCTTAAGTGCCACTATACCAATGTTTTTTTTTTTTTTGTTACATGTTGCTGTAAAAATTTAACATGCTTACAAAATTACCTCGCTGGTGGAGAGTGTGGTTGGCAGACAAACACAGAGGTGTATGTTATTTGCATACAATACAGTGTATATGTATATATGGAGTGCTGGTGGTGCAGTGGTTAAGAGATCAGCTGCTAACCAAAAGGTTGGCAGTTCGAATCCACCAGTCGCTCCTTGGAAACCCTATGGGGCAGTTCTACTCTTTTTTATAGGGTCACTATGAGTCCAAATTGACTTGACGGTAACAGATTTGATTTTTTTGGTTTTATATGTATATGTAATTTTCTTCTGATTGCTTCCATTTTCTCAGTAAAATAGAAAACATGGTTATCCACTTAAAGTAAGGAAGGTGAAGGAGGTGAGGAGGTGCTGAATGTGTGAGGAAAGAGAAGTAGATATGAAATACTTATCTAACCTTTCAAGACCCAATTATTATCTCCTTTGAATTATTTGTTGATACTATGTGTTTTTGTTAATGAAGGCATGCTGATTAAAGGACCAATTCAGAATTTTTGTTATGAGTTATGAATATTGATATCCATTATCTGGATCACATATGTCTCAGTGACCCCTGGACAACATAAATCCTGTTGATATGAGTCAATGATAAATTTTATTTTTTAATTTTATTTCTTGAAAATTTGCAAAACATGAGGTAAAACATAAAGGCATCTGACAATGACTGCACATACATTTTATTCTAGTCCCCTTCTTCTTGGCCTTTTTCTGTGTTTTTTTTTTTTTTT
>NW_004443946.1:15012887-15105420 GCF_000243295.1 Trichechus manatus latirostris | reverse complement strand
GGAGTATCTTAGATGGCCGCTCACAGGCTTTTAAGACCCCAGACACTACTCACCAAGGTAGAATGTAGAGCATTGTCTTTATAAGCTGTGTCATGTCTTCTTGGCCTTTTTATGATTTTTCATGAAACTTTCAAAACATGGTACAATGGATGCTTCCTTACTGCAGAAGCAGTACTTACAGCCCAAATAAATAAAGTCAAGAGATTTTTTTTTTTAAAATCCCGGGAAAATTACCACTACAATACATTCTTCATTACTGCAAAAGCAGTACTTAGAAGCAAAATAAATAAAATCAAATGAATTTGAATCTCAGGAAAATTACCTCTACTATGTATTCTTCATTATAACAAAAGCAGTACTAACAGCTAAGAAGCAGAAACAGCTGTCCTGGAATACTGCAAAACTGCTCACAGCAGTGCATGCCACCTGCTACATGTGAAAGCAATGATTAGGCCCCAAAATTGAATGCAGGGTAAGAATAACTTATAGGAGTTCCAGTCTCTTGAAAAATACCACTGGAATGCATTATTCCTTATTGGAAAGCCATTATTTACTGTTCAAAAGCTAGAAAAGAAGGGAGCCAGTAACACCTGGAAACAATGAATAAATGAGAAAACGGCCACTATGACTGAATGAAGACTGACAATAACATATTCTAACAATACGTACATTCTCAGCAGGACATAGTAACTGGGAAACATAGTGAGGAGGCTTATGTCACAGAAATAAAGGCAAACCTGTCAATAGTTTAGAAAATTCACACATCCGGGAGGCATTGTCTAAGACAATGCTCAATCTTAACAAAAATGAGGCTCCCACTTAGGATTTTTGAGTTTCACACATTTCAAAAAGCTCCCACCTTGAGGCCAAATGTGTTAAAATTGGGTTAACCCCTTTCCAAAGAACTCCAGAGGCATAAAAAGTGGGTGGGAGAGTGTATGTCCCACGGGTCTTGAAAAGGCTAAGAGTGGAGAGCAGTGAGTAGATATGGGGGATACAAGAGGATTACTGGGCAGCACTAAGGCCCACTTATGGCTAGTGGTCATGAATTTCACTAATATCTATAAGCATGCTTATGTTTTACTCCACCCATGTTCAGCAAAAGGGGTATAGATGTAAAATAAAGAGAGTTGGATTTAACCAGAGTTGGGATTTGGTCAGGTGAGCAAATGAGAAGAATCAAGAAGCTGTAGGATCAAGGAGAAAGATCAGGAGTTTAAGGTGTGGTATTTGCAAAAATTTAAAGAAATACTTAGAGAATAAAAGTTCTGTGCAGGGTATAAGAAAGTGTCTCAGGATTCAGAACAGACTAGTGATTTCACACACTGGAAAATCCAGTATGTGACTTAAAAGCAAGAGCTTTTTCCCTTCTTAATCGGTGAAGGGGCCGGTGATAGGAGCAAAGATTGAAGTCCTCTGAGAATTGGCCAAGATGGGTTGGAAATCATGTCAATCCCATTCTACTTGGATAACTATTTTACCAAGAAACTCTGATATAAAGTTGAAAGACTTGAATAAACTGGCTAACTCTGAATTTTATTTCACAATCCTACCTGGAATAGTGACTGTAACATATGATGGCAACCAACTAATTTGAGTGCAGTTCTTCCTCATAATGAATTCTATGATCACCAAAATTTCATTCTGGATTAATTTTTGCCTTTTAACTAAATGGCACTGGGTGATGTCAACAATACCTTTTGAATTATACCATGATGGTTGGTTGCAAAACACATTGAAAGGGGTGGAAACCAGCTTTGATAGAGTAATTAGTATGTGCCAGGAACTTTATATTCATTATTACTCTATTCCTATAATTCTGAAAATTGGTATTATTACCCTCATTTGACTATTGAAGATGTTGACACTCAGTCTGACTGATTTCAAATCCCTCTTTGCTTCATTGCATCATGCTGCCTCATCCTTTCCTATGAAAACTTATTACTGAGGCTTCTGGCCACCTTAATTCCCTGCTCTCCTTTCTGTCTACAAAAACTAAGCACAAGTTGAGAATCACCCTGATTCTAATAGAATTGTACTGTTTTAAACCAAAGAAATTTACTGATAATAATTTAAGGAATTAAAGTGTTCTTGTTATGTTTTGTTCCTGGTATTGAGATCTTGAACAGTTGTTCAGATAATCAGTCAATAGTACCTGACACATCGTTTATAATAATACAAAGGGGAAAAATTACAGCCAGAAAAGCCATTCTGTTGATTATCCATATATGTGTTCTGAAAGAGATAGCCCAAATCTCTGCCCATTTATACTGTATAGTATTTTCGAACAGACTCCAAAACTGCCAAGACATTTATAGTGTGAAATATCCTGTGCCAAATAGTTATGGCACCTTTGTGCCAATAATTGAGACAAGACAAAACAAAAGACAAAAAAACCCACATACTTAGAATGAAAATAACAGCAAAAATAGCAGCCTTTCCCTTGTGGGAAGCCAATGGTTTTTCTTTAGAGAAGAAACAGCATATGAAATATGAGTAATTATACTATTCTGTCTCTTTGGCCAAGAGTATAATTGTTTATCTAAGCTTTTTTTCTTATAGATTAGAATCTTGTATTGCAGTCTAGATTGATTTAACTGCTTCTGTGAGTTCCTTTAATTCTTAAGATTGGGCAGTCCATGACAAAGAGGTTAATTGCAACCCAATAGAACTAAACTAATGTTTTATTAAGAAGGAGTTGGTATCCTGAGCTTTTAGGAGAACAAATGTTTTGTAATGCCATGAACAACTTACAGAGCAAGTATTAGGCTCTTCATATTCAGCTGTCTATGCACATTACCTCGTATCGACCACATCTAAGTAGCGTCAGTGAACTGTGCTGAATAATCAGTCACACCAGTTAGGTCTCTGTAAAGGTGAGATCAGTAAATGTATCACTGGGAAAAGTTAGAACTGCTGATGTGTCTTTTTTCTCTGATCTAGACAGCGAGGCTGCTCAACGTCTTCAAAGTTTGTATAGTGGGGGTTGGCAAGAAATCAAATGAACTAATTTAGCTAAGAACACAGATGATTTCAAAGGGATAGGCATAAGGAAATTCAATGCGGCATTGTTAGTGATAGGGAAATTCCGGAAGCCACTAGATGTTATCAAGAGAACGTATGTGTGTTCAGGAAAGAGCAAATGTTCATTTCTCTGAAATGACTGAGTTTGAGACAGGAGCCAGATGCCTTTGTGGGTAGGTCTAGAGGTGAGGGGGAGAGAAGGGAAGTTGAAGGTTATTTTCCCGATGACTTGTTTTTTCAGGGAAGGGCGAGGCAAGGTAATCTGCTGAAAGCGAGGAGAGAGGGATAGTACAGTGGTCTTGAGAAAAATGCTAATTGTTAGAACCAGGGACTACCAGAAGGCCCTGACAGAGACAAATAAGATTCCTGAGAAGCTCTGAGAGCTCATCTTTGAGTACTCCAGTTGATTTAAATGTGAAATAAAAATTGCTTGGCTTTGTATTGGTTCTCCAGCTTCCAGAACATTTTGATATCAAAGCTCCTTAAAGGTTACTCAAATTGACAATTACTTTTAACTTTGCTTTCTCTAGGAAGAAAAAAATCCTTTCCAAATCTTTCCTCCTAAATTTCCCTCTCCCAGTATTTCTGAGTCATTTCAACATTTGCCACCACTACTTTTCTTTTCCTGCTAGCAATTTTCAAATTCTCCTTCAATGGGCAGAATTACAGTCCTCAGCATGTCTAACATTCCCTCCTCAGTCTCCACTATCACACCTTTTCTACCCAAAGCCCTTCCTTCATGGGATAGGTGAGTTATACTAACACTTGCTAACAGCTGAATGTATTTATCTCTTTATATTTAAATTTTACCTACATATAATGTTAATTCCTGTTCAGTGTTTTTACTTATTTAGTCATTCATTCATTCAACAAAAACGTATGTAGTGGCCACTATGTGCCAATTGTGGTACTAGACAACCAGGGATAGAAAGAATATGATCTGTCCTCTAAAAGTCATATCACGTAATAAGTTCCATTTTCGCTTATGTTTAAGGGTAGTTTCACTCAGAAAATGCTGTGTGAAAATACTTTTAGAACAAAGAGTTAATACTACATTTTCTCTCAGTTTCTTCCTGTATTTAATCAATGATAGTCCTATATTTTCCCATGAAGAAAAATACATGTGTTTTATTTTCATTGTTTTTAATTTTTTGTCATCTTTTAGGAACCTAGAATAAGGGAAGAAATATTCCTTGATCATACTGACTTCATGTGTAAATTAAGATACACCAAGAGACATATTTGAACAAGCTTTGTTTTTATATATAAATTAGGAACTATTGCTTCCTCATTAAGAAACCCAGTAGTGTACTCACAACGCTTCAAATAGAAAATCAGAGGTTGATAAGCTTTCGTTGTCATATTTCTGCTTTGTCACACGTTTACTTCCCTGCATGATCCTAGGAAATGAGAGAACACGTGCCATTTGATGATTTGTACTCTTCCATGTGTCATTCATTCCATTTATTCCTTTAGCATCTCCTGTTACATTTTTCAAAATATTTTCTAGATAAACCTTATTTCCCTTTTAATTCAATATTCAGCATTACTTCAACATTACCTAATTTATAAATATAAACCTCAGTAAGTTCGAGACATTTCTAGAAATAATCAATGCAATTAAGATACTCAGTTAATGTAAGAAAGAGAAATGACCACTAGGTAATATTCTAAGATACCCATTGCTAAGACAGTTGCTGTCATATAAAGATGCCCTCACCACTTTCACCCCAATAAACCGGAACCAAACTCTAACCTAATGATAATAAAACAAAATGGGGTTTATTGTTAACTCTAGTTTTTAAAATTCGAAATAAATTTTATTTATTTATGGCCTCCTTTGTGCCAGGCCCTGGGCCAGGTGCTGGATAAGGAGAGTTAGACAATAGTGAGGGTGAGGACATGCTGATCAACTACTGTATCACAGTGCTGTTAGTGCCATGTGGGCTATGTATCCTATGCTGTGACTGTGCAGAGGAGGATACCTCTGTCTTACAGGTCAACCCTAGAAGCCTCCAGAAGGAGTTAATCCTTGAACTGAATCTATAGGGATGAGCAGGAGTTAGCCAGACAGATAGGATAGGGAAAAGGCATACCAGGCAGACAGAATTATACCATGTGAAAACACAGAGGCATGAAACGTCATCAGGTGCTCAGAAATTACTAGTAGATTTAATTTTGGTTTTGAATTTATTCTTTTTTAGTTTGCTATTGGTTGTAGTAAGACTGGAATACAAGGCATCTATAAAGAAGTGATGGGAGATGGATATGGAACAAAACCTTGGGGCCAGATATACCAAACCGAGGAGGTTAAATTATCCTGATTACCTCCGGGAGCTGTTAAAGAGTTTGAAAAGGGAGAAAGGCATGGTCATATTTGTGCTTTCCAAAGAACTTGAGAAGTAATGTGAAGAGTTGCTTGGAGGGAGTATATGGTCAGGAAGCAGACAGAGAGTATGATCTTTAGGATGCTGCCACCTCACTCAGGAGAAAGATGATATATTGTCTAACATAGTATGAGTGGGGTAAGGAGTTTCGATCTGCGAGCTGTTGATTAAGTTATAATCTATAAGGCCTGGATATGATTAGATGTGTGTGTGTGTGTGCGCGAAGTTAATAGTGAAGAGGGTCAATTTCATGTCTTGGACAACTGGAAAAATCATGGGGCCATTCAACAAGACCAGGAATATATAAAAGATACAAAGTTGGCAGGGGGGATGGGAAGGGATGGTGATAAGATCAATTTTGGACATGTTGAGTTTCAGATGCCTGTAGGGCATCTTAGTAAAGGTGACCAGTACCAACTAGATACAGAGCTCTAGCACTTAGAAGAAAAGTCTGATGATAGAGATTGCCTATTGGTCTTTTATTATTGTGTCTTTTATGTGCTTAGAGGGCTGGTGCCATGTCTGGTGCTTGTTTTTTTCTTTAGCACATTGCACAGAGTTAGGTTTAGGGTTGGATACAATTCTGAAAGCCTAATGCTTTCTTTTTTTGTTTTGTTTATTTGTTTTAGTTACTAGGATGGCATCTGTTAATGAATGAGAAATAACGACCTTCTATCAATTGATGCCAGTTTGTTTCTTCTCCAATTCAGTTGTTGACTACCGTAGAGGATGCTGAATTGGTGGGGCAATACAAAGCTCGAATGAAACCCGAATTAGTATTAGCAATAGTCGTAAAGTATGACATCACTTACCTACATGGTATGGTTGGAAAGACCTTAGGCTATTGTCTTCCCAGTATTTCTTCCTTCCCCTTCTTTCACATTGTCTGAAATTTCATCATTACCATGAGTGTCATTCTTTTGGACAATCAGGAGTTTCTCATTTTTAAGGGTTGCTGGCAAATACCCTTGTGAAGGGTGTTACCATAGAAGTTATCAAATGCTAATTCTTAATGGAATCTTTAATGGTTTCAGAGTTTTTTTAAAATACCTGGAGAAAGGAAAATTGAGACAGGAGAAGAATACAGTGATGTTGTTCTACTTGTTCACATCTCCTTGACATGTCCTTGAGATAAATGATTTTAATAATGACAATCTGAGGCCTCAGAAGAAATTTCTTTCCCATTAAATTCACATTACTTTCCCCAGGAAGTTACAGCTGTTTCAAAAAACATTATTAAGGATTCTAGATATTCCAAAAAAATAATTTTTAGATATCACAGCAGTTGTTAATATGAGAGGGATAACATTTTGCTGTGTTACAAGGAAGTTGGAGT
The DNA here is from genome assembly GCF_000243295.1 of Trichechus manatus latirostris. Classification (NCBI taxonomy): domain Eukaryota; kingdom Metazoa; phylum Chordata; class Mammalia; order Sirenia; family Trichechidae; genus Trichechus; species Trichechus manatus. Next base: position 15,098,673 of record NW_004443946.1, on the reverse strand, counting down.
TGTGTGCTAAGACGCGTAATACGTGAGCCAATGTAACAGACCCAATTTGTTAAAATTGGGATTTATTATCTTATATGTGTATACATGCACACAAATATACAGTAAGACTGTGTTTAATTAGGGTTATACTAAGTACTGTAACAAATAAACCCCCAGCTTTCAGCAGTTTACCACAATAGAAACATATTCTTTGCACAGATAACAGTCCAAAGTAGTTGCTTCTGGCTGGCATATGGCATTCTTCCACGCAGTGATTCAGGGGCTTTCCCATCTTCTAGGGCCTTATCATTTGCAGCCAGCTGGTAGACTGGGAAAAAAGTTTGGAGAAGTTCCACTTGCTTCTTAAGTCTTGGCATGGAAGAGATGCACATCACTTCTCCTTATATTCTGTTGGTGAGAGTTAGTGACACGGTTACATGTAGATGCAAGGAAAGCCAGGAAAGGTATTCCCTGGCTGGGCAGCTATTTCCCAGTGACAAGCCTATATAATGCAAAGGGGAGCACAGAATTTTGAGGACAGCTAGCTGCCTTGGGAAACTCTGGCGGCATAGTGGTTAAGTGCTACGGCTACTAACTAAAAAGTCGGCAGTTCATATCCACCAGGAGTTCCTTGGAAACTCTATGGGGCAGTTCTACTCTGTCCTACAGGGTTGCCATGAGTCAGAATCAACTTCACGGCAATGGGTTTGGTTTTTGTTTTTTTTAGCTGCCTTGACCAAAGGGACTATATAATAGACATGAGCAAAATACAAAAGTTATGCATAAAAGCTACGCGTTATTTTATAGCTACACCTCAAAACATGATGATGTTTATGTGGATATCAAATGCTTTAGACTGATACTTTTCATTAGTTCTATGTGCTATGCAATTGCTAAGATCCTGTGAATATTAGCAAGAACATTGGATTCCATATTCATTATATGTGAAAACTGAGACTTTCTTTTCTTATTTTTAAGGTTGGACAAAATTTGCCCGATTGACACGAGCTTTGACAAATAGCCGAAGTGTTTTGCAGCAGCTCACACCAATGAATAAAACAGAAGTGGTCCACAAACATTCAAGACTAGCTGAAGTAAGTGAGACTAACTGCTTCCCGAGATGGTGGTGGTGGTACTTTTTTTTTTTCCCCAAATGATTCAATATAGGTATTGCTGGCTGTTATTTTATAAGTATTTTTTTGCTAACTTATTTTTCCCTTGTACAAATCTCAAATATTTCCTTTTATTCTCTCCTGCTTTTAAATGAGCAAGTAGTTCATGACCTCACAGGTGATGCCTGTAGAGTGTGCAGTTTCTTTTGAGCAAGCGAGATAGGGAATTCACTAATTTATCCATTTTATGTATGCAGCAAACAGTTATTGAAGGTTTACTCTGTGCCTGGCACTCTGCAAAGGATATAAATAAGAAATGGTCTTTGTCATCGAGGATCTACAGATCCAGCAGAGAAAACTGACAATAGAATGTGACAAATTTTATGATGGGTACTGTGGGAGCCCATAAAGGAGCATTTGCCCACACTTAGAACTCCAGAGAAAGCTACGTGCATGATGTGATACCTGAGCTAAGTGAATATTAAATGAAAACTTTAAGAGTTAGCCAGACAAAGAAGGAATGAAGGTCATTCCTACTAGGGAAGCCAGCATGTGCAAAGGCTCAGAGATGAGAGAGTATGATGACTCTGAGTATGACTTCGGTGTGCTTGGAGTCAGGTGGAGAAGAAAAGGCTTAGAATGGCATATAGTGCGATGGTGATGGTTGGTAGGAGCCACATCATAAAGTGTCTCATGTGCTGTGGAAATGACATGATCACATTTGTGATTTAGAAAAAACTCTCAAGGAGAGTTTGGTCCCAATTGAAGTCCCAGTTGGTTTCCTTTGTAGTCCAATGTTTCTACTGTATTTATTTAAGAATATTATTCTGAGAAGAGGTCCACAGATTTCACGAGACTGCCAAAGGGATTGATCACACAAAAATGGTTAAGAGCTCCTGCTTGACCTGGTGGCTCTGGAGAATGAGTAGGTAGGGAACCCAGTTAGGAAGTCCTCACAGCTAGGATGACCATGGCCTGAAACAGGTAGCAGAAGTAGGCAGATACAGAGACACCAAGATTAGAGTCAACACATTTGTTGACAGATTAGAATTGAGTGCGAAACAAGAGGGGTGAGTCAAGGACAACTCCTCTGTTTTTGGCTTGGACAATTGGGTGGATGGTGGTGTTGGTAAATAAAATGGTAAATATAAGAGGAGGAGGAGAAGGTTTTGGGGCAATGATAATGAGTTCAGTTTTGGACACATTAAGTTTGAAGTTCCTGATGGAAAATGAGCGTGGAGATGCCCAAAAGATAGTGGGATTTATGGACCTGGCACTCTGGAGGGATATTTGAGTTATAGGCTTAGGTGTCATCCTAACAGATATGGCTGATATAGCCATAGGATTAGATGATATCACCCAGGGAGTGTTAGACAGCAAAGAGAAAAGGAATGATAGAACCATGAGATAGCTAAAAGCTTTATTGTTCACATGTCTTTTGTAATCATCATTTATCTCACTGCTATGAAAGTTGCCAAAAATCTAATTAAGCTATAAAACCTATCCTAAGCATTTGGTGGATACTCACAAAATATTCTGAGGGAATTTACCAAAGATGAGAAAATAAAATTAAATGCATATGTTCATCAGTTTGCTCTGCCCAAGAAAAGTGGGTTGAAGCACTCCTGAGTAACTGTCTTAACTAGTTGTAAATATTAAGTCTCATTTGGAGAGGGATGGGAAGTAAAATATATTCCCTGAATCTGGACGACCCTGGAGTTCTTCTTAGACCATAGGTAACAGAGAGGCTTGTTATGGCCTTCTCCTCTAAATAGCACTGTTATCTTGGGGAGAGATTAATACTTTGACATACAGATGTGTTTTTAAAAACAAAAATAAGACATTAAAGTAATTAAATATTAACCGGTAATGATAATCACTATACTTTAAAAAATGATAAGCAATTAGCACAAGATTTAAAGCAGACAAATAGACACAATTTCCTTTTTCAATGCTTGTTAGCAAGTACTACATGATTTTGCAGCTACTTTCTTTTCTGCCTTGAGTTGTCAACTTCTTTCTATAACTCAAGCTGAAGCATAGCTGTGACTGTTGACTTTGATAGTCATGATTCCTTTTGGGTTACATCTGTTCAGAGTTTTTTTTTTTTCCCCTTTACACAACTAGACAAGAACAAGAGGAAGAGGACCACAGAGAAGAAAATCTCTCTTACCACCCTGAATCCTTCATGATTGTTTTTTCTCCATAACAGATGGAAAGTTTTTTTTTTTTTTTACCTTTGACAGCTCATCATTTTTATTTTTATTTATTTATTTTTTTGAGGAACTTGTATCATTTCTTCTCATCTGATTTTTTTTGCTTTGTCTTTTGATTATTGGTATTTCTTCATCAGTCATCCCTTATTCACAAACCTGATTCAGACACAAAACTGCTTTCTCTCAGATCTTTGGCGTGGTTTTAGAGGACTTTCAGAAATAACAAGGTTTCAACAGAGATTTAGTCTGCACTTCTGCAGTGTGTGCTCCTAGCTCTCTAAAGACTGACCCAAAAGAAATACCATGCTAACTCAAGAATATCGTTCTTCCAATTGTACTCAAAGAGTCTTATAATTTGCTCATCTGGGGTGTCTGGTTTTCCTGTGCGATTTCAGGTTGTCTTATTTTTCTCCAAGATACGTAGATTTTATCTCAATTCCGTCTGGACCTCCAAATTTGAAGCCATTCCCGGCATCAAATATTCTGGTCTTTCTGTAAGCATTTCATTAAGTTTCAACAGACATCAACATCCTGCTGGTTACCTTCGGGTCTTCACTATCATACTAGATGGAGATAAATATACACACCACTGCCACATCAGTGCTCCTGACTCAGAGTCAATGCTCTTAGATCTTCAGAGAACAAGAGTATGTCTGTGTCAGTACAAAAATACATCAGAAAATGTGATTTGAACCCCCTTCCACCTAAAGGTTTTGCTTATAAAAGAGCAAATAAAACAACAATGGAAGTGACAAGTTGTTGCTCACTGATTTATAAAAGAGAGCCCAAGAGAGCTAAAATTAAAATAGTGCTCTGCTTAGTAGAAAGAGCAAAGCCCGAATATGTGTATATCTTTTTTTTTTGTTGTTGTTTCCATTCTTTTCCTCTTGTTCCACCTCTTCTCCCTCTTCTCATTTAGTGTTTTTAGGACATTTTACATAAGCAAGTCATTGTCTAAAGAATTAGACCTTGAATGTCTAAAGAAATATAAAATAAGGAAGCAATCTCACATTGGGCTGCACGTTATAATCACCTGGGGAGGTTTTGAAAATATAAGTTCTCTGAGAACCCACATAAGACCAATTTAATCAGATTCAGTGGGGTGGGGTTTTGGTATGAGTATATTGTATTTTTTAAAAACCTTCTCAGATGATTCTAATGGGTAGCCAGATTTAAGAAATGTCAAACTCAGGGGTGATCCTATTGTATCTCTAGGGGAACTATCTTCCAGTATTCCAGGTATTGAGCAGTACACAGGGAAATGTTTTAATTTCTTTCAACAGGAGAAGAAAAAGAAACTTTTAGGTAAAAAGTGATTTTAATATATAATATTAACATATTCTTCTTTGTGCCAATGCAGTCATAGAGCATAATTTTAATTTTTATTATTACTTTTTTAATGAAGGAAGGGGCCCATGAAGGCAACAGTGTCCAGAGCCCACAAAAGTCATATTGTGGTGTTATGGATTGAATTGTGTCCCCCCAAAATACCTATCAATTTGGCTAGGCCATGGTTCCCAGTATTGTGTGACTGTCCACTATTTTGTCACATGATATGATTTTCATATGTGATGTAAATCCTGCCTCTATGATGTTAATGAGGCAGGACTCAGTCTATAAGATTAGGTTGTGTTTTGAGTCAATCTCTTCGGAGATACAAAAGAGAGAAGCCAGCAGAGAGACAGAAGGACCTCATACCAACAAGAAAATAGTGCCAGGACCAGAGCACATCCTTTGGGCCCAGGGTCCTTGTGTTGGGAAGCTCCTAGACCGGGGGAAGATTAATGACAAGGACCTTCCTTCAGAGCCGACAGAGAAAGTCTTCCCCTAGAGCTAATGCCCTGAACTCAGACTTCTAGCCTCCTAGACTGTGAGACAATAAACTTCTGTTTGTTGAAGCCATCCACTCGTGGTATTTCTGTTATAGCAACACTAGATAATTAAAACATGCGGTGAGGAGTTTGTTCTTATTTTCCAAGTCTGAATTCTTTGTGCTCAAACAGTATGTAGACATAGATGGTAAAACACTAACATTGGAAATAAAAGAAATTTTCATGTCTAACACAGTGACATTGAAACTGATAACCAGTGGTTGAGATGTGAGAGAGAAGCCATGGTTATGTGATTCTGTATACGCAATACTCCTGTCCCAACATAAAGCTTACATTCCTGGTAGGACAATTTGCTGCTAAGTAATTTAAGACCAAATGGGAAAAATATAGCTAGGGCACTGATAATATGAGTAAATGCATAAAAATCTTCATAAATATTTCTAATAATTATTGAACTAAAACCGATAATTATAGTACAACTAAAGAGAATACCAGTAACATATTATAAATTTAGTTTTAATGTACTTCAGTTCTTTTTTTGAGAGACTTTTCAGGATAATTGTTTCCCAAGTTTCAAAAGATGCTAATATAATTGCTTTGCTTTGTGGTAGATGAGACTCATGCTAATAGGTATTTTTGTTTATATCTATTCCTCCATTCAATTGATCAATGTATTTCGGATTTTATGATTTAGATATTTTGAATTCTACCTCCTTGATCCCCGTAATCCCTAAGACACTGAGTAATTGGATGCATAGATGGGCAAAGCTATTGGAAAACATTATTTAACAAATTCTCACTCATTTACCAAACTGCTTGGCACATAGGTTTACTCAGTCTTAACTTCACTGATGCCATAGAGCAGTCCTGATACCAGGACTCTGACCGGGTCCTTCAACTCATTTTCACTGTTTCCAGGTTCCTTCCCTCTAACAGAAGCTAGAGTCTAGTCGCTAAAGTCCTGCGTTACTTTTGCCCAGGGCTGTCCAAACTTCTGCTCGTTATGTCATTTGCTTTTTCTCTTTGTCTCTTAATTAGACCTAATCAGAATAAATCAAGTTTCATATAACCTTGCACTGAAATTCTTGCATTTGTCAAAAAGGTATAGAGACATGAACTGAGTCTTTAGAACTTTTTTTTTTCCCCTAAAGGGAATTTGCATCTGTGCAGGAAATGCAATATTCTTTAAGTTCTGATTTAAAGGAGAAAAGGAAAAAGCAGTGTATAACATTTACAACTTGTTATATCTGTGTGCTAGTCATCAGGCCCCATGCTAAGTCCCACTCAATAACAAGATCACCAACAGTGGGGTCCTGGGGTTCAGTGAGACTTTGAGAGTCAAAGTTATGCTTCCTGAGGTGCTAAATATGTGTGAGAAATGGATAAGGGTGAGTGACCCAAATAACTGTTGGACACTCAGTGAGAGATGTGTGACTGCAGGCAGGCTTGCAAAGTGAGTGTGCAGAAGATATTCCAAGGAGCGGATGTCCAGCAGTGCTGTGGAATCAATGCTGGCTGCTGGAAAGTAAGCCAGATGGACCAGCAGACAGATCATTACGACAGAACAATTGAACATGGAGGAACTTCCTTTGAAAAAAATTCGGTACAATGCAGGAGAAGAATAAGACAAAGTCCTGGAGCATGACTGGCCTTGAAACCAAGAATCATGATAAATAGGCTGTGGTTTGACTGTCAGTAAGTTTAATCTAGGAGTCCCTAGGTGGCGCAAATGGCTAAGTGCTTGACTCCTAGCCAAAATGGTTGATAGTTTGAAGTTACCCAGAGGTACCTCAGAAGATAGGCCTGGCGATCTGCTTCTGAAAGGTCACAGGCTTGAAAATCCTATGGAGCAGTTCTATTCTGCACAAATGGGGTCACCATGAGCTTGAATCAACTAGACTAGCAACTAACAACAACAAGAAGTCTGATCTCATTACTAACTCTGCAGTGATATCTAAGTCATTTATAGATATGTATTTTCTCTTTTTTAGGTTCTTCAGCTGGGATCAGATATCCTTCCTCAGTATAAGCAAGAAGCGCCAAAGACGCCACCACACATTATTTTACATTATTGTGCTTTTAAAACGACTTGGGATTGGGTGATTTTAATTCTTACCTTCTACACCGCCATTATGGTTCCTTATAACGTTTCCTTCAAAACGAAACAGAACAACATAGCCTGGCTGGTGCTGGACAGTGTGGTGGATGTTATTTTTCTGGTTGACATTGTTTTAAATTTTCACACAACCTTTGTGGGGCCCGGTGGTGAGGTCATTTCTGACCCCAAACTCATAAGGATGAACTATCTGAAGACTTGGTTTGTGATTGATCTGCTGTCTTGTTTACCTTATGACATCATCAATGCCTTTGAAAATGTGGATGAGGTAAGCATTTTTTTTTTTTTTTGGACTACTGTGGATCATATGTTTTGAGAACATTCAGATAAGAGGAGTCTACAGATAAACCAAACTTCTTTTTAGCCACCACTTTCAACCTACACCCTACTAAACACTTGCTATATATTATTCTCATATTTGATTAATTTGTGTCCATTTCTTTTTCTTGATTTCTGATGAAAAATGCTAATAACTTGAAAAATAGAAGAGAAGTGGTGGTTGTGGTTAGAGGGGGTGGAGGGAAAAAAGGCAGAAGCAGTCAAATACAGTTCACAAACTAGATAACTGATTAGAAGATGATGGAATGAGGTGTATTTTATTTGAAAAACTGTAGCATTTTAAAACTCAGTGTATCCGTGGGTGGGCCTTGCGACTCTTCCTCTCCAGTAGATGTGGTAGCAGTGCTTGAGTTCACATAAATAAAAGAAAACTTTTGTAGAAGAGCAGTTCTTGAATTTTCATCGTTTGGTTTCTTCCTTATAGTTTTTGCTTTAAATTTTGTCTGAGTTCATTTTTGGGTATGCTATATTGGATGACCTCTGATGTCTGGACTAATTAACAGTTCTGCTCATTTAAAGATATCTGTGCAACTGGAAATACTTAATGTGTATGCCTTAAAAGACCACTTCATCCAGAGCTTCTTAGCCTCTAACTTAATAGTGAATGGTCTCCAAGTTGTTAGACCAAGATAATAAGATGCAACCAATAATCTCAATTAATATAAATGAGCCAATATAGAAAGAATCTATTATTAAAATGTGTTCGTAATGATATTACGAACTTAATTTCCCTAAAGACTGCTGTGTTCTTGTAGATTTTCAGATGGAAAATTCTCCATTACACTGATGTTGTTGTTACTCTGTGTGTTGAACAGTAGGTTGAAACTTTTCTCCAGTGTTTTTTCCCCATAAAATTTCTATATTCAATCAGTTTCAATGATTTTTTTCTTGTCTTAGTTCCTGAAAAGTTAAGTGTAGACATTTTATGTTGATACTGCTTAGGTAATTGTTACTTAAAAAATTATGGACAAAAAGGAATTACAATAATTTGTTTTCTAATGTTGGATTTCACCCATATGAAGCTTTTAAAGGTACATTTATTTCTTTCCTATTTACCCTCTGGAGAGGATTGAAAGGAGTTAATAGTGAAAATGCTGATTGTATGATAACTGGACAATAAGCAGTATATTTTACTTATGAGGTCAGTGGTAGATCAGTGGTAGAATTCTCACCTTCCACATGGGAAACCCAGGTTTGATTCCTAGGCAATGCACCTCGTGTGTAGCCACCGCTCTCTGTTGATGGAGACTTGTGTGTTCCTATGATGCTGAACAGACTTCAGCAGAGCTTCTAGACTAGGATGGACTAGGAAGAAGGGCCTCGTGGTGTACTTCCAAAAATCAGCCAGTGAAAAGCCTAGGGATCACAACAGTCTGATCCACAACCGATAACGGGGATGGCGCAGTACCGGGCAGCATTTTGTTCCATTGTGCATGGGGTCACCATGAGTCAAGGGCCAACAAAACGACAGTTAATAACAACATATTTTACTTACTAAATGGATTAATATATTCACGTTTCATTTATTTAGACTATAGGCATAAAAACTTGAAGAAAAATAAGCAAAAAGATTTGCTCAATTCCCAGAAAATACATTAAGTATATTATGTAATAATAAATACATTAAAAATAATGCATAAATATATTAATAGAGGCTTACTCTCACTTATATTAAGGTAAATGCAAAATAAAATTATACTGAAATACCATTTTTCAGTTATCACACTTTGATAATGTTCCAGATTGGTGACTATGGTGGCCAGCGAGGTACCCTGCTGAGATCTCCTTTCAAGAGAACCTGCTGTGTGGAATAGTCAGTGGCATGTGGGAGCCAGCTACTAGCTTGGGAAAGTATCTCTTTCAAACTCAGTGCTCAGTGACACCACATTGATAGCTTGAAATTGGCCAGAGTGGGAGCATTTGTACCACAGAAAGCAGCAAATGCTATGAATAAAGAGTTCTTTTTTTTTTTACCCTTCTGGAGAGCCAGTCACTAAATATTTGTCGACACAGTTGATCACAGTTGACTGACAACTACTATACTTTCTGATCCATTGCAGTGCACACCATGAGGCCACACTTCTTCAAGGCTTCTCCAAGCCCGTGACTGAGAATGGTGGGGATGCTGTAATTAGTCTACTCCTGCCCAATGCAAGACTCCTCTAGTGAGCAGCTTTTGCTCCGGGATTCCTCATTTACCTGGTCTGGACTTTCTCAGAACTGTGCTGTGGTCTGAGGCCCTCCCTACCCAAATCTTCCTTCTCTCTTGAATTGGGAGTCAGACCTGCACTGTGAAGTGAAAGCTCTCCCTATTCCTCTCCTCCCCTTCATCTTTCCTAGGCATTTATTTCAGTAAAACTCTTGTACATCTAATTCTGACTTGGCATCTGCACCTTAAAGGACCTGAACTGACAAAGTAAGGGTGTGGGGAAAGGCACTCTCAAACATTACTGGGGGAGTATGAATTGGTATAAGCTCTAAACTCAAAAACAAACCAAACCCGTTGCTGTTGAGTTGATTCCAACTCATAGAGACCTTACAGGACAGAGTAGAACTGCTGCGTAGTTTCCAAGGAGCAGCTGGTAGATTTGAACTGCCAGCCGTTTGGTTAGCAGCCGAGCTCTTATCACTTTACAAAGAGCAATTAGACAACGTCTTATTTTATAAACTCGTGGCGACCCTATACGTACAGAGTAGAACTGCTCCGTAGGGTTTTCAAGGCTGTTTTCTGCCTTTTAGAAGCCGATCACCAGGGCTTTATTCTGAGGCTCCTCTGGATGGGTTCAAACCACCAACCTTTTGGTTAATAGTCCAGTTTTTAACTGTTTGTACCACCTCGGGCCCGTTATGAGTTGAATCTATGTGACCGGCAATGTTCCTTTTTTTGGTGGTTTAATTAAAGAGCGGATAACAACTTTCAAATTGTTTAGGAGATTATTTTGCTATTTGCTTCCATGTCACCAAATGACATGATTCTATATCTACTTCTTGGTTTTTCAGTTTTAGGCCTTTGACTTCCCATGTGGAAGATGAGGTTTCCATCACCTTTCCTCCTAGCCTCACCATTTGCCTACACCAACTGATTCTGACATTCTCACAATATAGTTATATGGTCCTTTTGGTTTGATCAATATTAAGTGTTTGCATTATTATGACTACAAATATTATATTAAGCATCCTTTCAGCATGCTAAGATTATTTTTCCTTTCCTGCACTTGACGTTTTCCCAAGAATTGATAACTCTCTTGTTTTGTCAATTTGCTTGGTTTTCTCTGTTGTTGTTGTTATTGTCAGGTGCCACTGAGTAGGTTCCAACTCACAGTGACCCTGTGTACAACAGAATGAAACACTGCCTGGTTCTGCGCCATCCTCAACAATTGTTGTTACGCTTGAGCCCATTGTTGGTGGAAACTGTGTCAATCTAACTCATTGAGGGTCTTCCTCTTTTTTGCTGACCCTCTACTTTACCCAGCATAATGTCCTTCTCCAGGGACTGGTCCCTTCTGATAACATATCCAAAGTACATGAGATGAAGTCTTGCCATCCTTGCTTCCAAGGAGCATTCTGGCTGTACTTCTTCCAAGACAGATTTGTTTGTTCTTTTGGCAGTCCACGGTATATTCAATTTTCTTCGCCAGCACCCTAATTCAAAGGCGTCAGTTCTTCTTTGGTCTTCCTTATTCATTGTCCAGTTTTTGCATGCATATGAAGCAATTGTAAATACCATGACTTGGGTCAGGCATACCTTAGTCCTCAAAGCCACGTCTTTGCTTTTTAACACTTTGAAGAGGTCTTCTGCAACATGTTGTTTGATTACTTGACTGCCGCTTCCATGAGTGTTGATTGTGGATCCAAGTAAAATGAAATTCTTGACAACTTCAATCTTTTCTCCACTTATCATGATGTTGTTTATTGGTCCAGTTGTGAGGATTTTTGTTGAGGTGCAATCCATACAGAAGGCTGTGATCATTGATTTTCATCAGTGAGTGCTTTAAGTCCTCTTCACTTTCAGCAAGCAAGGTTGTAACATCTGTGTGTTGTAGATTGTTAATGAGTCTTTCTCCAATCCTAATGCTACATTCTTCTTCATATAGTCCAGCTTCTCGGATTATTTGCTTAGCATACAGGTTGAATAAGAAACAAACAAAAAAACCCAAACCTATTGCTCCTGAGTGAATTCTGACTCCTAGTGACCCTATAGAACAGGAAAGAACTGCACCATAGGGTTTCCAAGGAGCAGCTGGTGGATTTGAATTGCCAACCTTTTGGTTAGCAGCCATAGCTCACCATAGCTCTTAACCACTGCACCACCAGGTCTCCACAGATTGAATAAGTATGATGAAAGGATAGAACCCTGACACACACCTTTCCTGACTTTAAACCACACAGTATCCCCTTGCTCTGTTCGATTGACTGCCTCTTAGTCTACGTACAGGTTCTGCATGAGCACAATTAAGTGTTATGGAATTTCCATTCTTCGCAGTGTTATCCATAATTTGTTATGATCCACACAGTTGAATGCCTTTGCATCGTCAATAAATAATGATTTTCTATGTGCTTATCACTAACTCAACCATGAAGCTCTCTGCCAGCTATCTAAATCCCCCTTCTTTACATTGACACAAAAGATATTCTGTCAACATAATTTTCTTAAAGAAATCTCTTTTCACTTTTCCCTCACACTGGATTGATGGTTTGGCTAACTATAATATTCTAGGTTAGAGACAATTTTCTTTCAGAATTTTGAAAGATATAGTGTCATTGCATTCTACCTTGCAATAATTCTGTCAAGAAAATTGAAACCATGTGATTTCGGATGCCTTACTTGTGACTTGTTTTGTCTTTCTAGACATTTGATGTACCTTCTTTGTCCCAGGGTCCAGAAACTTTCTGATGATATGCCTTATGTGGGTCCATTTGCATCAATTTTGTTGGGCACCAACTGGGTTGCCTTTTTCAATATGGAACAGCATGTCTTCTGTCTTGAATTTTTTCTATGATGAGTTTCTCCATCCCTCCCACCCCCTTTTTTAATTTGTTCCTTCTTTCTGGAACTCCTTTTATTCGGATATTGTACCTACTAAACTAGTTCTCTATTTTCCTTGCTTTTTTCTTTTTTCTTCTCCCCTGTTTTCTAATCCTTTACCTTTTTGTATACTTTCTGAGAGATTTCTTCAACATTATTTTCTAACTTTCTTTATCCCTAATAATGCTTTTGTTTATTTGTTTAAGGTTTGTTTTGCCTTATATTAACATGGCTAAACTAGCTATTGTGCATTTGAAATATATGTATTTCTATCCCTTTACTTTCTGTCACTCTAGATTATTGTACTTTAGCTGTATCTTTTATAAGTAGTGTATGGATTCTAAAAGTTTCTTTAACTGGTGAGTTTAATCTGTTTACATCTATTGTGGTTAGTTATATTTTCACTCAGAGCGTCTTATTTCCTGTTTTTCATATTTTGTCTGCTTCTCTTTTTTCTTCTTTTATGCCATTTTTTCGATAGATTAAACTTTCTTTAATCTCATGGATTCCCTTCACTGGTTTGGAAGTTTTTCTTCTAAGTGATTACTCTTATATTTTTAACATCAGTATTTAACTTAGGAATTCCTGTAGCTTATTAATATTTCAGAGCCCTGGTGGCGCAGTGGTAAGAGCTTGGCTGCTAACCAAAAGGCCAGCCGTTTGAATCCACCAGCTGCTGCCTGGAAACACTATGGGGGGAGTTCTACTCTTTCCTACAGGGTCACTAAGTCGGAATCGACTTGATGGCAGTGGGTTTGGTTTATTAGTATCTCTACCCTTCTAAAAAATGTAAGGACCTCTGATCACCTTTTCATCTTTCAAGTTATTATTGTCTTGTATTTTGATTCCTCATTGTTTTCAACTTTTCCTTTTGTTATTATTGTTTTACTTAATTGTCAATACTTAAATTTAGATTTATCCACATGTTTACCAGTTCCTTTGTTCACACTATTTTGTGCGTTCTTGACTGTCTTTTTGGTTTAGTTCTACATTGACTCTTTTTCACTTATTACATAACATTCAACTTTCTGGAACACATCTCTTTCAGGAAAGCTTCCTGCAGCTCTAATCAATACCTTCACCATATTTCATCTTCACTTATGTACATGCATGCATATTTAAAATGATTTTTCTTTTGTTTCTTTGTGTGTATTCAAGAGCACTGTATCAGTTGTCAGGCAATCTTGGGTCTTACGCTTTCTAAAGGACATGTTTGTTGTGGGAATTTGGCATGGTTACTCTGGATCTCAGTCTCCATATCTGTAAATAAAGGAAAGGAATGGCTGCTTTACCTATATTACATATAGGTAATGGCTCCTTTATGTATATAAGGAATGAATGGGAGAAGAGACATGAATGGATTTTGCTTGCAGACTTCTGCAAGTCTGAGGCGGTATTATTATTTCTTCTGTATGTGTTTGTTTCCTTAACTTGATTATAAGCCCTTTGATGGTGAAGGATGTGTCTTCCATTGTCTTGGTAATCCTTTATTGCTCTTAATGCATATTGGTGACTCACCTGAAGCAGTTAAGTTTTAGCAAGGTTTTAATAAATTGTACAATGACATAAAACAAAATAGAACTTAGAAATGAGGATGTGAACTAGGGGGTATCTTGAGAATAGGAGAGAATATGAGTCTGAAAATTACAGTTTAATCCTTTAACATGATGTCCATGCAGAATGACTTAGAGGACTTATTAACACTTTATTTTCAAGATTGTCTCAGCCAAAATACTCTCTGAAGATGATTTGATCTACGTGTAATTCAGGAATTGGTTATGTGATTCTTTAAGATAACTGTAAGTCCATTAAAGGAAAGCATTCTGTTTGAAAAAAAGGAATGCAAATTTCCTGGAAACCATAAACGGTAAAAAATGTTCTCAAAAGGAGTCCAAGGAATAGGATCAAGCTCCTTTACTGCGTTCATTTGAATACAGCACTGAAAGGTTCAGAGAGCTTGATTTCTGGGAGGTTAGGTGGAGCTGGTAGGAGCCCTGGTGGCACAATGGTTAAGTGCTCGGTTGCTAACCAAAAGGTGGTGGTTCGAAGCCACCCAGTGGCTCTGTGGGGGAAAGACCTGGTGAACTGCTTCTGTAAAGACTGCAGCCAGAAAACCCTGCGTGGCAGTTCTACTCTGTCCTATGGGGTTGCTATGAGTTGGGATTATCTTGAGATGGCACCCAACAGCAATAGTAGCTGGAGCTGGTTCCCTGGGTGGTGCAAATGCTTTGCGCTTAACTACTAAACAAAAGGTTGGTGGATCAAACTCACCCCGTGGTGCTGTGGAAGAAAAACCTGGCAATCTGTTTCCATAAAGATTGTTGTTGTTGTTAGGTACTGTCGAGTTGGTTTCAACTCTTAGAGACCCTATGCACAACAGAACGAAACATTGTCCTGTCCTGCGCCATCCTCATAATCGTTGCTGTATTTGAGCCTACTGTTGCAGCCATTGTGTCAATCCATCTTGTTGAGGGTCTTCCTCTTTTTCGCTGACCCTCTACTTTACCAAGCATGATATCCTTCGCCAGGGACTGGTCCCTCCTGATAACATGTCCAAAGTTAGTGAGATGAAGTCTTGCCATCCTTGCTTCCAGGGAGAATTCTGGCTGTACTTCTTCCAAGACAGATTTGTTCATTCTTCTGGCAGTCCATGGTATATTCAATATTCTTGCCAACACCATAATTCAAAGGCATCAATTCTTCTTTGGTATTCCGTATTTGTTGTCCAACTTTCACATGCATATGAGGTGATTCGAAATACTATGACTTGGGTCAGGCGCACCTTAGTTGTCAAAGTGACATCTTTGCTTTTTAACACTTTAAAGAGGTCTTTTGCAGCAGATTTGCCCAGTGCGATACATCGTTTGATTTCTTTCTTTCTTTTCTTTTTAATTTAACTGTATTTGTTACAGCCTTGCAGCGGGTGATCTGGGCACTTACTTTCCACTCACAAGCTTAGCAGAGTTACTTTTCAAACTGCCTTTACAATAACCTAGGTAAGTGTAGAATTTTGCTGCTCTAATCAATAATTTTTTCTTTGTAAAACAAGCCCTATGTATCCTTAGGTCCCGTCAAGTTGTTTCAGCGTAACATACTAACTTCTAGAGGCCTAGTATATGGTAACTACAGGGGCGGAAGGCTTAAAAAGAAGCTCCTAGAAGATGAAGCTCAAGTTATTTTAATAAAGATTTTTCTTTTAAACATCAACGTGTATCTCAACACTTCAGTGACCAAAAATTTGGCTTACTAAGGAATCTGCTTAATGGCTTAACACTTTAGACCACTGAGTTAACATTACGTTACGTACACCTTACTACAAACATTATCTTGATCTGTTAGATAAGCCATCGTGAAACTAAAAAAGAAATAGTAGTTCTGCTTTAGTACCTAAAGTATTACAGTATCACACTTAGAAGTAGAAAGAAATCTTATCTTCCCCTTAGTTATTGTCATGCCATACAGATTTTTAAAATGTTAACAAAATAAAGAAAAAAATCTTGGAAAATATATACATTGTTTGATTTCTTAACTGCTGCTTCTACGGGCGTTGATGGTGAATCCAAGTAAAATGAAATCCTTTCAATTCACAGAGACTACAGCCAAGAAAATCCTATGGAGCTTGGTTCTACTCTGTTTAACATATGGGTTCAGAATTGACTCAGCGGCAGTATGTTTGATTTCTGGTGTTTTATTTGGAACTAAATCATATGACATCAGGGAAAGATGACACAGTTGCAGAAAATGCACTTTTCAGTAGCATAGGAAGATGTAGGAAACATGATACACAGGAAATTTAGATGACAAGTGTATTAGTGAGATGGTAAATGCGATCACCTAGGTCAGAACAGAACGTAATGGGGAAAAGCTCACACATGCAGTTTTCCAGGAGGCAGAAGGAATGGACCAGTGACTGCTAAGTGGAAATATATAAATATATTTAATTTTCAGTTAAGCTTATAGAAAATAATTTTCTAAATTATTTTTGCATGAATTAGTCTTATCAAGCTTCCACATGTATTTGATTTTAACATTGTATATGTTTGCCCCTGGTCTAGTCATCAAAATAAGAATTGGAAATCAGACAGATCATGCTTGTTGATTTTAGGGAACTTTATCATCCTTGAATCTCTCTTTGTCCCTTTTGTTGCCATTTCAGACCCTTGACGATAGATAGAATGTTTGAAATTAGTGTTTAATACAATTAGGTTGCCATAACTTTATCACTAAAACCTATAGATAATTTAAAATAATGCTTTTGAGTGGTATAAGTAGGAATTGCCTAATTTCTCTGTTTGAGTTTCCTAGTTTTAATCTTATTAAATCACAAGAACACTGCACAATCCTTATCACATTTGTTTTTCAGTGTGTTTTCCCAGCTGATGATAGCATGCCAACATTGAGTCCTAAGCAATTTGCTTTTAGTTTAATTTTGCAAAGATCATGCGACTTGTACTTCATGTATTATATCTGGGCAATTCTCCCTTTTATTCAGGACTTGTTAGGTTTCTTAATAGCCTGCTTTAAAGAAATTTAGCTGCAATTTTGTTAGGCCAATATACCTTCCCATTCTTCTCTACTTAGGAAAGCACCTAAGCAACAAGAGTGATTCTAGTAAAAATTATAATTCATTTACATATATATACATAGGATTTTATTGTGCTTTAGGTGAAAGTTTACAGCACAGATTAGGTTCTCATTCAGAAATTTATACATAAATTGTTTTGTGACATTGGTCATAATCCCCGTAGTGTGTCAGCACTCTCCCGCTTTCCCTTTCCATCCCGGGTTTCCTGTGTCTGTTTGTCCAGTTTTCCCATCCCTTGCTGCCTTCTCATCTTTGCTTTTGGGCAGGTGTTGCCCATTTGGTCTTGTATACTTGATTGAACTAAGAAGCACAGTCCTCACGTGCGTTATTGTTTGTTTGATAGGCCTGTCTAATCTTTGATTGAAAGGTGGGCTTCAGGAGTGGTGTCAGTTCTGAGTTAGCAGGGTGTCTGAAGGCCGTAGTCTTGGGGGTTCCTCCAGTCTCCGTCAGACCAGTAAGTCTGGCCTTTTTATTTTTTGTGGGCATGAATTTTGTTCTACATTTTTCTCCCACTCTGTCTGGAACCCTCTATCGTGATCCCTGTCAGAGCGGTGGGTGGTGGTAGCCAGGCACCGTCTATTTCTTCTGGGCTCAGGCTGGTGGAGGCTGTGGTTTATGTGGTTCATTAGTTCTTTGGACTAATATTTTGCTTGTGTCTTTGGTTTTCTTCATTCTCCTTTGATCCAGACAGGATGGGACCAGTAGATGTATCTTAGATGGCCATTCATGAGATTTTAAGAACCCAGATGCTACTCACAAAAGTAGTACATGTAGGACATTTTCTTTTTTTTTATTTAATACTTTTAAATTTTTTTATTGTTGTGCTTTAAGTGAAAGTTTGCAATTCAAGTTAGTCTCTCATATAAAAATTTATACATACTTGTTATGTGACTCTAGTTGCTCTCCCTATGCAGTGACAGCACACTCCATCTTTCCACCCCGGATTTCCTGTGTTCAAAAAGTCTGGTCTTTTTACTAGAATTTGAGTTCCGCAAGCCACTTTTCTCCTGCTCCATCAGGGACTGTCTATTGTGTTCTCTGTCAGGGTGGTCATTGGTAGTAGCCAGGCACCATCTAGTTCTTCTCTTCTCAGGCTGATGAAGTCTCTGGTTTATGTGGCCCTTTCTGTCTCTTGGGCTAATACTGTCCTTTCGTCTTTGGTGTTCTTCATTCTCCTTTGCTCCAGGTGGGTTGGGACTAGTTGATGCATCTTAGATGGCTGCTCCCTAGCTTTTAAGACCCCAGACACCACTCACCAAAGTGGAATGCAGAACATTTTCTTAATAAACTTTGTTACGCCAGTTGACCTAGATGTCCCCTGAAAGCATGGTCCCCAAACCCCCACCCCTGCTACTCTGTCCCCGGAAGTGTTTCACTGTATTTAGGAAACTTCTTAGCTTTAGTTTAGTCCAGTTATGCCAACTTCCCCTGTAGTGTGTGTTGTCCTTCCCTTTACCTAAGATAATTCTTGTCTGCTATCTAGCTAGTGAATACCACTCTCCATCCCTCCTCACACTGGTAACCATCAAAGAATGTTTTCTTCTGTGTTTAAACCTTTTCTGGAGTTCTTATAATAGTTGTCTTATACAATATTTGTCCTTTTGCAACCGACTAAATTCACTCAGCATAATGCCTTCCAGATTCCTCCATGTTATAAGATGTTTCACGGATTCATCATAGTTCTTTATCGTTGCGTAGTATTCCAGTGTGAATATACCATAATTTGTTTATCCATTTGTCCGTTGATGGGCACCTAGGTTGTTTTCATCTTTTTGCTATCATGAACAGTGCTGCAATGAACATGGGTGTGTAAGTATCTATTCGTATGACGGCTCTTATTTCTCTAGGCTATATTCCAAGGAGTGGGATTGCTGGATCATATGGTACTTCTATTCCTAGCTTTTTAAGGAAGCGCCAAATCGATTTCCAAAGTGGTTGTACCATTTTAAATTCCCACCAACAGTGTATAAGTGTTTCAGTCTGTCCACAACCTCTCCAACATTTATTATTTTGTGTTTTTTGAATGAATGCTAGCCTTGTTGGGGTGAGATGGTGTCTCATTGTAGTTTTGATTTGCATTTCTCTAATGGCTAATGATTGTGAGCATTTCCTCTTGTGTCTGTTAGCTACCTGAATGTCTTCTTTGGCCAAGTGCTTGTTCGTATCCTTTGCCCATTTTTTAAATGGGTCATTTGTCTTTTTGTTGTTGAAGTTTTGCAGTATCTTGTAGATTTTAGAGATTAGATGCTGATGGGATTTGTCATAGCCAAAAATTTTTTCCCAGTGTGTAGGTTGTCTTTTTACTCTTTTGGTGAAGTCTTTTGATGAGCCTTAAGTATTTGATTTTTAGGAGCTCCCGGTTATCTAGTTTGTCTTCTGGTGTTTGTGCATTATTACTTAAGGTTTGTATTCTGTTTACGCCATGTATTAGGCTTCCTAGCATTGTCCCTATTTTTTCTTCCAATGTCTTTATCATTTTCAATTTTATATTTAGGTCTTTGATCTATTTTGAGTTAATTTTTGTGCATGGTGTGAGGTATGGGTCTTGTTTCAGTTTTTTGCAGATGAATATCCAGTTATGCCAGCATCGTTTGTTAAAGAGACTGTCTTTTCCCCAGTTAACGGACTTTGGGCCTTTGTCAAATATCAGCTGCTCATAGGTGAATGCATTTACGTCTGGATTCTCAATTCTGTTCCATTGGTCTATGTATCTGTTGTTGTACCAGTACCAGGCTATTTTGACTACTGTGGCAGTATAATAGGTCCTAAAATCAGGTAGTGTAAGGCCCCCCACTTTGTTCTTCTTCTTGAGTAAAGCTTTGTGTATTCGGGGCCTCTTCCCTTAACATATGAAGTTCGTGATTTGCTTCTCCATCTCGTTAAAAAATGCTGTTGGAATTTGGATTGGGATTGCATTGTATCTGTAAATCGCTTTGGGTAGAATTGACGTTTTCACAATGTTGAGTCCTCCTATCCATGAGCAAGTTATGTTTTTCCAATTATGCAGGTCTCTTTTGGTTTCTTGCAGTAGTGTCTTGTAGTTTTCATCGTATAGATCTTTTACGTCTCTGGTTAGATTTATTGCTAAGTATTTTATCTTCTTGGGGGCTATTGTAAATGGTATTGATTTGGTGATTTCCTCTTGGAAGTTGTCTTTGTTGGAGTAGAGGAACGCAGCTAATTTTTGGATGTTTATCTTGTATCTTGATACTTTGCTGAAATCTTCTGTTAGTTCCAGTAGTTTTCTTGTGGATTCTTTGTGGTTTTCTGTGTATAAGATCATATCATCTGCAAACAGATATACTTTGACTTCTTCCTTACCAGTCTGGATGCCCTTTATTTCTTTTTCTGGCATAACTGCTCTGGCTAGGACCTCCAGAACAATGTTGAATAAGAGTGGTGATAAAGTGTATCCTTTTCTGGTTCCCGTTCTCAAAGGGAATGCTTTCAGACTCTCCATTTAGGATGATGTTGGCTGTTGGCTTTGTATAAATGCCCTTAATTATATTGAGGAGTTTCCTTTCTATTCCTATTTTGCTGAGAATTTTTATCATGAATGGGTTTTGGACTTTGTCAAATGCCTTTTCTGCATCGATTGATAAGATCATGTGGTTCTTGTCTTTAGTTTTATTAATGTGATGGATTACATTGATTGTTTTTCTAATGTTGAACCATCCCTGCATATCTGATATAAATCCCACTGGATCAGGGTGAATTATTTTTTTGATATGTTGCTGAATTCTATTGGCTAGAATTTTGTTGAGGATTTTTGCATCAATGTTCATGAGGGTTATTAGTCTGTAATTTTCTTTTTTTGTGGTGTCTTTACCTGGTTTTGGTATCAAGGTTATGCTGGCTTCATAGAATGGGTTTGGGAGAATTCCATCCTTTTCTATGCTCTGAAATACCTTTAGTAGTAGTGGTGTTAATTCTTCTCTGAAAGTTTGTATCATTCTTCAGTGAAGCCATCCGGGACAGGGCCTTTTTTTTTGTTGGGATTTTTTTAAATTACCTTTTCAATCTCTTCTTTTGTCATATGTTTATTTAGTTGTTCTACCTCTGTTTGTGTTAGTTTACGTAGGTAGTGAGTTTCTAGAAATTTGTCCATTTCCTCTAGGTTTTCAAATTTGTTAGAGTACTATTTTTCATAGTATTCTGTTATGATTCTTTTAATATCAATTGCATCTGTTGTGATATCACCCATCTCATTTCTCATGTGAGTTATTTGCTTCCTCTCCTATGTTTCTTTTGTCAGTTTGGCCAATGGTTTATCAATTTTGTTGATCTTTTCAAAGAACCAGTTTTGGTCTTGTTAACTCTTTCAGTTGTTTTTCTATTCTCTATTTAATTTAATTCTGCTATAACTCTTATGATTTCCTTTCTTCTGGTGCCCGAGGGCTTCTTTTGCTGCTCTCTTTCTACTTGTTCCAGTTGTAGGGTTAATGTTTTGGTTATGTCCCTTTCTTTTTGGATTTGTGTGTTTGTTGCTATATAGTGACCTCTGAGCACTGCTTTTGCTGTGTCCCAAAGGTTCTGGTAGGATGTGTTTTCATTCTCATTTGATTCTATGAATTTCTTTATTTCATCAAAGTGTTGTTCAGTTTCCATGTGTTTGATTTTTTTTCCTTGCTTTTCTGTTGTTGATTTCTACTTTTATGGCTTAATGGTCAGAAAAGATGCTTTGTAATATTTTGATGCTTTGGATTCTGTTAAGGCTTGCTTTATGGCCTAATACGTGGTCTATTCTGGAGACTGTTCCATGTGCATTGGAAAAGAAACTTCGCTGCTGTTGGTTGGAGTGTTCAGTATATGTCAATGAGATCAAGTTGGTTTATTGTGGCATTTGCATCTTCCATATCTTTATTGAGCGTCTTTCTGGATGTTCTGTCCTTCACCGAAAGTGGTGTGCTGAAGTCTCCTACTATTATTGTGGAGCTATCTATCTCTCTTTTCAATGCTGTTAGAGTTTGTTTTATGTATTTTAGAGTCCTGTCATTGAGTGCATAAATATTTATTATACTTATGTCTTCCTGGTGTATTGACCCCTTAATCATTATATAGTGTCTTTCCTTATCCTTTGTGGTGGATTTTACTTTAAAGTCTATTTTGTCAGCAATCAATATTGCCACTCCTGCTGTTTTTTGAGTGTTGTTTGCTTAATATAGTTTTTTTCTCTCCTTTGAGTTTTAGTTTGTTTGTGTCTTTAAGTCTAAGGTGTGTCTCTTGTAGGCAGCATATAGACGGATTATATTTTTTATCCCTTCTGCCACTCTCTGTCTCTTTATTGGTGCATTTAATCCATTTAAATTCAGCCTAATTATTGATAGGTATGAGTTTAGTGTTGTCATTTTGATGTATTTTTTTGTTGACAGTTTATTTGTTCCATTTTATTTTCTGTGCTGAGTTGTTTTTCTTGATGTATTTTCTTTTCATCTTTTTCATTGTTGTTGATTTTGTATTTGCTTAGTCTTTTTATTTTAATGTGTAGCATTGTTAGTTTCCTTTGTGGTTACCTTAATATTTACCCCTATTTTTCTAAGTTTATACCAGTTTTTTACTTCTTTACATTGCCTTGACTTCCTCTCCATATGAAAGATCTATGACTACATTATTTAGTCCCTCTGTTTTGTTTTAATGTTGTCATCTTTTACATATTGACATTTCTGTTTCCCTATTTTCAGTGTTTTAGCTTTGATTTTTTTTTTGTGACTTCCCTATCTTGGTTGATATCTGGTTGCTCTGTCCTGTGTTCTAGTCTTAGGTTGTTATCTGATGTTATTGATTTTCTAACCGGAGGTCTCTCTTTAGTATTTCTTGTAATTTTGGTTTGGTTTTTGCAAATTCCTTAAACTTCTATTTATCTGGAAGTGCCCTAATTTCGCCATCATATTTTAGAGACATTGTTGCTTGAAATGTAATTCTTCCTGGCAATTTTTTTCCTCCAAAGCTTTATATATATCATCCCATTGCCTTCTCGCCTGTACGATTTCTGCTGAGTAGTCTGAACTTAGTCTTATTGACTCTCTTTTGTAGATGACTGTTTGTTTATCCCTAGCCTCTCTTAAAATTCTCTTTATCTTTGGTTTGGCAAGTTTGATTATAATATGTTTTGGTGAGTTTCTTTTGGGATCTACCTTATGTGGGGTTCGATGAGCATCTTGGATAGATATCTTCTTATCTTTCATAATATCTGGGAAGCTTTCTGTCGATAAATCTTCAACAATTCTCTCTATATTTTCTGTTATCACTCCCTGTTCTGGTACTCAAATCACTCGTAGGTTATTCCTCTTGATAGAGTACCACATAATTATTAGAGTTTCTTCTTTTTTTAAAATTCTTTTATCAGATTTTTCCTCAAATAAGTTGATATCAAGTGCTTTATCTTCAATCTCACTAATTCTGTCTTCTATTGCCTCAATTCTGCCTCTATGACTTTCTATTGAGTTATCTAATTCTGAAAATTTATTGTTAATCTTTTGGATTTCTGATTGCTGTCTGTCTATGGATTCTTGCAGCTTATTAAATTTGTCATTATGCTCTTGAATAACCTTCTTAAGATCCTCTATTTCTTTGTCTGTATGTTCCTTGGCTTATTCTGAATTTTGACTAATCTCCTTCCTGATCTCTTGAAGAGTTTTATATATTTATCTTTTGTATTCTTCCTCCGGTAATTCCAAGAAATTCTCTTCCTCCTGAAAATTTCTTCATTCTTTATTTTGGGATCTTACTGAAGCCATCATGTTCTGCCTTTTTATGTGATTTGGTATTGACTGTAGTCTCTGAGCCATCAATAAATTATTATATTTATGTATTTTATGTTTGCTTACTGTGTCCTAGCTTCTTGTTTTGTTTTGTTTTGATATGCCAAAGTAGGCTGCTTATGTGAGCTAGTTTGATTATTGGTGCCGTTGAAGCTTCAACGTCCTGTCATCAGGTGGTTAGAGCTGTTACTAGGTATGTGAGCCCAGGAGTCTGTTTACTTTTCTTGTATGAATTCAGCTCAGGTGTCCAAGTAGTCAGTCATGAAGTGCATGGTGCAGGCTATCACCTACAGTCCTAGACAGGCATGGGTGATTGGTGTAGGCACAGGTATCTGGCAGCAGTAAGGGGTCACATGCTGAACAAGGCAGGGGGCTGATGACTGCCCCTGAGTGTCTGATAGGAAAGCGTGTCCCTGTTCCCTAGAGCGTGTATGTGGGTAGATTTTGCAGCTGGACTATGAGATTCCAATGCTGTTGGTGTAAGGACTGTGGGGGACCACTTATTTTTGGACCCCTGTTATGGATACCTAGGTGGCCTGGTTGGAGCCGCCAGTGCTAAGGCCCCTCATGTGGGTAGGTGAGGACCCTGCTTAATGGACAGAGCAGTATCAAATATCACAAAGCTGCCACTTCACCATATAGCTGAAACCGTTGAAGTTATACTTCCAGTATATACCCTTTTTACTGTGGTAATGAGGGTATACGCTGTTGAAATGGGCCCACACAGGTCTATGCAGGGGTGAAAGGCATTCAGCGTCTGTGGACCCCTTATGCTTCTGCCTAGCAAAGGAGCAGTGCCTACGCTGAGTTCCTGGCTTTGGGGAGCTGGCAGATTATTTTTTCCCTCTTTGTTAATTTATTCCCTCTTCAAGGCTGGGAGAATGTTTCAGGTGACTTGGCCCATGGAACTCGGCAATTGCTGATGCTGGCCTGGGACCTGGTGCAGAGCAGGGACAGGGGAGATAAATGGGAGAGAGGTTTTTCCCAAAGGGGGTGTTTTTGATCTGTGTGGTAGGTGAGACACAATTGCTTATCTTTTGCCAGCTGAGCACTGCTTTTCACTGGTTCTGGATGCTCGAGTAGACATTCTGCCATTAGGTGTCTCCTGATGTGGAAAACACCTCCCGAGCACCACTGCTTGCCTCACCACTCACACGAGCTGATCTGGCTTGAAGGGCACCGGCTCCCACTGGGTCAGGTCTGGCAGCTCCTTGCTGCTTCCGAACCATCTCTCCCTCCCCCTGCCATTCAGTCTGATTCCTCAACTTTGCCTTTGATGTTCAGGGCCCCTAGATTGTCATATATAATCGACTCACTTGTGTTTTTGGGTCTTTGTTGTAAGAGGGACCACAGGAAGCATCTGACTACTCTGCCATCTTGGCCCCACCTCCAGGACATTTTCTTTATGAACTGTGTTATGCCAGTTGACCTAGATGTCCCCTAAGACCATAGTCCTCAGCCCTAGTAACTTGGTCCCTCAAGTTGTTTGGATGTGTCTAGGAAGCTTCTGTTACTGTGTTGGTCAAGTTCTGCTGACTTCCCCTATATCGTGTGTTGTCTTTCCCTTCACCAAAGTTACCACTAGTCTACTATCTAGTTAGTAATTTCCCCTCCCCACTGCTTCCCTCCCTCACAACCATCAAAGATTGTTTTTTCTGTGTTTAAACCTTTTATTGGGTTTTTATAATAGTGGTCTCATACAATATTTGTCCTTTTGTGATTGACTTATTTCACTCAGCATAATTCCCTCCATATTCATCCATGTTGTGAGATGTTTCTCGGGTTCATCATTATTCTAAAGAATTGCACAGTATTCCATTGTGTGTATGTACCATAGTTTGTTTATCCATTCATCTATTGATGGGCAGTTAGTTTGTTTCCATCTTTTTGCTATTGTGAATAATGCTGCAGTGAACTTGAGTGTACATATGTCTATTCGTGTGATGGCTCTTATTTCTCTAGGATATATTCCTAGGAAAGGAATGGCTGGATCATATGATATTTCTATTTACAGCTTTTTAAGGAGACACCATATCATTTTCCATAGTGGTTGTACCATTTTACATTCCCACCAGCAGTGCATGAGAATTCCAATCTCCCTGTAACCTCTCCAACATTTGTTATTTAAATCATTTGTATTTTTATTGAGGACTGGATTAATGGTATACCTACACTTGTAGGGTCTTAGGGGAAGGTGTTTGGGAGACCCTAGATGATATTCTTTACTTATACTTCAAGTTAAGAATTCAAATCCAACAGAGTCTGTTAGAAAATTGACTAAAGGCTGGGCACTGTGCGTGTTTCTGGAAAAATCAAAGGCAAGATCCTGTGCTTCCCCAGAGACCCTGACTTTCTACTGCCTTTTTAACTCATCAGAGATTTGTATTATCCACTGCAATACCTGAGACATAATTGCTTTGCTATAAATATATCTGTTGAAGCCAATGAGGCATTGACACTTGTCATATTTCCCTAATGTACTAGCTTCTTTTTAATAATGGGAAAGACAGGACCAAGGTCAATGTTTGTGGCACAACCTTAGCTGTTCTCCTGAACTTCTAATCTCATAGACAATAGGGCATTGTCCTTTGACTGCTAGACTCATCTCTCCTCTCATAAGTTCCTTTCCATGAATAGTCTTATTCTGTCATACAACCAACCTTCCAGTCAGATCACCTGCCCTGCTAGCTTTCCAGACATGCTTAGGGATTACCTTAAGCTTTAGGTCTCCAAGCTCAAATCTCCCGTTGTGAGTGCAAAACATTGCGGACTAATGATTATAATGATGAACAAGACACAGTCACTGAACTGAAAGGCACATATCTTCTACTTGAGAAAAAATTTACTCATAAATTATACAAGGGTATGAATAAAGGGGGATAAGGGTAAAGGGGAGTGTCTGGGTGATGCAAACGATGAACATGCTCAGCTGCTAACTGAAAGATTAGAGGTTTGAGTCTACTCAGAGGTATCTTGGAAGAAAGGCCTGGCAATCTAGTACAACCCTATGGAGCACAGTTGTACTCTGATGCACATGGAGTCATCATGGGTCAGAATCTACTCAACAGCAACTGGTCAACTGGTTAAGGGTGAGGGAGGGGATATGCAAAGGGCTTGGATAATGGGGGTTGGATAAAACTAAGCCTCAGGTTCCAAACTGGAACTTGCCTCCATGGTCTGAGCTTATAAATTCTATTTCAGGTGGGAATTGGTGTAGAGAATGTTATCGAGGTTTGGTAATACACAGATTTAAATATAAATATACTTCTCATATAGAAGAAAATGATGATGTTCCAGGAACATATTCTTTTGCATGGATTTTTCACTGAAACAAAGCAGTCTGTCTAACTGAAGGAAGCAGCTCTGGAAGGATAGGAGGTAAGAAGCAATGAGGACAAGCCATGAGGTTTGTTAATTTGATTTTATTGCTTACATGGAAAGAAATTTTAAGCTGTACCGATCTTCGCTTAAGATCAATCTCCCTATTATTAAGAATTAGGGAATGATTCTGATATAGAGGCAAAGAAGGTTAAAGAATATTGTAATCTATGTAAAAATTTTTAAAGATTAAAAAAAGAAGCTTTTCCTAAACTAATCATAAATACTTGCTGTCTTAGTCATCTAGTGCTGCTATAACAGAAATACCACAAGTGGATGGCTTTAACAAAGAAAAATTTATTTTCTCACAGTCTAGTAGGCTAGAAGTCCAAATTCAGGGCGTCAGCTCCAGGGGAAGGCTTTCTCTCTCTGTCAGCTCCGGAGGAAGGTCCTTGTCATCAACCTTCCCCTGGACTAGGAGCTTCTCCTTGCAGGAACCCCGGGTCCAAAGGACATGCTCTGCTCCCGGTGCTGCTTTCTTCGTGGTATGAGGTTCCCCAATTCTCTGCTTACTTCCCTTTCCTTTTATCTCTTGTAAGATAAAAGGTGATGCACGCCACACCCCCGGGAAACTCCCTTTACATTGGGTCAGGGATGTGACTTTAGTAAGGGCGTTACAATCCCACCCTAATCCTCTTTAACATAAAATTACAATCACAAAATGGAGGACAACCACACAATACTGGGAATCATGGCCTAACCGAATCGGCACATATTTTTGGGGGACACAACTCAATCCATGACACTTGCATAGATGTATTTTATTCTCTCATACAAACAGTCTTGCAGTCAGATGAGCTGCTCTGTCAACTTTCCAGACATGCTTAGGGATGTGAATAACAGAGGGATCAGGGTGAGGGGGAGTCTTTGGGCAGTGCAAATGGTTAATATGCTCAGCTGCTAACTGAAAGATTGGAGGTCAGCACATGGCAGTTATCCCCATGCTTGAAAGGACATTATTTCATCACTTTTCTTTGGAGGAAGTTCTAAATTTCCATCCCTGCCCTATGTGACCTTTTTATTACTTGATTTTATTCCATGATTTTATTTCTGCATTCAGAGAGCACAAACTAACTCACTAGGAACATGTTTATCTGTACATTGGAGTTGATCATCTTTAGGAAGTGTTGTTTATAAGACATAATGGGTAAAGGGTTAACAAAACCCTTTCCCCTTCTGTATGAAAATTTGACCTTTGGTTAACTGTCTCCTTCTGTTCTCCTGTGAGCTGATGAAGGGAATAAGGCAACTATGTTTCTAGACAACATAATTTATATTAAAAAAGAACCCTAAACTCCGAGGAAGTTTTAATGAACTATGAATATCCGATGAGGACGTCCTAGCTTAGGGGTTCCCTTAATGATGTTCCCTGAGCATACCCCTTGTGGGACGCTAAACGTTATGTCTATGATATTGCTACTCAGGTATTGGCTTATGTGGAGCAGGGGGCTGTCAAAAGCTGGCTCCCCAAACATTATCAACACAACATGTTGATAAGATAAGGCTGAGTTGATTTTATTGCTTGTTATGGGAAGGGAGAACACCACCTGGCAAAACTTTTGCAGTGCCTCAGAATGGGGAAGAAAAGGTCAGAATTTATTGAGAATTATAATTTAATTTCAGAAGAGTCTCTCAAAATGGGGGACAGAGTTAGAGGAGGCAGATTGGTTAGGACTGGGTAAGGATCAAGAATCATGATACAATAGTTGAGGTTTGGTGGAAACAGCAAACTGAAGATTTTGAGGCAAGGGTTTCAAAGAATTTAGAGCAGAAACTGTCTTGATGCTTTTCACTGAAGAGTTGATGGGTCTTTGAGAAGTTACTAAAATGAACAATCAAACCATTTACCTGGGCAGGAGTCTCCTGGAAAAATAAATTCATGCTAATGAAGACAGGAATAGCACAAAGTTGTGCTAATGTAGACAGTCTGATGTGGTTTTGGTTTTCAGTGTCCAGGATGATTGTGGGGTTAGATGATTTCAGTTCTTAAAGCTTTTAAGTCTAGATGGCGCTAGAACCTGACAGCTCTTTCATTTTCTCACTTCTGAGTTGTTCTCTGGTGTGCCAAAGGGAATAGCTCCTGTGGGCTGCTGCATGGCTATACAGATTGGTATCACGGCTACTTCCATGGAAGAGGATGATTGATGTTGCCCTACTGGGAAGTAGTGGCTCTATATCTTTCTGTGTGGACTGGTTCCAAGTGAGGCCTGTGGTAGTCTTGTGAGTCTGAATATTTATAGTAGTTGGTTGGCATTGCAGATATAAACACAAACTTTTCCCTGGTGTGTATTCTTCCAAAAATGCTGGTTTTCATTGTGCCTTGTTTAAGTCATTCTGTCATCAAAATCAGCCATTATCAATTATATTCACACGTATACACTGGATTGCACTGAATTATGAATGATCATACCCACCAAGTTTTTGTTTGAGTTTTTACGAATGTTGAGGTTGTCTTGGTTATAGTAAGCAAAGAGGCCTGGATCACAGTAGCCTGTGCAACAATTATTTTTTCATAATTACAAATTCCTAGACAACCCAAGGAGCCCTGGTGGCACAGTGGTTAAGAGCTTGGCTGCTAACCAAAAGGTTGATAGTTCAAATCCACCAGCTGCTCCTTGGAAACCCCAAGGGCAGTTCGAGTCTGTCCGACAGGGTCTCTATGAGTTGGAAGTGACTCCACGGCAACGGGTAGACTAGCTGAATTTTTAATTCAGATATCGTCTTGCAAGAATTTTAGAACCAATTCTACTTCTTGTGTTCAATATCGATATCTAACTATAAATTTGATAATGGCACCTCTATTAACAATTTCAGCTATACTGGCAAAGAAAGTAATTGTTTTTAGGAAATACTATCTCCATGTGCAAAAGCCTATTAGGGTTAACGATTAGCTTAATTGTTGTATTTCTACTCTTTAAGATGATTAACGTGCTATATATTTAAGTTGACTTTGAGGTGTGGTGGTACATGCAGAAATACACAGGATGTCACGAGAAGGATTCATTTTTCTCTCAAAGTCATCCTTTAAATGTAAGAATGACCTAGCTGATTTCATGAATCCATTCACTCAACAAATATTTATTGAGTTAATTTTTTATTCTAAGTATTGAAGTATTGGGGATCTAGCAGTGAGCAAGCACACAAATCCTCCCTTACTTTCATGGAGTTTGTATTCCATTGGGGGGAAGCAGATAATAGACATGCATAAAAATATATATATATGTACTCTACATACAGGACAGTAGGATAGATGATGAAATAATATCAGAAGTTGAGCTATGTAGGAAAGCAAGTGGCTGTTAGGGGGTAGGATTTTTATTTTTTCATTTTAAACAGAAGAGACTCAACTTACCTCAAGTGATGAGATTTTAATATAAGGGATGGATATTTTTAGGAACATAGGAAAAGTAATAATGGAACCTTAGGGCTTAGAATATGGACCACACATTATGTGGTCCTGGATGAAGGTAGCTCTGGGGAATTTGGCTCAAAGCACAGGTACATTCTAATGTTAGAGAGCTGAGCCTGCCTATAAGTGGATGCTGGGCCAAAGGGTGGGAAAAGAGAGGGAAAAGCACACGAAAAAGCAGCTACTCTTTTACAAGTCTCACACTCTTGCTTTCACATTGCTTCCTCCAACATCTTTTTATTATAGTCTTAACAGCCATAATGTCACAGATTATCTTTAACATTATTGGAAACGTGACATTTTTAGAAAATGATTTTGGAGGACGTGGCTGTTCACTCTGCTTTTCTAGCTATTTTTCCAGAGTTTATGGATCTTTACTTGAGTATTCCACCATTAGTATATCTCACTTAGTCCTGTGTATGTGCTTTTCTCTCTTTCTCCGCTGAATTCCTGACTGAAGTATGAATTCCTGACTGAATTCTTTACTCTCTTTTTTTTCTTTATCACTTGACTTCCATCCCTATATTTTCATAACTTCAACTACTATGTGGCCCATCATGGCCACTTCAGCCTTTCTCTGTTTCAACTCTCATTGCCTACTACTTCCTTCCTTCAGCATTTCTTGGACCAATTCTTAATACTATAAAACCAAGGGCCTTAATCTACTTGAGGGTGGGGATAGTTAGAGGATGTCTCTCAGAAGAGATGACATTGAAACCCAGACCTGAAAGCAGAGTAGGGATTAACCAGGCAGAAGGAGGTGGTGGGGTGAGGACAGTGTTTTAAACAACATGTTTAGAGACCTCCAGGTGAGATGGACTATAGCATTTTTAAAGAATGGAAAGAAGTCCTCTACAGCCAGAGTGCAGAGAGCAGAGGAAAGAGACGCACAGGTGACACTGGAGAGGTAGGCAGGGGCAGGTTGTGTTAAGGAGTTTGAACTGTATTCTAAAAGCAGCAGGAAGTTATTGAAGGATTTAAATGATCTTGAGATTTGGTTTGATCTGTACATATATTGGAAACCTTGGTGGCGTAGTGGTTAAGAGCTATGACTGCTAACCAAAAGGCTGGCAGTTCTAATCTACAAGGCGCTCCTTGGAAAGTCTATAGGGCAGTTCTACTCTGTCCTATAGGGTTGCTATGAGTTGGAATCGACTCGACAGCAATGGGTTTTGGTTTTGGTACATATATCATTATGTTTAAAAAAAAAATCAGGACTTTAGGCAATGTACCTCTTTTAAGGGTGCTTATTTTAGTCAGGGAGCCCTGGTGGTGTAATGATTAAGAGCTCAGCTGCTAACCAAAAGGTTGGCAGTTTGACTGCACCAGCTGCTCCTTAGAAACCCTATGGGGCAGTTCTACTCTATCCTGTAGGGTTGCTATGAGCCGGAATTGACTCGATGGCAATGGGTATTTAGTTTTTTTTGGTCAGGCTTTATATTCACTGTGGAGCCAATGGATATTATTAAAGAGAAGTCTTTTCCACAACAAGAAACATTTAAAAAGTTAGTATGTTATAGATATTCCTGAAAATAGATGCCTAATTTCTACCTACTTACCTACCTACCTACCTACCTATCTGTCTGTATCTCACTAACATATCTATACCATCTATCCATCCATCCATCCATCCGTCTGTTTCACTGTGTTTTAATAAGAATATAAATTGGCTAAAGTAGGTATCATATGCAAGTTATTTCAATTCAAACCCTCTACTAAAGCATACTAACTAATGCATGGAGTAATTGAGATTATTTCCCCATGGAATTCTGGTAGCATGAGTTGAAAAAGTGAGTTCTGAATAGGAAGGAGGTAATAAAATTTGTTACCTGGGTTAGAGATTCAGATAACAAAGTTAGTTGGCAATTTACTTTAAGTCTTTAAATTGTGCTCTACAAAAAGTCATTCATGTATAAAATCCATTTAGAATAAGGATGCAATGTTTATGAAATAGAGCTTTTTATTGTTTTGTGGTTTTTATCAAATTGCCTGATGTAGTGCTACCCCACAAAACCAAACCAAACCCATTGATGTCAAGTTGATTCCGACTCATAGCAACCCTATAGGACAGAGTAGAACTGCCCTATAGGGTTTCCAAGGATCAGCTGGTGGATTCAAACTGCCGATCTCTTGGTTAGCAGTCAAGCTCTTAACCACCATGAAGATTAAATAACTATTAATTATTGATTATCATATTAGTGCTGGAGGAGTCAGAAATTGGCATGAGAGATTTATTGATCAATTAACTTGTTTCTTATTTAATTTACTTATTCTTTCGGTAAATACTTAAGTGCCCACCACAAGCCAAGGAGTACTATAGAGTGTGCTAGGCATAAAAGAATGAGAAAAAACTTGATATGAGTGTCCAATCACAAAGAGACAAATGTCATGAAGGGAAAGTACATGGTCCTTTGAGATTATAATGAAAGAACCTGTTAGACTGGAGAGGGAATGTTTCCTGAGAAAGTGATGACTCAGCTGAGATATGAAGTGTAAATAGAGCCAGCCAGGGCAAGGAAGTATTGTAGAACTTTTGTGTAGAAAGAATAGCAGGTGTTCAAGGGAACATGGCACATTCAAAGGAAGTATGCTGGAGAGTGAGCAGGAGAGTGGTGGAGGATGAGTCTAGAGTGGAAAGCAGGGGCCAAACTATGCAAATGCATGTAAGCCAAAACAGATTTTAGAACCCTGGCTTCTATCATATGATTTTAAACTAGGAGCGATCTTAGAAAGATAACTCTTATATAGTGTTCAGATCAGATTGGATTGGGTCAAATTAAAGCTTTGATACTTGTAACTCGTATAAGTCCAGGAGGGATTCCAATAACATAGTCTAAGGTAGTGGCAGTGTAGATGGAGAGAAATGGACACATTTGAGAGATATTTAGGAGTTAAAATCAATAGGCAATTAAGATAAATTGG
This sequence comes from Trichechus manatus latirostris, assembly GCF_000243295.1. Classification (NCBI taxonomy): domain Eukaryota; kingdom Metazoa; phylum Chordata; class Mammalia; order Sirenia; family Trichechidae; genus Trichechus; species Trichechus manatus. The sequence continues at coordinate 15,064,998 of NW_004443946.1, read as the reverse complement.
ATATTGGGGATGTGAGAAAGAGGGGCCACAAAGGTATTTCTTGGTTTCTAATTTGCTTAATCAGATGCTTTATGCTTACATTTGCATAGATATTAGAAGAGAAGGATGGGCAACATTTGGAGTCTGGGGTGGAGAAGAAGATATTATTATTTTTAATGGCAGGGATATGAGATGTTTGAATGTCTATTGGAAGGTTGTAGTTGAGGAGGGGTGGTTGGTTTTGAGCAAAGATAGTTTGAAATGTAGTGAGTTGGTAAATTCTTAAGAAAAATAGTAAAATTACTTGATAGTTGACCACTGATTTGAGATTGGTAATTGTGAATTTATGTGGATCTATTTTGCTCTATGGTGTGACTTTGTTGAGCAATTCTTAGTCTCTTAGGTACAGGCATGAAGATAGCTGATGATTAAGCTAGGATTTGATAAAGCGTATGATGAAGAGACAGAGATACTAAGGAATACAGGGTGTTGGTCTTATTGAAATTATGGGGCTCAGAACCTACACGGACGTGGAAGGAAGTGGAGAATGGAGAGGGTAATATATTGGGAAAAAGTAGTTTCATCAATGACTGGAGGCATCAGTAAGATTGAAGTACTATTGCAGTGGGTACCCTTGCACTGGATGGAAAAGAGGATATGATTAGATAGCAGGATGGTTCAATTAGAGATTTCAGAACTGTAGAAGTTTTAGGATATAACCATGGGAGTGGGTGTCTGAGAAGAAATGGAAAAGGTCATTGCAGCTGAAGAGGTTACTGGATGGGTCATCCACATGGATATTGTGGTTACCTAGGGTGATGGAAAGATTTTAGGTAAGGTTGGATTTGAGAAATATTTAGGAGAGATGTGAAGTAATAACTTTGAATTCTCTGTTCTCATGGAAAATATATTGACATGAATCCATGCAAAGCAAAATGGCCACACATTTCCCAATACAAAGGTAGATAATACCTAACAATTATATATTAAATTTTATTTTACATAGCCATATCTTACCTATTTGAGATAATCTATCTTGTTTAAATGAGACTTCTATATGTAATCTACTTACTATCATTAGTGATAATCAACTGAGAGAACTGATTTGTATTTTAAATGATTCCATCATTGCAAGATATTATTTTTATGCGGATAACATCCCACATCTCTTTAAAGTGGGAATCCATAAAAATAACCTGAAGAGCTAATAACACTGAGCTGTCTCAGGGAAATTGTTCCTTATGCTTTTGTGGCCTGAGGGGCTTGTCAAGTAAGTAAATTGGCTAGAAAAGTGGAAGGCTGATTGACTGAAAGTTCTCCATTAACCCTGCTGTGTTCTATTATGCAGTAGATATGTTTGGTATTCTCTTCCACCTATGGAACCCCAGCTCTTTGCGTATTAAGAGCTCAGAGGTTGGGATAGAGGCAGAAAGCCACTGGAGTACAGAGTAGGGCACAGAGGATTAAAGTGAAGATTGAAATGAAGCAGAAAATGAATGAACAGGTAAGATTGGTGGAAAATATAAAATCAAGGAACTATTCAAAAAAAAAGTAGAGAAGTATAGAAGGAAGGCATTTTTTGAAGACCAGTATTATATGAAAGGATCCAGTATTATTACGTGGGTAAAATTAAAATTTCCAACAATGCAATTTGTGGTCCAATCTAAAGGTTATAAGGGTGAGTCATAAGATCCAGGAAAATTTCTCGTTTTATATACAGTGTTGAATCTGACTTTTTCCCCCCGAAAGTTATATGATGAGGAAAAATTCATTAATATAAAATATGCACTGTGGTGAAGTGTTAACCAAAGAACATAGCAGTGTTTTCCTTTTTTTTTTTTTTTTTGATGTTTAAGTATAACATACTTAAGTACACAGCAATATGAACTTTCACAGAGTAAACATACCTAGTAATAAATAGCCAGATCAGGAAACAGAATATTACCAGAACCCTAAAAGTCCGCTCTTGCCCTTCATAGTCACCACCCCTCCTGCAAGAAAGGGGGCTACTATCCTGACTTTTAACCCCTTGGAGTCGTTCCGCTTATTTTTGAACTTTTAATAAATGGAACCATGCAGTGTATACTCTGTGTGTGGCTTCTTTTGCTCAACAAGCTGTTTTTTAGATTAATTCCTGTTATTGTGTATAATTTCTAGTCTGTTCATTTTTATTTTTTTATAGTATTCCACTGACTAAATAAACTATAATTTATCCATTGTGTTAGAGATAGACCTATAGGTTGTTTCAAGTCTTAAGTAGTCCACAGCATTTTAAAGTCAAGACATTTTTTTCTTGAGTTTTGATTATAATGATTGCATTAAACTCTCTTTGATACAAAGTAATGGTGATTGAGATCATTCAAAAACTTTTCAAATAAAGCAAAATTACTAATTTATGTATAATTCATTTTGAGTAACAGTTTCTGATTTGGTGAGTAAATGAAGGGAAGACCAGTACCAAATTCAAGGTGAAACTTGGTTTATGTTTGGGAGCAAAAAGAAGTTTGGTCTGGCCAGAGTACTGTTGCTATGCAGAGGTATAGTGGGAAGTGACCAGGCGGTGTAGACAGAGATGGGATTGTGGACTTTGAAGACCTGGGAAGAGAATGTGTTTGAATTAATGTTCATCAGAAGCCCCTGGAGGACATGCTCAGCGCTATCTTTTAGGATGATTAATATTGCGGTATTAATGCACTAATATTAGTTAATATTAATACTGCAGTAATTATATAGGATGGATTGCACAACAGTTGGTTGTCATGGGAAATGCACCAAGAATCTGAAGGACTAGGTCTGAGTGACACTTCCACCACTTGCTAGATTGGGAATTTGGCTAAGTCATTTAACCTGTCTGAGAGTCCATGTCCTCATCTCAACAATGGGCATAGGAATCCTGCTATTGTGAGGCTGAAATGAGTTGGTCCATGATAGACAATTTCAGAGTATACAGAGTTCTAGGTCCTCCACACACCCCTATTGTGGGTCACTGCTGTGGCTAGGTGAAATAAGGGCTCACATCCTATCCCTTGTTCCACCAGAACAGCCAGACTTTCATCTGTTTTACACAATGGGCATCAAAGAGAGACATTATGTTAATAAAGAATTTTGTAGCTAAAATGAGTTGGGAAAAAACAATGGTCTATGTGATACTGCCATATAATCTGTAAAATTCTACCCGGGATGGCAAACATTTCATTTTTCGTGCCTGATTCCGTCGATTGCTAGTGGTTTCTTTAAAGCATGTCTTGAGGAGGATTCGAGCTCACATCTGGCTTGGCTGCAGAGGGTGCCATACTAATTAAGATGCATGCCATGGGTGAGGGTGTAGAGTTGTGATTCACGTACCAAGTGTTTGCATTCCCTGCTCTAGGCAAATGTGAGTCCTTGTTATTATTACTTTTGTTATTTTTACAACTACTACCACAGGGATACAAATAAGTATCAGAGCTGGAACTAGGCAAAGCAGGTAGAAAAGGGATGGATAAATGCCTGGGAGACAGAGTATGGTGAAACTTGACTCAATCTGGAATCTGATTGGGTACTGAATAAAGAGTTCCTTTTGAGACACTTCAGATTTTATATTCAGGAGGATGCCCAAATGAGGATGGCAAACAGACACATAAAAAGGCATGACTGGTACTACTTTGGGATCCATTCATTGGCAATGAATCAAGAATCAAAGCTATGGTTGTGATAATCTAGAAGGGGAGAGTATGCATAAGAAGAAGAGCTCTGAAGATGGACTCTTAGGGACCAACTAGGGACTGGAAATCCAGAAAGGAGCCAATGGAAGTAAAGAAGGAGCTGATCATATGTGCAGAAGCAAATCCAGTGGTGGATTTCTATTGCCACAGAAGCTAATGGGGATATTTTAATTTTGTCAATTTCCAAGAATAATACCTTTGATATTTCTAGGTTACAACTTTTTAAGGTGGGTTGGGGTGGAGTGTCAAAGGCAGGGAGTGGCAAGTTGAAAAGTACTAAATGCTATTTAGGAAGACTTTATTGTATCACAATTTGGTGATAGCTACTTTATTATAGACAAAACCCTTATATGTAATTGAGTTTGTCTCTAGACTTTGTTTTGTGTGCTAATACCAAACTGTTTTAATTATTATTGTTTTATCGTATATTTTTATATCTGGTAAAGTTAGCTCCCCTTGTTGCTCTTCTCTTTCAAAATACTTTGATATTTTTGCCCATTTGCTTTTCCAGATTAATGTTTGGTGTTGTTTTGTAGATTTCCAAGAATAATACCTTTGATATCTCTGGGTTATAAATGATAGCATAACTTCATTCTGTTTACTTTTATGTAATCTGAACTTTTTCATACAGTTATCCATTTATCTGTAGCCTTGTTTAATAACCAAAGCAAACATATTATCCTCTTTCTAAAGTAACTTTGCTATTTCTTTTCATAACTGAAAACTTAGAAATATGGAATAAATATTTTTCTGCTTAAAATGGTGGCTTAATTATTTTACATAAGGAGAATCATAGCAAGACACAATCAGAAAGTGAAAACTCATTGATCTAAAAGAGAAAATTTTTAATCAGCCTTTACGTTTTGAGAGAATGAATTCCCTATGTTATAGATGTTTAATCTCTTTCATTCAGTCATGTAGAGAGTGCCTAGAAAACATTTAAAACAGTACTTGCACGTAGTAAGTTGTCAATATTATTATTACCTTGTCTGTCTTTTCCAAGCAGTGATAAATGATGTAGTTTTCCTGTTGATTTACTTTGTGGAAGTGTATGATACGGGCCTATTGAAATCTTTCTTGCATCTTTCTATCCCCGTATCTCCAACCATTGATCCAGGTTACCTGCATTAGGATTATACAGAATGAGCTCAGCCCTCATCCATGCATTGTGTTATTTGAAGACAGTTTTCATCTCCTGTCCCAGTCTCCCTTTTTTCTAGTTCAACATTTCCTAATTTGGTATAGTTTTTAGTTATTTGTTTATATTGATGCTCCTCTTGGGAACTGCAAATAGCATGGCAGGAATACAAAGGGATTGATGGGAGAGATACCGTCAAGGTAGGCAGGTTCTAGGTCCTAAAGTGCTTTGCATCTAATAGTTAATAGGGAGTTAATATTTAATCCGATAGGTTATGAGCAAACATTAAGGGGTTTTAGATAAGATCATGACATGATTAGATAGATGGGCGTTTAAAAAATACCATGGTCACCTGTATAGTATGATGTGTGAATTAAAAGTAGTGAAAATAAGGTGGCTCATGGAGAGGCTATTCCTGTAATACAAGTGAGAAAAAACAAACACAGAAACTGATTCTAAGACATGGCCATGGGAATAGAAAAGAAGAATTTTTTGAGAGATTTATTAAGTAATATGTATTTTGAGCACTTATGAAGGCATTTTGGGTAGTGGAATGCTCAGGACTTGATAACAGGATGGATGTGGTGGGAAAAGGGAGGAGTTGAGCCTCAGCCCCAGGTCTGAGTGACTGGATGGATGGTAGTACCATTCACTCCAGTAGGAGATGGAGAACTGATATGGAGGAAGTGAAGGATTTCCTTTGGAACCTATTAGCTTTTGGACACCTATGAGACATTTCAATGGAAATGTACAGCAGGCATTTAGATTACACATTGGGAACTCAAGAGAGAGTTTTGTGCTGAGAAGTGGGCTATGAATCATCTATATGTAGAAGATGGTTGAAAAATGGATATGCATCAGATCAACCAGTCATGATGAGAATTCTAACCCATAATGGAAGCATGGAGAAGGGTAGCCCTAGAAAATGATTTTGAAAGAAATGTCAGTTGGGGAGTTGGTTAAAAACCAGGAGAAATTGGTGTTATAAAACCCATGGCAGGGAGAGTTTATAATGCTTACAAAATAATTTGTAATATTTTGTTAGTGTTAGAATAGCTATGGAAAATATGTTTTGAGAATAAATGGACTCGTGAGCAGATGCTCAGGGTAGCCCACCTCCTTTAGGTGCCTATACTGGAGATTAGGGGAATGAGTCTTCCTATCAGTTCGACCTAATTCTAGTAGGCCCCAGTTCTTTACGTTCTAGTTTGGAGTCAAGGCTGTTTTTTAGTTTGAATGAGAATGAAAATTTCCTCTCTGTTTTTCTTTCTTTGTTTTTTAATTGTTTTGGTAGAAATGACCTTTCTCTGCAATATTTAACCAGAAGTCCTGCAGTTCCTTTAGAAATTTGAGGTAACTAGAGAACTACATGTACAACAACACTTTTTATTTTTAAATTTACCTGTTTGAGTTTTTCATGAATTTTGATTTTGGGCTTCTTTAGCAGAAACAAGGCATATGTATCTTAACGTCTTCAGGGCCCGACTCAGAGCCTGGCATATAGAAGTACTCAATAAATGCTTCTTTTTGTTTTTCTTGTTCATGATTACACAGTTCTATTTTTGAGGGCTTCCAAACATTCTTGAATACTCTTACCTTTCAGCATCTCAGGTCCCTGAATTATGCCAATTCTTCTGAATTTTACTAATTTCATCATTTTAATGTGTCCTAAAGTGTGTTCAAGTGAAATGAGAATTTATCTTAAAGCTGCATATATGCCACAGAACTTGAGAGTTGAACTGAACTAGAGCCAGGCTTCAAGGAAACCAGGGTCCAGACAGAAAACTGCCAGGACTGATCCAGCTACCCTTTCACTTCCTTTGGGGCCCCGGGGTCTCTTGTTTTGACTTCTCTTTGTTCTCTCTCTTTTAAATTTTTATTATGAAAAAATTCAAGCATATACAAAAATATAAAACATAGTAGAACAAGCCAAATGCATTATTAGCCTTCTTCGCCTTAGCTATAGAGAAATTTATGATGCGATAATTAGGTTCTTATGAGTGGCACATCTTTCTACTTCACCTACCAATTCTTCTGTGTGGGTCAGAATTGGGCTCAGAGTAAGTTATGCTGGACTCCTTGTCTACCCTCTGGGAGGTAAAGCTAACAGTAATGAAGTCATGGGCTTGATAGAGTCCTCTGCTTTCACCCAAATGAGACTTGCAGGTGATGATCAGATGAGACGCTTCCTCCATCACTCTTCTTTCCTCCCTGCCGATTTTACACCTATCGCTGCGTCACAAACGCGTTTATCCTGCTTTGCCAGGTAGCCTATTAACTATGGGACCTTCTTTGATTTAAGAAAGTCTATGCTATTTTCATTTGGATAATAGTTTATTTGGTATTTTAAGCTTCTCAACAAAATACGAATTTTCTTGCTGTTGTTCGCTCTTGATATTCTTTTTTTTATAATTATTGCCAAAGAATGGTAGGCTTTTGTAGGTTATGTACATATTTTGAGTTCAGCTCATTTCACTTTTTCAGTGCTCTTCAAATTTATTAGTGGTGCAAATGTTTAACATGCTTGACTGCTAACCAAAATGTTGGAGGTTTGAGTCCACCCAGAGACACCTTGAAAGTATGACCTGGTGATCTACTTCCAAAAAATCAGACATTGAAAGCCCTGAGGAGCACAATTCTACTCTGATGCGCATGGGGTCACCAAGAATTGGAATTGACTTGACAGCAAGCGGTTGCTTGGTTGGACAAATTTAGTGCTTATCATGACATGTGGGACCAACAAAGATATTTGCTCATTCTCTCCACATGCACAGAGGTATTTCCTGTCTGCTTACCAGTGAGATTGAGCTCTCTTTTTCAGAAGTTCTTGCTGTTTATAGCTATTATAAAATAAGATATAAGGAGAAAGCCTCTAGAGTAGAGACATTTTATAGGAAGAAGAAATAAAAGGTCAGAATTCATCACCCCTATTTTTATACTCTGTGTATTGTATTTTAGCAGTTTTCTTACTTGATTTTATTCAGTTCTTATCTGTGCTATTTATATTCTATTTATGAAAATAAATTGTCTTCCCTAGCTAATGGAAAATGGTTTTATATAATAATTCACAAATATCTTACTTTTGAATGAGAAAGAATCTGCATTAAAAAAATTTCTTTATCATTTTGACTCTTTTGTTTACTTAAAGTCAGAGATATGTTATGATTATGCTCTTAGCATGTAAATAGATGATCAAGTTCATGAAGGTGAGCCATTGCACTGTTGCTTCCATTTCTTTTCTGAAAGTGTCATGTTGTTTTTTTCTTTCTTTTATTCAGGGAATCAGCAGTCTCTTTAGTTCTTTGAAAGTGGTGCGTCTCTTACGACTGGGCCGTGTTGCTAGGAAACTGGACCATTACTTGGAGTACGGAGCAGCAGTCCTTGTGCTCCTGGTATGTGTGTTTGGACTGGTTGCCCACTGGCTGGCCTGCATATGGTATAGCATCGGAGACTACGAGGTCATTGACGAAGTCACAAACACTATCCAAATAGACAGTTGGCTCTACCAGCTGGCCTTGAGCATCGGGACTCCGTATCGATACAATACCAGTGCAGGGATATGGGAAGGAGGACCCAGCAAGGACTCACTCTACGTGTCCTCTCTCTACTTTACCATGACAAGCCTTACAACCATAGGATTTGGAAACATAGCTCCTACCACTGATGTGGAGAAGATGTTTTCGGTGGCCATGATGATGGTTGGCTGTAAGTATTTTGTTTTTGTTATTATTATTATTGTTACTGTTGTTAGTAATTTTCCTGGATCAAATCTCTGAGAGGATTAAAATGAAACTGCTTAGTCTATAGAAAGGTGTTTAATCAGTCTGATAGGCATTGGTTTGGTTTTCATTCAGCCTTAAAAAATGAAAATATGAATTAATATTTTTTTCCTTTTCCTTTTTAGAATGTATTAACACAAGAAAACCCGTGTGGGTAGAGTGATTAAAAAAATCAAAATGGGAACTCTGGTTTAATTCTATTCACAGCTTTGTATGTAATAGAGCTTTCTGGAAGGGGCCAGCATCTAGATAGAAGGCATCTGGAACATTCCGTAGGTTTTGTTGGTAATGTGTTAAATGTCAAAAAAGCAGACCAAATCTGATGTGAGATACATAGTTTAGAAAATGTATTACTTAATGATTGACTTCCTGAATTAAATTTGGTCTCAGGATACAGTTTTTCTGTAGATGTTTATAATTCAGACTAGTAAAAAATGTGTCTAAATCGAATCTCCATTACAAACACTGGAGGCTGAATATATACTTGTATGAGAGAATGAAAAGATAAATATAAGCCCATTCAGCAGTTATAAGAGTGTCTAAGATTTAGCATGAATATCTGAGTACTAAGTTTCTGGATGATCGTCTTGGGAATACAGTGCCTTCTAAAGTGAGTCAAAAACTGCATGCTATACACAGATAGACTGGGTGATGTCAGAGAACCAGAATATTTAGGAAATACCTACCAAAGAAGCTGTTTTAAAGAAGGTCTTGAGAAAAATTTCCACCATCCACACCTTCAAGATGACTGAGATGATTTAGTTCTGATATCTAGCTTAACCTTAAGGTAGTTGTACTGGAGGGAGAGGCATGATTACCACGATTATATTAGCCCCTCATAAACATTTGGGTTATGGTCTTTGGTGTTTGGACTATGCCTTCCTTTTTTGAGATTCTGCATTACAGAAGTTCAGATTTTGACACCAACAGGAAAGATGTTAGAGTCCAGGGATGGTGGCTGACCCACGAAGGATCAATGTCTTAAGGCTAAAGGAAGTAGTTTTCAGTACCAGTGTTAGCAGTTTTCCTTCCTGTCCCTCTAATGCTCTTATGCGCAGCTACGGCAACAAGAAAACACAGGCTCTGTTTGCTGCTTAAAAGTTACCATCAGTGGGAGAGTGAGAATTCCAAGTGCTGTCCAGAGACTTACAGGAGAAAAAGGTTCTTATTCACAGGGATCCTGGTCATCAATTAAACTGATAATCACCTACCCACCAAAAGTGATAAGATGTATTGGGAAAAGGTGCTTTATAAATTTAAAAGATAAGATTTTGCCAGATATAGTGTTTAGTACTGTATTACTTTTGATATTTATATCTTATTTTTTTTTTTTTTTGGCTTACGCTTGAACATGGTCAGATTTTTAAAAACTTTTTATTTTTGAGATGGTTATAGAATCACAGGAAGTCGTAAAGATAGCACAAAGAGGGGCCATGTACCCTTACTCAATTTCCTCTAACGGTTACATCTTAAGTAACTAGAGTACAATATCAAAATTAACATTGGTACAATATGTGTGTATAGTTCTATGCCATGGTTTTTATTACATCTGTTGATTCCTGTAACTACTACTGCAATCAGGATACAGAACTTTTCCGTCACCATAAGGATTGCCTTCATGCTACCCCTTTATAATGATACCTGCTACCTCCTCCCAACCATCCCTAACCTTGGCAACCACTAAATCTGTTCTTTATCTCTATAATTTTGTGATTTTGAAAATTTTATATAAATGCAATCATACATAGCATGATCTTTTGAATTTGGCTTTTTTCTGTAAGCATAATGCCTGTCAGATCCCTCCGAGTCTTTGTGTGTATCAATTATTTGTTCCTTTGTATTGCTGAGTAATATTCCATGGTATGGATTTACCACAGTTTGTTTAACCATTCACCTATTGAAGGACATTTTGGTTGTTTCCAGTTTGGGGTATGACACATAAACCTGCTATGAACATTCATGTACATGTTTTTGTATGGAAAAGTTTTCATTTCTCTGGGATAAATGCTCAAGGGTGTGATTGCTGAGTCATACGGTAAGTGTAGGCTTAGTTTTTGAAAGAAACTGCCAATCTATTTTCCAGAGTGGCTATACCAGCAGAGTTAGATTTTCACAAGTGGTAATAGAATCAAATCTATGTAGAGTTGAATGACACCATGCTCCATCAGTTCTCAGGCCCCTAAACCTGAGAATCATCCCAGAGTCCTCTATTTTTCTCATATTTTACTTCTATCCACAAGAAGTCCTTTCACCTTTGTCTTCAAAATACCTTTACATTCAAAATACATTTGATTACTTTTTCTTACTTCCATTGCTTACCACTCAAAGTCAAGCTACCACCATCACTGGCACGCATTTTTGCGATAGTGTCTTACATGTTTCTTCTGTTTTTCCTCTTACCCTGCAATCTCTACCCAGAAGCCAGAGTGGTCTTTTTAAAGTAAATAAGATCATGGTGTTTCTCTACTCAAAGCCCTCCAATGATTCATCTTTTCACATAAAATAAAATCTGAATTACTTTCCCCATCTTTCAAAGCCCTACTGATCTGGCCCTTGCATGCTTCACCCACTTCATTGTCTACCATTACTACCCTTGCTTAGTCTACTCCACCCATTCTAGCCATTTTGCTATCCTTAAACAACATGTTAAGCTTAGTTCTGTCTGACGGTATTCACACTTACTTTTTCCATTGTCTATGACATTCCTCCCTGACTGATGCCCTGAATTCATTAAGGTCTCTACTCAAATCACCTCTTCAGAAATTCCTCCCAATGTTACCCTAATAAAAAAATAAAAATCACTCCAATGCCAGTCGTGCTGGTCTTTAACTTCTTTTTTTTTTTTCCCATTGTACCTACCAAGAACTAAAATCATGTTTGCTCTATTTTTATCCTCCTTTAGAATGTAAGCTCCACAAGGGCAGGGACTTTGTCTGCCTTTTGTGCAGCTACATCCTGACAATCTAGAACAATTCTTAACAGTTCCATGCTCAATTTAAATTTGTTGTATGAATGAATGAAGTTGAGGATGTCTCTTATGGTCGTGATTAGGATCTCCTGTCCTTGAATCCATCTCAGTTAGGTCTCTGGTGGAAATATATGCCAGGAAAACGCACACAGAGTTTAGACCCCAATTCCTTTGTGAAACCCTGGTGAGCTCACCTGTATTGTCTTTCTTTGGGACTGTTGTAGCTCTTTTAGTTGGATTGCTCTGGTCCTAAGTCCTCACTGGGCCCACTGATGAATGTTCTTAGAAACTGCTCAATGGAATAACCATTCTCCCATCACTTTTTGCCATCTAACTTCTGAATCTACCTACACTGGAAATTTTCACATAGATTCAGTTGAATTCTTAAAACATCATTTTGTTCAGAGTTGATCTCATTCCTTCTCTGCTTCATTATGACCAATTATTCTTCCTTGATCTGAACGTCTTTCTCCCTTCTTCTTACCCCTTTCTATAGAACCCATCTGGATTTCAAGATGAAGAAACTCCATGAGTTTCTGATCATCTCCCTTCAACACTCAAACAGTAGTTTTCTATTCATATACTAATTTCTGATGTCTTCTTTGCCTATTGACTTTGGTTTCTCATTTATGCCTCCAAACAAGTCCAGTTTGTATAGCTAGATTGTTTCAAGGGGACACGTTTTAATTGCCTTCTTAATCCTGGCATTTGGTAATTTCATGGTGTGTTTCCTCTGTAATAATCCAAAAAGATGATAGAAAAATGTCAGTACTCATGAAGTATTATGACAACTTCCCACACTTCCAAAATTTATTAGACACGCACACAGTCAACCAAATGTGGACATCGCAGCTGTTTGTAATCTTAGCATCCCCCAACCCCCTCGCACAATGCCGAGGAAAACAAACAATACACAAACCACCGATGTTCCCAGAATGTGTTCCTAATACGTGTTACCAGAGGTAGATGTAGTTAGTGGGGTGTGGGGTGTGTGTGTGTGTGTGTGTGTTGGGGAGGGGGGCAAGGAGAGAAGGAGGCAGAAAACAGAAAGGTTCATGCTTTCAGTTGTGCCAGAATTCCAGTCAATCTATGCTGGCTATCTAAGAAACACTAGTTGTAGCCTTATAACTCAACAACTGAGAAAAATGTTTTGTCAAAAAGTTAATGGAGATACCAACTGTCTATATTTTGCAGATAAAAATAATCACTACTTATAAAATAATAACTTCTTTTTCTAGAAAAACTCATCTGAGATTTTCTTGCCATCCAGCAAAATTTAGAAATTTTAAGGGCAGCAATTCCAGTTCTTAGGTCTTTTCTGATCTCTCTGCTTTCCTTAATGGCCTTTCCTCTCTGACTCCTGGGTTCTTGCCACCCTAATGCTGAATTACATGTGGACTCTGTCCAGGGACGCAGTCTCAAGGCTCTTCTTGTTAATATAGTTGGCAAATCTTCAAAGAAAATTCATGACTGTGCACCCCGCCTCCCCAATCCCAGCACATGATGTTCCCTCTAGATCCCTTCTATGTCAGCAGATCCCAGGATATTTCCCTTACTTGCTACTCAAGAATTTCTTAGACTGGAAATCATTTGTTCCTACATTTGCCCAAGGTGGAGATCTTCCTGCTCAGATTGCTGAACTGGAAGGATTGTTTGGTTCTTCTCAACGTATGTCTCCCCTTCAGATTTGCCTTCTCTCAGTTTTGGCGTGTTCCATGCCCTGAGTACCCTCTGGTAGCAGCAATAACTACCTCAGGATATTCAAGTCCCTGATCCTTATAGATCTGTTCATTCATGAATGAACCCAATGACTCTGCTGATGTTCATGAAATTCACTACCAAAGGGCTTTTGTGAAAGAGGATATGTTTGCAGTTTAGTTCTGCAGCAGTTGTGGAAAATAGCGTAGTTTTTTTTTTTTTTTTTTAGATCAAGATGTGGTTAACCCTTTTGCTAATTTGCTGAGTAAATACTTAATGATGCCTTCCTGAAATGTTTTCTAATTAATTTCATTTACATAATCCTATTATTGAGCCTCTCATAATTTTCCATTTTCCAAAGATTTAGCAAGCTGACTAATTTTGCTGCTCTTCAGAAGGAAACTTAGCACACTGATGATTTGTTTTGATGTATATAAAACAAAGGAATATGAGCATAGCATTTGGCAGCTATGATCAGCCTTTTGCCTTTTTAATGCATTTGTATGAATCCTCTCCTAAAGATTTATCAAAAAAGCAATTACTTATTTAGGATTGTTTATTACTAGATTATCACATAAAATGTATTTTAGTTTAATTCACCCATTAAAAACACGATACATTTGCATCCTTTATAATTTTATAAAAGAAATAAACATAAAAATGTGATGAATAACTTTTTGCCACCAATAGTTTATGTTCAACCATAAATTTCTCTCTCCATAGATGCATAAATTTTATATGTATATATGTATAACATTTTAATACATTATTAAATACCTGATCACACATAAAGATCTCCTGTTCCCTGTTGCCATGGAGTCGATTCTGACTCATGGTGACCACGAGTGTTACAGCATAGAACTAAGCTCCATAGGGTTTTCTTGGCTGTAATCTTTATGGAAGCAGACTGGCAGGCTTGTCTTCCATGGTGCCACTGGATGGGTTTGAACTGCCAACTTTTCAGTTAGTAGATGAGTGCAAACCATTTGTGCTACCCAGGGACAACATGTAGATAGTACCTGTCAGAGGGCTGCAAAGTTGGACTTTGGGTATTAATTTTATTTAAAAGCACTGTTTGCTCTTTCCATTGTTGTAGGTGTAGTTGCTAACTTGAGGCAGCCTGACTCACATGGTATGTGACAATCAGATTCTGTTCAGCTGGGATGCCACGTAAACTAAGTCTTAAAAATAAAAAAAACAAAAACAAAGCTAAACACTATAAATATGAAAATTGCTGAGGTTTAGTTGGTAGAGCGGAATCCCAGTCTCATGATGGGAACGGGCAATTTTCAAATAGGATGTGTTTGATTATAGCTCAAATAGTCTAAATTCTTTCTGTAATTGAATGATAAGGTTTGCAATGCAGCAGGCAAATGGGTTAGCACATTTAGAAGTATACCGGGACCATCTGCCAGCAGAATGTGTATGAAGGGAAATTTGAATCTCTGTGCGGGTAGTTAAGTGCCACCGGGGAGCATTTAGTTACACACTGGTCACTCAATATCATGCAGAGGAGACTAAAGCCATGCATCATATTCTCAGGCAATGAGCTTGTTTAGCACCCTCAGTGGGATTCAGGGAGCCCTGGTGGCAAAATGGTTAAGCACTTGACTGCTAACCGAAAGGCTGGCAGTTCGAACCCACCAGCTGCTCTGTGGGAGAAAGATGTGACAGTCCGCTTCCGTAAAGACTAACTTGAAAAAACCCGTTGCCATCAAGTTGATTCTGATTCATAATGACCCTATAGGACAGAGCAGAACTGCCTCATAAGGATTCCAAGGAGCGGCTGGTGGACTTGAACTACAGACCTTTTGGTCAGCAGCCAAATGCTTAACCACTGTACCACCACAGCCTAGAAAATCCTATGGGGCAGTTCTACTCTGTCCTACAGGGTTGCTATGAGTCAGAATTGAATCAATGGCAATAGGTTTTGTTGGGTTAGGTTGTGAGTCAGAAGCAACTTGACGACAATGGATTTTTGGGTTTGGGTGGAGTTCGGATAAAACCCAAATCGAGATGATAGGCATTGCCCTAACCCCTCCCCATAGGAAAAGGAAATAAGTAGAAGTTGGTGAGACCCAAAGACTGGGAGCATAATAGAAGAAGTTGGGAACAAGCACCTATATGATCTTGGAGAGTCTTTGGATCTCTCTGCATTTTAGGTTTTTCACTTGTAAAGTGCAGGAGTTCGCGAAGAAATGACATTTAAGATCCCTTTCTGGGCTAACAGTCTGAACACCTAAGATTCTGTGAATGCAGCCATGTCACTGCCCGTGGATTGGGGCTGGTTATGGAGATGCAATTAATATGGAAAAGGAAGAGACGTCCTTTAAAGATGTTTAGGGCTTTCATGTATGGTGCATACCTTGTTTTAGGGAGAGCAAGGTTTCCCTTATATGAAACACGTTCAATGAAGAGTTGAGAGGACAGACTGTCAGGGAATATTATGGAGAAAAGAAAATACGCCTTTGGAAAGAGAAGTGTTTTTCCATATAGAAACTGGGCAGCGCAGCTAGGAAGATAGAAAGGCATTTGTCTCAGGACGTAGGAACCAAACCCAAGGAGACATCTGTACCCCATGCCTAATAGGGACCCTGAAGGAGTCTGGCCTAGATGGATGACCAGGCAGGATTAAAAGGAAGTTGTTGCCCTTTTCAAATATTAAAAAAAAAAAAAAATTCTACAAATCTTAATTTGAGACATCAGGTGACTCAGATATAGTAACATTAAGTTATATGTTAAGTTTTTTCTTGCCCTTGCTATTGTGGTGTAGGTAGGAAATGGAGTGTGAATATGCTGATTTTCAGTTCTGGTTTTAGTTTTAGCCAGATGGAGAGAGCTTTAAGCTTAATGTTTATTTTGGAAACTGGGTCAAATCTTTGAGTCTGCTTTACCCCAGCTTGTAAAAATCACTTTTTCTTTCTTTTTTTTTTAATCAGCTGAGTATCCCATGAGGAAAAACATTTCATGGAGCCCAAAAGTTCAGGATTATAGGTACCTTTTCTCATGGTTTAGTGGTTTGAGACATATAGTTCAGTAGTTAGAAAAAAGGCTGTGTTGTTTGTACCTATTCCTTGATTTTTATTCAAATAAGAGCTTGTTTCTTTTGGAGGAATGTTTTATTATACCCTTGTTTCTTTTTATGCCCAGTCATATTTTTATAAAGCCTCCTTGATTCTGTAAAGACTGAGTTTTTACAGAAAACAACAAGGAAATTTCTCAGTGGCCTATTAACTAACCTGAATTATTTGCAAGGATAGTGGTCTCTGAAGCTACCTTATGTCCTTGTATCACTTAACATTTATTCAGCATTGTGCTAGATGCTCTGCTAGGCATTGGTATTAGGGAGATAAACAAGATACCTCCCTGTCTTCAATATGCTAGTGGTATGGTAAGGATATCAAATGAGAAAATCACCCAACTATCTCTAGATATCTTTATTGCTGTCTCAAGCTCTTTGTTGTTGTTATTAGTTACCATCAAGTCGGTTATGACTCATGGCAATCCCATATGTGCAGAGTAGAACTGTTCCATAGGGTTTGCAAGACTGTGGCCTTTCAGATGCAGATCACTAGCCTTACTTTCGAGGCACCTCTGGGTGAGTTTGAACCACCAAACTTTTGGTTAGTAGTCCAGTGCTTAACCGTTTGTGCTACCCAGGATCTACCTTTATACCACGGGCTAAGAGCTAGGACTAGAACAGAGGAATAAAGATATGGGACTGAATTGTAAGGCTCACAAGAACAGGGTCTGAATGCTGTTCATCATTGTATCTTCAGCACAAGACATTGTGCGTACTTGATAGATGGGATCATTAAATATATGTTAAATGAATGAATGAATGGAAGGATGAATGAAAGAATGAATGAAAAAGGCTACTCTAGCACAGTCTGAGGGAGTCCAAGAAGATTTCTAGGAGGAAGTGACTCTTGGGCTTAGAATTCAAAAACAAGTAGATGAATAAGCAGGACTTGGGTGCTTTTTAGGCATAGAGAACATATATGAAAAAACAAATATGAAATGTTTTGGCCTTTTTGGGAAACTCCTTGTATTTCCCTTTGACTTGAGTAGAAAGTGAATGTGATGAGAGGTAGGAAGGCACTAAGATGTCAAAGGGCCTTACATAGCTTGATAAGGAGTTTGTCTTTTATTCCAAAGGTTGTGGGATAAAAACAAAGATTTGGGGTGGGGGGGAAGAGAGAGAAGGATTTGATTCTAAGGAAGTGACAGCGTTGTAGAAGACAGATTGAAAGAGGAAAAGGCTGCAAGCAGAAAAATTGGTTAAGAGACTGTTGTAGCACTCCAGGAAGATATAAACTAAGATGGTGGGGATATGGAGAATTAGAGTTAGCAAACTTTTTTTTGTAAAGGGTCAGATAGTAACTATCTTAGACTTTGCAAGCCATATGTTCCCTGTTGAAACTACACAACTCTACTGTTGTAGCACTAAAGCAGCCATGGATGATACATGATGGAATGGGCATGGCAGTGTTCCAATAGAACTTCAAACAGGTGGCAGGCCGGCTTTGGCCTTCAGGTCATAGTTTGCTTAATAATCCTTATGTTGCAGGTTATTTGGGATAGCCAAAAAGAGATTGTATGTAAAGTTCTGAAACATATTTTTAAGTTGTTATTGGTGAATAAATGAATATGTGGGATAAGATAGAAGGAAGAGTTTAGAACAAGATTTCTGGCTAATTCAGCTGAGTGAATGATGAAGCTATTTCCCAATGCAGAAAAGAAGGAGCAGGTATTACTGCGGGAAAAAAGTAGTTCCTTTATGGACATGTTGAATGTGAGGGGCCTATAGGTCACTCAGTGGAGATGTCCATTAGACGGTTAGAAGTGTGGTTTTGGGCTCCATAGATATGAGGTATGGAGAGATCTCTTTGGGAATCACAGTGTATAGAAAGTATCTGATGTCAAGGGAGCTCAGGGTAGAATCAGAGCAAAGCTGGTCAAAGGTAGACACTTAAGGAAAAGCCACCAAGGGGACTAGGAAGAGAGGTCAGAGGTGAAGAAAGCAAGCCTGCTTCCAGAAGGAGACTCTGTTGCTAACAAAAGAAGAGCAAATTTCAAGGAGGAAGAAGGGCCGACAAGACAAACGGGATACCAAGTCGAGAGAGATCTGGCTGGAGTTAGGAGGTCATCGGTGACCTTCCATGAGTAGTTTCATTAGGCAATTGAAGAGAGGGAGACACATCAGAAATTTGTGTTTCTGGGATCCAAACCTATTTTTTGTTTCTCTGTATTAAAGGAAAATAAATTTATCAGTAGCCGTTAACTTAATGCAGGCAGATTATGTCTATGCAGTATCTTTCACTGCCCATGTTGTTCTTTTTCTGAATCAATTTTAAAATACAATATGATATATTGAAATTAGATTATTAGATGCACAAAATATACTTGGAGTTTTCCTTTTGTGTTACAAAATGAAAAATAATATTGATTTGGAAAGATGTTTTATGATATCCCACTTTCAAAGAAAAGGTATTTTAGTCAGAGGGGATTTTTATTTATTGATGACTATAAGATTATTTGGTGACCTTTCAATAAATTCAGTTTTGATTCCTGTGGAAGCAGGTTGCCCAGGACAGAACATTACCTGATAGGTTAGATGGTACTCTGTTAGAGAAAAAACAGTGAGGATTTATATGATTCTAACATACATGGCATCAAGGATCAACTGACACAATTTCAATTTTGTTGGAAATAAAATACTTAGAAATTTTTTTTCATAGGTTTTAAGACCCACAAATCCATAGATGGATATATTTAGAACTTGTTAACATAAATGATACCCCAAGGCTGTTATGCTTGTATATAAGAATTGCTTTGGTATGCTCAAAGAAGGGATTTTCTTTCGAGCAATTTCTAAGCCAGTGCCTAAGTGATTGCTTCTTACCTACTTATATACTATTTACATAAATTGTGATTAATGAGTTAGGCCTCCCTGGGAGGTTAAGTGCCAGGCTTTGGGCTGTGTGTAGTAAGATCTTTATGGGAGGAGAATGATGTTCAGTTTGTTCTCAGGAAATATTCGAGGCTTTTAAAAATTCTCTCTGAAGCTAGGTCTGTAGGTACTCTTTTAGATCATACCTTCATTAAAGCTGAATTTATTTTTAACAACCCCCAAAAGTCTTAATCTGTGAAGGGCTCCTTTGGGAGCCTCACTGATTTAAAGTGAATGCAAAAGGGAAGAACACTTAAATTCATGTCTCTCGTTAAGCTTTGGCAGGAAAGGCTGGTCTAATATTGACTCTCTTGATAAGACTTTGGGGTGAGAGGCACAGGCCTCTGGAACTTCTCATACCAGGCTGCCTTTGAGTCTCTGACTCACTTCTCCTTAGGAAAGGCCCCAAAAAACGTTTTCAGTGTGTATGTTTCCTCAAATCCCTTTTTTTATGAGGGCCTGGAGTTTCTGGGTGGTGCAAAAGTTAATGCACTCGGCTGCTAAGTGAAAGGTTGGCAGTTCAAGCCCATTCTGAGATGCCTCAGAAGAAAAGCCTGGTGATCAGCCATTGAAAACTCTATGGAGCACAGTTCTACTCTGACACTCATGAGTTCACCATGAGTTGGAGTTAACTCCATGATAACTGGTATGAAGGCCTAGCCAGAGAACAGCAACCCCTGGTCCCCCAACACACACATCAGTACTGTAGATTCTTTCATCCCTTGTCCTTTTGCTGTACCATGCCCTAAAAACTCCCTATCTGGATCCACCTGCCTCCTTTGTCCCTTTCTAAGACCACCAAACACTAGCTAAAGTATGCAGTCATGTGAACAGGTGCCATTGAAATGCTGTTAAAATGCAGGATTTACAGTCTTACTAATGTTTACTTATTTTAGCTCATCTCCCTCTCATGTTTTGCTGAGCAGTTATTCTTGCGAAGCTCTTGCACATTCTCCTCCCACCTCTCCCTAAACTTCATCTTAGCAGGTGGCCTTCCTTTTATTTCTCTGAAAAAGAAGAGGGATCAGCTGATGCTTCCTTTTAAGTTCCTGAGCCTCCTCTTACAAAGGCTGGGCTAGGGAAGGGGTGGGGCAAACCATAATAGGACCTTGTAGGCCAAAGTAATGATTTTTATTCTGAGTTGGATAGGAAGACTTTTGAAGGTTTAGAGCCAAAGAATGGCATGATTTGTCTTGGGTTTTTTTTTTTTTTTAATATTTTATTGTACTTCAGGTGAAGGCTTACAGAACAGATAGTTTCTCATGTAACAGTAACACACATGCTGTTTTATGACATTGGTTAACAACCCCACAACATTTTAACCCTCTAAATTCTCAACTTTTTTTTTTTTTTTTGTGAAAATACACATAGCCAAAGATATGCCGTTTCAAAAATTTTTTTTTGCCGTTCAGTGACATTGACTACGCTCTTCTAATTGTGCTGTTATTCTCACTTATTGTCTTGGGTTTTATGAAGATCACTCTGGCTGCTGTGTGGAAAATAAATAGTAAGGGGTCAAGGAGGGAAGAATAGAGGCAGGTTAATAGTCAAAGTGAGAGATGATGGTGGTAGTTGGACTTGGTAGGATTTTGGACCTATTTCAGGTTAAGACCAACAAGATATGAGAAAATGGGAGAAAAAGAGGATCAGGAATTACTTGAAAGTTTTTCCTGCAAGCAACTTCTAGGCTAAGTTAGGAATGCTCATTTGTCATGTTGAGTGGGTGGTTACACATATATATCTGAAGTTCTTTGGAGTGGTCCAGGGTGTAGACACAGATTTGCTTTGTTGCTTGATGATTTTTTCCTCCAGTTGTTTCCCCTTCTGTCATCTGTTGTCTTTCTCTCTACCTTTCCACTGGCTCTTTCACATCAGCCCATCACCGTGCTCATGTCTCTTCAATACTAAAAAAAAATACATATGTGAATGCTTGACCTTGCATTCTCTTCACCTGTTCTCTCTCTCTCTTCTCCCCTTTTAAAGCAAGCATGTGTCTTCACTTCCTTATTTCCGTTTGCTCCCAATTGAAAATGGATTTCTTCCCCATACCACCTGTCAAAGTACATTTGCTAAATTTCACGGACAATTTTTTGACTATATGGAAACGTGTCCCTCAGTTTCTTTGATATTGCCCTCTCCCTGGCTCCCCTCCCACCTTTCTGGTGATTTCTTCTGAGTTTGATTTGCTGGATCATTTTACTCTGTCTCCTCCTTAAATGGTAAAAACTGTGATTTTGAGAACAAATTATCAAGAGCAACTCTTCCGATAGGCTGAGCAGTGTCTCCTGACAGGGAGTGATTTAAGGGGAGTCAGCTAACTCTCAAATACAAATACCTCTCTGACCACTTCGCCTGATATTCTCGCCATCAGAAATCCTGCTTTGTGTGTCTTTGACTCCAGAAGGCCCCTGTGAAACTTTCATTTTTTCCCTAAAGGTGTAAGTCTCTAGTCCCTGTTAACATGGATTGTGTTTCAAACTAGCTCACCATCACAATGAAGGAAGAGGTGCTGAGACTTCAGAGAAAGAGGAAAAAATATTTGGAGCATGGGGTGCTTGAGGCAGGGAAAGCGCTAAGGTGATGGTGCCAGGAGAGAAGAGAGTCTTCAAGGAGACCTCTTTTTTCCATCTAGCTCTGTGGTGGGAAAAATAATCAGGGATTATTCATGCCACCTTTTCCCTCTGCCATGAGACCGTTATTCCCCACCCTGTCTAAAGTGTCCCTGTCACTATATATCTCATCATCCTTTTTATTGTGATCTGTAATTATATTATTTAGTACTTTCTTATATTGGTTATATTTCTTACATTGCTTGTTTCGCAAACTAGAATGGGAGCCATGAAGACAGAGACCTTGTGTATATCTGGTTCAACTCTATCCTTGGTGTAACAGGAATATAAACCCCATCCCATTGCCGGCAAGTTGATTCTGACTCATAGCGACTGTCTTAGTCCTCTACTGCTGCTATAACACAAATATCACAAGTGGATGGCTTTAACAAAGAGAAATTTATTCTCTCACAGTCTAGGAGGCTAGAGGTCCACATTCAGGATGCCAGCTCCAGGGGAAGGCTTTCTCTCTTGGCGGCTCTAGGGGACGGTCCTTGTCATCAATCTTCCCCAGTCAAGGAGATTCTCAGCGCAGGGACCCTGGATCCAAATGATGCGCTAATCTCTTGGCTCTTGTTTCTTGGTGATATGAGGTTCCCATGCCTCTCTGCTCACTTCTCTCTTTTATATCTCAAAAGAGGTCGGTTTAGGGCACAACCTAATCTTGTAGATTAAGTCCTGCCTCATTAACATAACTGCCTCTAATCCTGCCTCATTAACATCATAGAGATAGGATTTACAACACGTAGGAAAATCACATCAGATGATAAAATGGTGGATAATCACACAATACTGTGAATCATGGACTAGCCAAGTTGACAAACATTTTTTGGGGGACACAATTCAATCCTTAACAGGGTTTTCAAGGCTGTAAATCTTTACAGGAGCAGACTGCCACATCTTTCTCTCAGGAAGTGGCTGGAGGGTTTGAACTGCCCACCTTTTGGTTAGCAGTGGAGCAGTTAACTACTGTACTGCCAGAGCTCCTTACAAGGATATAATTTTAAAAAAAAAACAAAATCAAACCTGTTGCTGTTGAGTCGATTCCTACTCATAGTGACCCTATAGGACAGAGTAGAACTGCCCCATAGGGTTTCCTAGGAGAGCCTGGTGGATTCAAATTGCTGACCTTTTAGTTAGCAGCCAAACTCTTAACCACTATGCCACCAGGCTTTCCAAGAATATAATAGGTGCTTAATAAATTCTTTTTGAACACATGAATGGATTTTGATACTCCTTACTTGAAAAGCTAAAAATTCAGAGCAAAGCCACACTATTTCTCCAGACCTAACTGTTTTAGTAGTGAGTTTAATTTTTATGCAAAATAAATAAATAGATAGATAAATAAGTAAGTAAGAAAATAAATAAATGTAGGAACATGTGGCTGACTTCATTTTTCTATAACAGGGCTAACTTAATTTGTGACCCCCCCCACCTCTCTACTCACTCTGTTCTACCTTTCAAAGTGCCCTTAGACTGCTGTGTCTGTTCTATGGTTGTACAGGTGACCTGAGTCTGCCACATCCCAGAGTTCTAAATGGGAAGCAGGATATACTTCTCTGCTGTTTTTGAATTTACCACCTGCTGTATTTTCAGTGGTTAAAGCTGTTGGCTGCTAACCGAAAGGTCGGTGGTTTGAACCCCCCAGCCACTCTGCAGGATAAAAAATGTGGCAGCCCGCTTCTGTAAAGATTTACAGCCTTGGAAACCCTGTGGGGCAGTTCTACTCTGTCCTATAGGGTCGCTGAGTCAATATCTACTAGATGGCAATGGATTAGGGTTTTTGGACATTTCCTTCTATTCTGCCCAACTGTGTTTCACTACCGCTGTCCCCCTAACAATGTTTTCTGGGAAAAGAGCTAAGATTTTAACAGTAAAAACAAAGCACAACAAGAAGAAGAAGAACAACAGAAAAAACCATCTGCTGTCTCAGGGGCCTGGCTCTGGCAAAGGAAATCTGTGCTTTCAAGATTATTGTTTTGGCTATGGGCTTTAAAAAAAGTCTAATTTGAAACTCAAAGCTGAGCTGCTTTCTTTGTTCTTAGCTGTATCCACACTCCCCTTGAAAAGTCACTGCCTCTGTTTCAATGGGAAGACAGCAGAGGGACCATTAGGAGGAACTAGGAATTACAGGGGCCAAAAGTACCCCAGTGTATGTGTGTGCGTGTAAGAGAGAGAGAGATCCTCAACCATGACTAAGTCTTGGCATAAATGAGTTTGCCGTACTCCTGACTTGTTGTTGCTCATCGGCCATAAAAAAGAACCACTTGGGAATTTGAATGGTTTGGCAACAACTCTCTGTACCATAGACAGAATTTGATAATTAAATTTGGGCGTTCTGCTCTATAGAGGGCAACATAAAGCCAGGACTGTTTCAACTTGGATCAGAAGCACCAATCTCTGTATTTTCTTTTGCTTGCTAATTAAATGAAATTGTTTGAGTGTATTTTTAGAGAAATCTGCATGTTGTAGAAATTGTGTGCGTTCATCCAAAAGGAAATTTCAGTGGCTTCTGATGTTTGACCAGAGCCTTCCTATGTCCATGTGGCTCTAATAGCTAATTTAATCCTTAGAGAGGCGTTCCAAGAGAAAAAAATGTGATGTTCATGAGATTTGATTAATATGATGGTACCAGAGAAGACAGAGCTGAGATAAATAGGGAAGGACCCAGGGCCCACAGCGGAAGGGAAGGACATACCAAATGCTTTCCAAATTATTTGTTTTCCTGGATTTTTTAAATTTAATCAGCATGATAATTCAGATTATCTACCAGCATTTTTTAAAAATTTAACTTTTATATCAAAGTAACACATGCACATAGTTTGTAGTGTCAAATAATGCTAGATAGGTTATTATGAAACATAGTGGTTCCCTCTCTCCCATGCCTTTTACCATTTCCGAGAGGTTACTTTAGGATATTTTCACTTTTTTTTTTTTTGATATCTTTTTTATTTCTAAATGACATGCTTATTGAAGAGAATTTTCAGTTTTAGTCATTATCTACTGATTCTCATCCTTGTAAAATAAAAATGTAACTCTTTCCTGCTCCCTCTCCCTTGACCTCCACTGCATACACATACATACGTTTTCTGATTCTCTGTCTTCTAAATATAATTAGATCATAATTTTGATTGAATTGGTAGTCTGTTTTCATTATCATGACTATGCCAATACTGTTCACAACTGAGTCATATGATATGCCCTGCTCTGACTTTAATGTTAGGTTTTCCTAAAGTAATTGTTGTCATTAAACTTCACCCCCCGCCCCTTAGTTTTCTATGTGTTTCTCATTAATTCATTCCAAAATTCTCTTGTATGACTCTTATCTCAATATGTTCATATTAGGCAGTGTCGTCGTGATCTAGTACTGCTGTAACAGAAATACCACAAGTGGATGGCTTTAACAAAAAGAAGTTTATTCTCACAGTCCAGTAGGCTGGAAGTTAGAATTCAGGGTGCCGGCTCCAGGGGAATGCTTTCTCTCTGTGTCGGCTCTCAAGGAAGGTCCTTGTCATCAGTCTTCCCTTGGTCTGGGAGCATCTCAGAGCAGGAACCTAAGGTCAAAAGGATGTGTTCTGCTTCTGGCACTGCTTTCTTGGTGGCATGAGGTCTTCTTGCCTCTCTGCTTGCCTCTCTGCTTTATATCTCAAAAGAGATTGGCTTAAGACACTATCTAATGTTATAGATCTCATCAACATAACTGTCACTAATCCATCTCATTACATCATAGTAATAGGATTTACAACACATAGGGAAATCACATCAAATACAAAATGGTAGACAATCATACAATACCGGGAATCATGACCTAGCCAAGCTGACAGATATTTTGGGGGGACACAATTCAATCCATGACAGGCAGTTATCAGTTTCTTCTGTTCTGATCTTTTCCAGTCTGGACTAGCTTCTGCGTACCTGACCCACAGCTCGTGGCCTGATATCTCCTTGTATCCAGGATCTTCAGGCATTCTTTTGTCTTTTTCTTTTCTGTACCCTCTATTTCCTACATCTGTTTTAAAGAAACACTGTTTATAATAGCTGCTAGAGAAAGGATGCATGAAAGGTGATTTTTTTTTTTTTTTCATTTTAGAATGTGCAGATCTGAATATATTTTTCAGTTATCTTCACTCTTAATGGTTTGTCTGGGTAGTGATTTAAAGGTTAGAAATAATTTCTGAATCAATTTTGAAAGCATTGCTCCTTTTCTGCATTTTCAATGGAACTCTGCAGAAGACTAATTCCATTTGGACCTTGTTTCTTGTAAATAATGTGTTTTTTACTCTGTCCTCTCTCAAACCTTTAGAATCTTCTAATAATATCTAGTATTATGAAATACCGTGGTGATGTGTCTTGCTGTGGGTCTATCTTCATCCACTTTCCAAACCTTTTAATGGGCATGTTTTATCATTTGGAAATATCTTTTCTTTACTCCTGGGAAATTCTCTGGAGTTATTTTATTGATGAGTTTCTACTTTAGTATTTTCTTTTTTGAAACTCCTATTATTTGGATGTTGGCTCTCCTGGACTGGTTCTCTAATTTTCTTATTCTCTCTTTCTACAGTTTTCTATCATTTTGTCTTTTTTGCTCTATGTCCTGGAAGTTTTCCTCAAGTTTATCTTCTAATTCTTCTATTTTCATTTCTGTCGATCTATCTTAATTTCCAAGACCTCTTGAGTTTTTGCTGTGTTATTCTTTTTTTTTTTTAGCATCCTGTTTACATTTCATGAGTACAAAATCTTCTCTCTCTGAGGATATAAGATAGTTTATGTACAGTTTTCATATCCCCACCTAGTCTGTATTTCCTTCAAGTTGAATGTTGGTGTGTTGGTTTTGGTGTCTGTATCTGATGCTGAAGGCTTTATTCACATGTCTGGTAATCCTGGTTCTATAGCTGGGCTTGTAACTGTGGCTTTACTGTAGAGGGAAATGGTTGAGTAATTTTGCAGGAAATCTGCAACAACAGCATTTTTCAGGTCATTTCTGTTGGGCAGACCAAATTCCTCAGATAAGAATCTTCCAATATCCAGCCTGGGGAATATAAGCCTTGCTGTAAGCTTTCTGGAGGCTGAATGGAGAATAGGGCTGAAGGTTTGACAGTCAGTGTGTAAACTTTCGCAAAATATCCCTGATTTCAGTATGGTGCCACTACTGTCTGCTCTTCTTTCAGAATGAAGACCCTCCAGGAAATAAACCTCTAGTCTTCTCTTGGGGTATGAGAGTTGCAACTGCCTGGCTCTTGGAATTAGAAACAGCATCTGGGATGAGAGGAGGGAGGGAGTGTCCATCTGCTTCTTAGATTTTCAACAAATCCCCCAGTTTCAGCTTCATATTTGCCACCTCACTTCCAGAGGTACCTGGTAGTAGCAATTCCTGAGATATTTGGAACTGTGCAAATTGTGTTGCTTTTTGTTTTTCCCTTCTCCTGGTTTAAGATTCAGCTTTCTAAGTCAGTTACTGTGTGTCCTATGCTTTCTAGCTTCCAAAAGCTTGTTGTTGTTGTGTCTTCTGTTCTCTTTAAAGGTCTTATGCCTCAAAAACAAACAAACAAAAAAAACATTTACTGTTGTTTTACAGGGTTTTGAGAGGGAGCTGAGGTACATACATTTGTTCAGTCTTTCATCTTTGGCTGGAGTGTCTCTGTCTCTTTGCATGATTCTTTCAGTTCTCCCTCTTCCTACTTCTCTTTCACTTATTATCCAGATTTATACAGCGGTTGATTTAAAAGTTCTCCTTGCTATTTAACTTTTGTCTCAAGCTATTTGGTCGGTAGGGAATATCCCAACCATGCTAAACCTGTCAGTGTTTGTCTTGGTCATCTAGTGCTGCTGTAACAGAAATACTGCAAGCAGATGGCTTTAACAAAGAGAAATTTATTTTTTTACAGTCTAGGAGGCTAGAGGTCCAAATTCAGGGTGTCAGCTGCAGGGGAAGGCTTTCTCTCTCTGTCAGCTCTGGAGGAAATTCTTTGTCATCAATCTTCCTCTGGACTAGGAGCTTCTCCCTGCGAGAACCCTGGGTCCAAAGGATGTGCTCTGTTCCCAGCACTGCTTTCTTGGTGGTATGAGGTCCCCCTTGTTTCTCTGCTTGCTTCTCTCTTTTATAGCTCTAAAGAGATTGGCTTAAAACACTATCTGATCCTGTAGATTGAGTCCTGCCTCATCAACACAACTACCACAAATCTCATCTCATTAATATCATAGAGATAGGATTTACAACACACAGGAAAATCACTTTGGATGACAAAATGGTAGACGATCACACAATGCTGGGAATCATGGCCAAGCCAAATTGATATACATATTTTTGGGGGACACAATTCAATCTATGACTGTATTCATTGCTTTATCATCTGTCTACTTAACCTGTATATCTACCCTATTGTTTGCTTGGCTTCTGGCCTTTTCTGCACAGTCCTTGCTTTTTAGAATTCCTGTTGTTTGCAAGACTTTTGCTCCATCATTCTTCCTGTCATTCTTCCCCTCTGCCCAACACCAGATCATTCCTTAAGCCCATCTCCAGCAGAGTGCCATTCTATAATCCCTCATGGACTAGTACTGTATTTTTACGCAAATAACACACATGTTCTGTTTTTTTGACAACCTCCCCCCTCCCAGGTATTTTTGTAAGTGTGCTATGCTAATTTTTGTTTGTTTGTTTGTTTGTTTTTTTAAACAGCAACATCTAAAAAAATTGACATAGTGCACTTATGAAAATACCTCATGGGGGAGGGTATGGTTGACAAACAAACGTACAATGTGCGTGTTATTTGCATAAAATACGGTATTTTAAAAATGATCAACAATTGGTGTTATTAGCTAGATTGAGTCAGAGATCTAACCTTTTTATTTAGGTCTATATAAAAGGAAGGCATGAAATTTACTAGCATCATGTATAACGTGGGATCTAAATATCTTCAATTTCTTAAAGTCAGGATTCTGTTTACACTTTGAAGACTAGAAGTGGTAGGCAATAAAGGAAAAAGGGAAAAAAAAACACTCTTTGTAGTAAATTTAAAGGGCTAAATTTAAGTAATCAACCTTTAATAAATAATATTGTATAGTCCACAGTGAATTCTATATAGTGATGTTTGGATTTTGTTGATAAACCTGTTATAGGTGTTTTTATCAGTTTGTGTTTGGGCTGAAATACTGTTAGCTGGAACACTTTGCTCATCAGCCAGTGTAGGATGGGAACATATGTGCCTTTGATGAAAACTGCTTTGCTGTTTAAAATCACTGGGATTCCTGTGAAGCTGTATCTTGTGAACATTGCTATATATATATAAGCACTGCCTTTAAAATCTTTGACTTGAATCTCAAGCAAATGAGTTGGCAGAGTATGGGTCTACTGGCTGAGCAGGGGTGAAAGCGAAATGTCTCACTATTGTGGTTCCTGGAATTTTTCTGTTATCAGATGGAACTTTCACTACAGAAATTTAAAGCAAGGGAAGGAAGGCTGCTAATAAAAACCATCATGGTTAGTGGTAAAAAGAAAGCTTTAAAAGGATCATGACTGAAGTTTGTGTCCCATTATAAAGTAGAATCGAGCAACCAGAGCATCTGAAATAGAGTGAGGAAAGGAGAGAGTGGTGTGTAGTTAGGTCAGAATGGTAATGGGTCCAGACCATGCAGGGCTCTGGAGACCGTTTTTTTCTATGGATGGGCACCTATAGAGGGTTTGAACAGGAAATGACATCTGACATATCTGAACAAAGCCACTCTGGTCACTGTGTTGAAAGTAGACTCAAGGGGGACAAGGAAGGAAAACAATTTGGGGAGACTATTGCAGTAATCTAAATGAGAGCTATTCCTGGGCTAGACCAGGATTGTAGTAGTGGAGATGGCAGGAAGTGGTTAGATTCTAGTGACATTTTGAAGATAGAGCCAGCAAGATGTGCCAACAGGTTGGATGTGAGTGTTAAAGTAAGAGAGAAATCAAGGACTCTAAGAATTTTTGGTCTGTGCATCCTTAGGGATGTAAAAGATTATAGGGAAAGCAGAGTTTATTTTATTTTTTAGGGGGGAGATTTGGTAGAATTGAGGGTTAAAGCTTGATAAACGATGTCAAGTTTGATATGCTTGTTAGGCATACAAGTGCAGATGCTGAGTAGGCAATTGGATAGATGAGTTGGAATTTCAGGGTAAAGATCCTGGCTGGAAGCATATATTTGGGAATTGTTAGTATAGAGCTGATTATTTAAAGTCATGAGACTAGTTGAACTCTCCACAGGACTGAGTGTAGGTAGAGAAGAGATCTAATAACTAAGCGTTCTATTATTTAGTGGTCAGTAATATAAGGAGAAACCAGCAGAGTCTGAGAAGGAGCCTTCAGTGAGGCAGGAAGAAAACTAGGATGGAGCTTTCCTGCAGGCTAGGTGAGGAAAGTATTTCAAGAAGAAATGAGGGAGCAACAATAGTAAAGCCCCTTTACTGGACAAGTAGGACCAGGCCTGGGAATTGACACTGAATTTTTCAGTCTGGAGGCCACTGGTGACGTTGAGCAGATTTGACGGAGTGGTGGGGGCAAAAACTCTCGCTAACCTATTTGTGCCTTTGTTTCCTCATCTGTAAGATAATATTACCCACATCATGAGGTTGTTGTGAGAACTAAACAAATTAGTTCATATCAAGTACTCAGAACAATGCCTGGCACATTGAAATGCTAAATAAATAATTTTTTTTCTAGAAACCTCTATTCAGGTGGACATTAATTGTCAGTCACGATCCTTTGTTGAGGTATGCAACCAATGGAGAATTCATCTAACTGAATGGGCATCCAATCCATATACCTCCCTCCCCGGCTATCGGTGAAGACCTTGTCCAGTGCCTCTCTGAAGTAGAGGCAAGCTGCACAATGTGGTAACTCTATCAAGCAGTAAATGACATTATCGCAATCTGACTTCTGCCTCAGGGTCACATGCTCCATCTTAGAGATCAAGCCTCTCATTTCTGGGTGCTCATCCATTCTAAATCTTGACCAAGGAAAATGTCTAGCTTGCTAGTTGGTTGTTAGAATTCACCATGTTCTTTTATTCGTATTTAAAAACTACAATAGGGTTCACCTTATTTGTCGTCTTTTGCCAACTCTATCTTTTTCAGTCATACCTGGCAGTGGCACAGTCATCTCTGGCAGATTCTCTGCAGTATCTTGGGATGAAATCTGATGAGTTTGGAACATGAACTCATTTAGAGCTATTAATGGTTTGTTTTCTTTTTTAATCAGTTTGTCTCCTGCTGGGTTTATGTGCTCTCTCAGCAGTGCTCATTGTAATCTATATTCTAGTCGGAATACCATTCTGCTTGAAATAGAAGACAGACAGAGTAGGAGTTAGAACTTGTATGTCCTTGGTGTCATCCATCAATATTGACCTGTAGCCTAAAACGAAGGGTTGTTCCTTTTTTCTACTATTTGCTGTCCTTAGCATTTTTTCGAGTGTGTTTTTGGCAAACTTTTGGGACTTTAGATTTCCTAACAGTTTATCTAAATATCTGCATAGAAAAATTCCCACTTAGACTCTAAGATATGGCAGTTTCTTTAACTGCATGTGATATAGTGTTTTTTTCTGAAGATTCTCTGAAGGTTCCATGAATTTGTCACAGCAACAAAGATGCTCTTTTAGTTTATCAGGCTCCTTAGCAATGAATTACTTTAATTCACCCTAGAGCTGGTGTAAGCCTACTTTTCTTGCCTTCCTTGCATCCTTTCCTTTCCTCCTTCCCCCTTATTTTCCTTCTCTACCATCCACTTGCAATGTTTCCTGCCTGAAACATTTTGAAATGTTTACTATATGGTATTTTAGGGTGGAGGCCTTGGGTAGTGCAAAGGGTTAACACGCTTGGCTGCTAACTGAAAGGTTGACAGTTCAAGTCCACCTAGAGGTGCCTCAGAGGAAACACCTGGCAATCTACTTCGGAAAAATCAGCAATTAACACCTTATGGAGCATAATTCTACTCTGACGCACATTGGATCACAATGAGTCAGAATCAACTCGACGGCAACTGATTTTTGATTGTACGATACATGAAGCATTCATCCAGTATTGATCAGTATGTAGCCTTTGTCATTCTCAAACTTGTGAAACTCTATTGTGGCAAGAAGAAAAACTTATCTATTCCTCTGATCTATTCACCGACAAAAAAATGCCAGTACCTGCAGGACCTTTTCTCTGATTGTTTCAGATCTTATTTTTCTTTATGTAAGATTTCTTCTTTGCTATTGTGTCAGAAAGCACTTAAGACATTAAATCATTATTTGTAGTCTGTTGAAATCCATAATTGGGAATCTGACTTCAGATTCCAGAATTATGTCTACAAGAATTGATCAGAAGTTGCTTTGTGGCCACATAATCCAGACTGTGTGGGCCATACCTGTCATATAGGCATTAAAGAGAATGGCTACTCATTGGGAATTTAAGGGTTTAAAGAAACCAGGTATATGCGCCAAGAGCCGTGGGAGGGAATTGGCTAATAGTTTAGTTTTTCTGTCTTCTACATGTGAAGTGCAAGATGGAAAAATACATATGTATGTGTGTATATATATAATATTATATATAAGCGTGTATTTTAGGCTGACAAAAAAGTGGTGTTGAAGAATATTCATTATGATACTCTAGGGGAAAATAAAACAGTGTTCTTCTGGAGAATTTTCAAAAAGGAAGAGGAAACATTTAAAGGAACAATTAAATATGCAGGCTACAGTTACACAAACTAACGCTCCTATGGTTTAATGCCATACATTAGTTTGTTTTAAATCTTTTGTGGCTTATTTTCAATTTAAAGTGAATGTGTACTTTAATTAGTCTTGAAGTAGGGTAGGGAGGCATATGTCTTTTAGTTAAACAGAAAGTAATTTACATAGTGCTGTCTCCCTTCTCAGTGATAGGTGTAACTTCTGGTTAACCAACAAAATGTGGTCCACAGAGACCCAGGTCCACCAATCCTTAATGTGTGGAGAATGTGGTTTGGTTTGTTTCTTATTATACTTTGCTTAACTGAAAAGAAAGAATTGCAGGTTTTCATTCATCTATGAATCAGTCAAACATTTATTTGGCATATTTTACATATATATATGTCTGCTATTTAATATAAATATACGTGTGTGTACATCAATTTGAGGAGTCCCTGGGTGGTGTAAATGGTTAATATGCTCTGCTGCTAACCAAAGGTTGGAGGTTGGAGTCTACCCAGAGGCTCCTCAGAAGTAGGGCCTGATGATTTACTTCTGAATAATCAGTCATTGAAAACCTTATCGAGTGCGGTTCTACTCTGACACACATGGGGTTGCCATGAGTCAGAATTGACTTGACAGCAACTGGAAAAAATTCATGTATATTTGTGTCTTCAGTGTCTTGATATATCTCTAGCCATCTAAATGTATATAGATATAGATGTAGCTATAGAAATAGATATCTAGGTCTAAAGATGCAAAATCAAATGAAACGTTTTTTTTGCCCTCAAAAACTCCGAGGTATCAAAGGAAGACTACCTTACACAGTCAAATCTGGAAGTAAAATTTAGATACTGGAATACACTTATATAAGGTGGAACTCAAAATGTCAGTTATACCTGGAGTAAGCCAGAAAAAAGCCCTGGTTATAGAGGTAATCACACAGTCCCATCTAGTCACAGAGTTACTATGAGATCAAATGGAAGAACATGTGATGAGCATGTTTAAAGCTTTTAAGCACAAAAGATTATTGTTGGTTCTTTCAGAATAGTCAAAATCCAGCCTCTGTATATTCCTGCCAAAATATGGCAAAATATGATGTATTTTGTTCATTATGTCTTAGTCTAGCAGACAGGCAGGTGGAAGGACCTACCCTCACCTATTCTGAAATCAGGTCATATCCAGGCTGGGAGACTAGAGATAGGGCAGTCCTAACTCACTCAAGAGCTTGAGAACAGCTAGAGGAGTGGGTAGAGTGCTTCTGGGTGATTCCCTCACAATGTGCTCCAGGAATTGAATTCAGTGCAGTTGTCAGCTCTCCATGTATCCAGAGATGTGGGTTTCTAGAGGGTCATTTATGGTCATGAGAAATTGAGTGGCTTAGTCAAGATTCCCCAGAATGCTGATGACTCAGAACTTATTAGATCAGGCCGAAGTAGTCTCCAAGCCATTCTCCATCACACTCAATTTTTGGGTGAGAGCGCAAGTATTTTCTTCCCTTCACTTAATGGTCTATCAGACACTACACATTCGATTAGAGTATTGAGATTCTAGTCACGAAGACATGAAAAATACAAATCGTGTTTTCCTGTATTTTAGAGGATAAGGTGAATTTATCTTCCATTCATTTACAGAAGTTGTCAGTTTTTGCGATCATATTTTGGCTTTGGATTAATAACTAGGTTTTTGGTAGCAAGAGCGTGAAAAGCAAGCCCCACGTTCCTGCAACCGTGTTTAATTACTGAACACACTGAGCTGCATTTGACCATTTTTTGTTTCTGTACTAATGCCAGCTTCTCCAGTCTGCTGCAGAACGTGGTTTGCAGCTCTACAACGAAGGATAAAAATAAAATAAATGTTAGGGAACGTGTTCGGAGACAGCTAGAGAGCCACACAATAGCACACAGGCATTTGTAGCAAAGACAAATTAACTGTGCTGCGTTTAAATGATAACACAGAGCAATTAATGCATTTAATTGCTTTATTGAAACAAAAAGCTCTTTTGCAGTTTGCATAATTTCTTTGTGTAATAAGAATGTTTCATAAATTTGTAAACGGATGCATGACCTCTTGAGTTAGGGAGTTTTGGTAACTTCTCTTTCTCTGTATTTTTTATATATTTTTTCTCAGACAGTATTTTCTTTCTCAATGTATAAATCCAGATCTAAGCTCCTAACGAGATAACTTATTATAAGTAGTTAGGGGAGGAAAGGTAGATGAATTTCTTCTTTAAAGTCTAACGTCTTTAAATAATTTATTGGCATTTCAGATATCATGATTCACTGAATCTTGTTTTCAAGATTGTAATTTTTATTTCTTGGTGGGAGCATACCCTAAAATAACAGGTTAGCACACTCAGTACATTGGAAGAAATGAATGAGCAAGCTCATTCCCCTACCCCTTCATTCCTGCTTTAACTTGAGAGGTTCTATTTTTCCCATTTTCTCTTTTGCACTCAGAGTAAGTTTTCCAAAGTTCACCAGAAGAGATTCAGAGATGATGTAAAATTGTCTGTGAGGCCACTGACCTGTGGCTGCTCCTTACACAGATCAGTATCCTGGCTCCTCTCTCTCCATTATCTGCTTTCTCTTCTCCATTTCTCTTCACCTTTCTTCCCAGGCCTCTGGCTCCCTGTACCATTTGTCCTATTGGGAATTAGTGTGCTAAAGTGCTGGCCAAGCACTGCTCTCCATTCCCTATTGGATTGGCACAGTGATCCAAAAGATTGCCAATCCATCACAGACGTGGGCATGCACCCTGAAAACTGTCATGCACTGTATAAATGCAAGACATTAGTAGTAGTTTTATTATGGGAGTTTATTGATTTGTCAAAGTAATTGATCTCACCTTGCCAGCCTTGGACACCCTTTGATATTTTGAGATTTGGCTGTCTGGTTTGCCTTCCTAAGCCTTCATTGACCTTTCTTTCTCCCGTTAGTTTGGAGATGCTATCTTTAAATGTGGCCATGTTCAATAGACCATTTGACCCTTGATATGCTGCAACAGAGAAAATGACTTGTCCTCTCACAGTGTCCCTAGGTGACACAAGATGACTAGGTAGATAAGAACGATAGGAATCCTTTATTCTACTTCCATGCTGTGCCAGGCTGATAAAATATACTGTTTCATTTTATAATGAACAGTTGACTCTCTTTAGAGCGTGTCAGGTATGAATCTAAGTGCTTTGCATGCACTGATGCTCTTAATCCTCATAATGACTCTATGAGGTAAGTGATGTTATTAGCCATATTCTACAGAGGAGAGAAACTTGAGCACAGAGAGATTAAGTAACTTGCTGAAGGCCACCCAGCTAGTAAGACTGGGAAATGGTTAGGTAGTCTTGCTCCAGTCTGGAATGTGAAATGCTCACCGTTTAATTGTCTCAACAATGCTGTTATTTGCTTTTATGTTTTTTCTTTCACCTCTTTGAATCCCAGAATGTTTTTCTAACTTTATAAAACATATAGAAAAAAACCTGGAGCAGTGATATCATTATTAAAATATAATCTCTAGGGAAGTAGCTATAATATTTGTTTTCTGATAAAATGAAAATGTCTTCATTTTTTTTCTGATTATAAAAATAATACACACTTGTAAAGAAAAACAAAATAGTACAGAAAATATAAAAGAGAAATCATGAAAAGCAGAAGCCCCACCACTTAGAGGCGTTTGAGTAAATAAACTTTCTGATACTTCTCTACGCACATGTACATATATACATATGGCATTTTTCTACATGAGACTATGCTATAAAGTTTGTTTTTTAACCTATTTCTATGCTTGCGATGTGCAGGGGGATGTCTTTCAAGGACAATGAATATAAATATATAACATGTTTATTATTTTATGTTTTTGAGTAGACAGTTTACTTTCTTGGGGATTTTCTTTTTTCTTTTTTTTAACTGTGCTTTAGGTGAAAGTTTACAGAGCAAATTAGCTTTTCATTAAACAGTTAATACACAAATTGTTTTGTGACATTGGTTGCCAATCCCGCAATGTGTCAACACTCTTTCCTTCGCTACCCCAAGTTCCCTGTTTCCATTTGTCCAGTTTTCCTGTCTCTTCCTGCCTTCCTGTTTTTGCTTTTGGGCTGGTGTGCCCATTAGTCTGTATGCATGATTGAGCTATGAAGCATGTTCCTCCCATGTGTTATTTTTGGCCCTATAGACCTCTCGAATCTTCAACTGAAGCCTGAATGTCAGGAATGACTTCAGTACTGAGTTAAAAGGTGTCTGAGGGCCATACTCTCTGGGTTTCTCCAGTCTCTGTCAGACCAGCAAGCCTGGTCTGTGTGTGTGTGTGTGTGTGTGTGTGTGTGTGTGTGTGTGAATTTGAATTTTGTTCTACATTTTTCTCCTGCTTTGTCCAGGACCCTCTATTGTGATCCCTGTCAGAGCAGTCAGTGGTGATAACCGGGTTCCATCTAGTAGTTCTGGGCTCAGTCTGGTGGAAGTTGTGGTAAGTTGTGGTCCATTAGTCCTTTGGACTAGTCTTTCGCTTGTGTTTGGTTTTCTTCATTCTCCTTTGCTCCAGCCGGGACGCGACCAGTAAATATATCTTAGATGGCCACTTGCGGGCTTAGAAGACCCCAGATGCTACTCACCACTGTTGGATGTAGAACATTTTCTTTACAGACTATGTTATGCCAGTTGAGCTAGATGTCCCCTGAGACCATGATCCCCAGCCCTCAACCCAGTATCTCAGTCCCTCAGACTGTTTGGATGCGTCTATGAAGCTTTTATGACTTTGCCCTGGTCAAATTATGCTGACTTCCCCAGTATTGGGTACTGTCTTACCCTTCACCAATGTTACCACTCATCTATTGTCTAGTTAGTGTTTTTCCCTCCTCACCCCTCCCCTCCCTTGCAACTATCAAAGATTGTTTCTTTCTGTGTGGAAACATTTTCATGTATTTTTATAATAGTGGTCTCATACAGTATTTATCCTTTTGTGATTGACTTATTTTACTCAGCATAATGCCCTCCAGATTCATTCATGTTGTGATATGTTTCACAGATTCATCATTGTTCTTTACTGTTGTGTAGTATAGCATTGTGTGCATGTACCATAGTTTGTTTATCCATTCATCTGTTGATGGGTACTTAGGTTGATTCCATCTTTTTTGCTATTGTGAACAATGCTGCAATGAACATGAGTGTGCATACGTCTGTTTGTCCAATAGCTCTTATTACTCTGGGATATATTCCTAGGAGTGGGATTATAACATGTTTTTGAATGACTATACAGTACTTCTTTGTATGACTGTACCATATTTTAATTAAGCAATCCTGTAAAACCAAAACCAAACCCACTGCTGTGAGTTGATTACGACTCATAGCGACCCCACAGGACAGAGTATAACTGCTCATAGGGTTTTCAAGGCTGTGAATCTTTATGGAAGCAGACGGCCACATCTTTCTCCTACTGAGCAGCTGGGGAGTTTTAACTGCCGACTTTTTGGTTAGCAGCCGAGTGCTTTAACCACTGAACCACCAAGACGCCTTAAGCAATCCCGTATTGATGAACATTTAAGTTGCTTCCAGTATTTCACACTATAAACGATATTGTAATAAACATTATTTCTGTATACCTTTCTGTACATTCCCCTATTTGGGGGCAAGCTCCTAGAAGTGGAATCGTTGGCATAAAGGTCATGCATATTTTTTATTTGGATACAGAGTGCCAAAACTGAAAGGCTGTAACAACTTAACATGCCACCAACATATTTTTTTATTATGGTAAAAATATATATAACAAAACATTTGCCAATTTGACATTTTTTAACGTGTACAATTCAGTGACATTGATTATGTTCATTGTGTTGTGCAACCATCACAACTATCTGCTTCCAAGTTTTTTCATCACCATTAGTAGAAACTCAGTGACCCCTAAGCAAGATCTTCTTTCCCTCTCCTGTCAGCCCACCATTGTTGTTGTTGTTAGTTGCTGTTGAGTTGGCTTTAATTCATGGTGACCCTATATACAACATACCAAAACAATGCCCAGTCCTTAACCGTCTTCGTGATCATTGACATATTTCAGTTCATTGTTGCAGCCATTGAGTCTTCCAACCTAGGGTTCCCTGGTAACCACTTATAAACCTTCATCTCTATACATTCGCCTATTCTAGATATTTCATGTAAGTAGGATCATACAATATTTGGCCTTTTGTAATTGACTTCACTCAGCATAATGTTTTCAAGCTTCATCCATATCATAGTGTGTACCAGGACTTCATTTCTCTTTATGGCCAAGTAACTTTCCACTGTATATGTGTACCACATTTTGTTTATCCATTTCATCTGGCCACCAACATTTTTTTCTTTAATGGTACTTTAGGTGAAGGTTTACAGAACAAATAGTTTCTCATTACACAGTCTGTATGCATATTGTTTTATGACATTGGTTAACAGCCCCACAACATGTCAACACTCTCCTTCCTCGACCTTAGAGAACATTTTTTCTTTTTTGGTGGAAATATACATAGCCAAAGATACACCATTTCAAAAATTTCTACATGTACAATTCAGTGACATCAATTACTTTCTTCCAGTTGTGCTGCTATTCTCACTGTCCTTTTCCAAATTATTCCATCACCATTATCTTCAACTCACTGCACCCTAGGCTTCCCATCAAACCTTTTGAGTTGCTGTTGTCAGTTTGATCTCACATAGATAATTCTTTTTTTTTTTTACCTTAGATGAAGGTTGCAGAACAAATAGTTTCTCATTAAACAGTTAGTACACATACTGCCCTACGACAATGGTTAACAACCCTACGACATGTCAACACTGTCCTTTTTTAACCTTGGGTTCCCTGTCACCAGCGTTCCTGTCCCCTCCTGCCTTCTAGTCCTTGTCCCTGGACTGCTGTGCCTCATTAGTCCTGTTTTGTTTTATGAGGCTGTCCAATCCCTGGCTGAACGGTGAACCTCAGGAGTGAATTTATCACTGAGCTAAAAGGGTGTCTGGGGGCCATACTCTCAGGGTTTCTCCAGTCTATGTCAGGCCAGTAAATCTGATCTTTTTTTGTGGCCACCAATAATTTTTAAGTGTGCACATTTTCTTATTCTTCCCCAAAGTTGATTTTGTTAATTTTAAAATCTCTTTTTCTGATGTGGAATTTTTTTGTTTTTATTTCTCATACTTCGGTGATTAATGATGTTGAATATTTATTATGTCCATTGACCATTTGTATATTTACAGATTGCCTGTTAATGGCCTGTGTCCATTGTGTTTATTATGTGCTGTTTCTTTTTAATAGATTATTTATTTATTTATTTATATATTGGGGATATAAGCCTTTTGTTTATCTTATATGTTGCAAATAGTTTTTCCAGATAGTGGTTAATTCTTCAGCCTTTTAAAAAAAAAGATTAATTGATTAATTGATTGCCGTACCAGAGTTTTACCTTTTATATGGTCAAATAAATCTTTTCTTTTATGGTCTCTGCCTTTTGAGTCATTCTTAATAAAGCCTTCTTTACCCCAACATTGTAGAAATGGCTTCTTAATAAGACTCAGAACCAGGGCACATAACATCACTTAGGTGTCAGTGACTTTAAGGTTTAATAAGAGCTGTTAGAAACATTGTCTTATTTAATTCAATCAATAATTTAATGTTATTATATTAACATTCCTCAGATAAGGAAACCAAGGCTAACAGGATAAATAAGCTACCCCAAATCACACATCTAATGAGGATTAGAATATAGGTTAGTTGGATGCCAAAACAGTGTTTTTAGCTATACTACATGAGACCCCTTATACAGTAGGGGAATAGGAAGGTTAAATGGCTCACCTAATGCTGAAGATTAGTCCCCTCTTTTGATAGAAAGATTAGGAAATGAATCCTTAACTGTTAATATGATGTTTCTTATTGTCATTGGATTTTGATTCAGTCTTGTGAGAGGAATTTTGGTGGAAAATCAATTACACGTTAAAAGAAAAGTGCCATAGAAATGTTAAGGTATTAAGAATAATGTGGGGTATGCTTTGGATTTTAAGAATTAAGAGGATGTTGTCCAAGTAGTTAAATGAATTTGTGAAAATAGGTCAATGAAAGAGCACCAAATCAGAATGCTTGCTCCATTTTCAGGTGGGATATTGAGCAAATTCTTCTCTCTTCTCATTTCCAATAAATAGTCATGGCCAGTATTAAGCAGGATTTTACATGGACAATTAGAAAGGATTTTATGCTTGGTATTATACTGGATTTTGGTGCTGATTAATTTCTCAATCACAGAACATTTTCAGTCTTCAGTTCAGATTTTACTTTTAGAATAAAGAGGTCTACAGATTTCAGTGGATATTCCATTATTAATTATCACCACTTTGTATGGATACACTGATATTTTCAGCAAGCCCTGTGTTTAAGACAATGCGAAAGTAAGATATTTTATGCCCTCTTTGGCCCCTAGGGATAAATTTGAGTAGGGAGCGGTAAGCACATGCTTCTTGGTCTTGCAATGAGATGAGCAAAGCTCAGTCTCATCAAAAGACTGAGGAAATTCAACGCAGAACAAAAGATGTTATATAACAACTTAAAGCTACAAAACAAGAGTACAGCAAATCTTACACTGACTGTGGCAAAACAGTGTCATTATTTTTTATATATCCTCCTTCATGACCGTTAAACTTTTTTTTAAACTTTAAAGTAAGCTGCAATTTTTTATATATTTAGTTTGTATTCCTATTTCACTAGGGTGGTTCTGCAAACCTTAACCTAATTTCTAGAAAATGAACCTCTTTACCTCGCACATGAATTGCTTCTAGACCTTTGAGGACTCTTCTCAGTAATCAAGTTGATGGAAAATTGCCTAGCTACGCAATATACGGCTCTGCTAATTTTCACTCCATCCAGACCTCTCCGTTATAGTTGAATTAAATCAGTCACTGTTGGGATTGAGGGCAGTAAAGGAGGAGAAGACTTTTCTGAGTCTCAGTGTTTGTTTGCACCTGGGCCACACTGAAAGCTATTGGCATGACCCTGTATTGAGTCGCACTTCTCTCCTCTTGCCTTTCTGCTCAAATCAAACCTTTCCATTCACATTCATACTGTTTTCTGGCTAAGGGGGTTTTCAGAATGGAATCCAGGGTTTATATGGCAGTTGGGAAAGATTGTTTTCCTCATCAGAAAAGTGCCTCAGTGGTACAACAAACTAATTCTTTTAGTGTTCTAATAAAAAGCTTCTCAGAACCATGGGCTTTCCTCTGGAGTTAATTGCTTCTCCCATCAGGTTTGTTTTTTTCCAATAAAATAAAGCAATGACCCCCAGAAGAAGCTGATTGTTTCTCAATGTTATGAGGAATGATAGTAAGGGATTTGGGTGCACAAGAAATTTATTGTCCTTCTTTGTAGCTATGTCTTCCTTTTGGTAGTCTTCCTCTAATCAACCACTTATACTGCGTATGGTTGTGGTTAAGAATATGAATATCAGCCACCCTTGAATTCAGATCCTGACTTTGCCACTTACTATGTGGGTGAAGAACTGCCCCATAGGATTTCCAGGGCTGCAAATCTTTACGGAAGCAGACTGCCACATCTTTCTCTCAAGGAGTGGTTGGTGGGTTTGAACCGCCAACCTTTTGGTTAGTGGCCAAGTGCTTTAACCACTGCACCACCAGGGCTATGAGGCAGAATTCACTTGATGGCAGTGGGTTTGTTTTTTTTTGGTATGTGGGTGACAAGTTGCTTATTTCTAAACCACACTTTTCTCATTTATCAAGTGTAAATAATAATAGATATCTCTTATTAAAGTTGTAGTAAAAGATTAAATGAGATAACATGCTTTCATAGTACCTGGCATCAAATAAGTGTTCAATAAAAATAAGTTATTATTATTATTAGGCACAGTTTGTTACCAAACTGTTCATGCTTCTATAAACAACTTACCATTATAAATGCTTTCTGGAATAATATTTTTTCCCATTTGCTTATTCTTTCACTTCAAAATAAATTGAGGATCTGTCACGTGTTCAACATTGAGATACAAAGATGAATAACGTATGACTTTTGTTCTAAAGGAGCTCAGGAGATAAACAAGTCCACCTTTACTTCTACTGCCTTGGCCTATTTAAGTACAGTGAAATCCGGGAGAGCTGGAACTCAACGGAACTGCCTTGTTTTTCCAGGTCTCTCAAGTTTTTTTACCTTTGACAGGGTGCATGCGGTCTTACTGCTTTTCTATTGCTTGTTTTAGTGGAAAATATTTGAGATTTCCTTCTCTGACAGGTTTCTGCCTTACACAGATTCTGGCTTTTGCAGATTTTACTGTGTTACACATGCATTTTCAAGGCACTTGTAATCCTAAGGAGCCCTGATGGCGCAGTGGTTAAGAGCTCGGCTGCTAACCCAAAGGTCGGCAGTTTGAGTCCACCAGTTGCTCCTTGGAAACCATATGGGGCAGTTCTACTCTGTCCTATGGGGTCGCTATGATTCAGAATTGATTCGACGGCAATGGATTTGCTGTAATCTTAAAAAAATCTGCTGTGAAAGAAGGTAAGTATATTACCCACAAGATTCCTATTTCTTGCTCAGGTGTTTATTCATCAGATTTCTGCTAAAATGACAGTTGTTTTGGAACTTTTATTTTTGGCGATGGAGTGGATTCTGACTCATAGCGACCCTATAGGACAGAGTAAAACTGCCCCATAGGGTTTCCAAGGAGCAGCTGGTGGATTGTAACTGCCAACGTTTTTAATTAGCAGCCAAACTCTTAACCACTGTGCTACAAATCTTAGGAATTGTAAATATTCTATTCAATGTGCACTCCAAAATCCTCTCAGAAAATAGAGAGGGAGGGTCTTAGACGATTATCCGAATATATATAGTGAGTTAATGATATTAATTCAAAGCAGAAAAAACCCATAGTTAGTTCTACACAAATAATTGTTAGGAACCTCAGATGATTTTTGGTTATTTATAAAGTTGCTGAGCCAATCAGGCTTAAGGTTTGTTAAGTGTCACACATTGCTTAATTAGAGTGGGGTGGTCTCTGGTGGAGACCTGTGGTATATTGATCTGATTCTGTAAACATTTATTGTCTGCTCTGTGCCAGGTGCTAGCTCAGCTCAGGAAAT
The DNA here is from genome assembly GCF_000243295.1 of Trichechus manatus latirostris. NCBI lineage: Eukaryota > Metazoa > Chordata > Mammalia > Sirenia > Trichechidae > Trichechus > Trichechus manatus. Next base: position 15,021,422 of record NW_004443946.1, on the reverse strand, counting down.
ACCAGGGTGAATAAGGCAAAGACCCTGTACTCAAAAATCATGAAATCCAATGAGAATTCTCTTAATAATTTATGTTTTAGAATTCACTTCCAGTCTACTCTCACTGCTCATAGTGGCAAGGTATACATATTTGAAATGTGAATATTCTCATGAGTATTTTATCACATGTGCTTATTCTTTTTAACATCTTGCGTGACATTTTTGTCATAGAGCCAGTTGCCAGGTTATGAGTGACCCTGTATGTTTCAACAAATATTCACTACTCTGACTAGCAATAGTGTATTTAATATAGTAGCTGCATGTTTAAATATAACTTTAAATTAGTCTTAATTTTTTTTAAAGTAGAAGGAAATGGAAGAAAACATCAAAGAAATGGGCTTCATGATAATTTCTAATAAATAAATATTTTAGTGCTCCCTTAGGAAAACTACATCAAGAATATCTTCAAGTTCAAGCTGAAAAATGATACAAATAAAGCATGGTTGAGTAAAAATATGGCACTGATATCTAGGCTGCCAAACTTTAAAACTCATTAATTTCATGTCAGTTTCTAGACTAGTACCCACAGGCTGAATTAAGAATATAACGTGTCGTTCTTCTAAAGAAGAATTAAGGTAACTGGGAATGTGTAGAAGCCTACAATGACAGATGGGTTCTTCCAGTTGACTTTCTTAAAAGTGGTGGTGCTAGTAAATGAACTATTTTTCTTTTCCTTGATAGCTTATTTTCTGAAAATTAGAACCGTTGATAATAAGTAATGGTTACAATCTGTTCTTTCTCCTTCATCTCTCTTCTGTGTTTGTTGAGCACCTGCCAAATGAATACAAGGCATGGTGCTAGTGGAGAAAATGAGGCATGCATAGAATTTTGGGTCCACAGTAATATGTATGCAGTACTAATTCTGCTTCTGCAGTTCCTAGCTGAGTCACTTTGGACCAGTTCTTGAGCTTGCTAATGTTTTGTTTCCTTATCTTAAATGAAACATAGCACATATCTTGTAGGAGGTTGTGAGGGTTAGAGACATGCATTTACTCATTCATTCAATTTTTATTGAGCATGTGCTATGTGTCAGATGCTGCTCTGGGCTCTTGGAATGCAGTAGTGAACTAAACAAAGATTCATGCACTTGTGGAGCTTACATTCTAGAAAGGGAAGACAGACAATGAACAATAAACAAAAACAAAACAAAACAAAACTAATCCATTGCCATTTAGTCGATTCTGACTCATAGCGACCCTGTAGGATAGAGTGGAACTTCCCCATAACATTTCCAAGGCTCTAAATCTTTATGGAAGCAGACTGCCACATCTTTCTCTTGTGGAGCAGCTGGTGGGTTTGAACCGCCAACCTGTCGGTTGGTAACCAAGCACTTAACCACTGTAGAAAATTAGAGGATTATATGATGTATTAGTGGTAATAAGTGCTGTTGAAAAAGGGTAAGTAGAGCTGGTTATAGATATTTAGGTGTGTGGGGTTCAGCAGTGAGTTAAGTATGCTCATGGAGAAGGTGATGTTTGAGGAAGGACTTGAATGTGGTGAGAGAGTTACCCTGTGGCTATCTGGTGGAAGAGCCTTCCAGACAGAGGGATGAGCTAGTGCAAAGCCCTTTGGTGGGAGTGTGCTTGCTGTGTTTATACCTGAGGAACAGTGAGGACGAGGCTATGTGACTGCAGCAGTGTAAGGAGAATGAGGAACAATTATACGTATGTAATATACCCCACACAGGGTCTTACCGATAGATAGGTAGCTGCCATCAAGATGACTCCAACTCATCATGACCTTATGTACAACGAAACAAAACCTTGCCCTTGCGGGCTCTCTACCTCACCGAACACGGTGTCCTTTTCAAGCAATTGATCCATGTTGATGAGCTGTCCAAAGCAACAGAGTCTTAGAGTGTCTTACCAATAGTAGGCACTATTCAATTATATTATTATTAAGACCATCCAGAAGAGGGGCTGAACGGGTTGAGGCAGGCATAAAACTGTCTTGAGATGTACCTTAAGGGACGCACATGATGCGAACAGTGGCTGCTAGATAAACTAAATCTTGTTTAGTCCTTGCACTAAAAAGATGCTAAGACTTCACCCCAAACTGTTTTGTCATCACAGCAACATGGTCTAACCAAGCCTCTTGTTTTCATTGCCAAAGATTGGCCATTATAGGGTCCCTCCCTTGTTGGTATTCTGCATGTCCCTTATATATCTTCAAAGAAACATGTATTTAATAAATTTAAATGTGAGAAGAGAAAGAGAAATGAAGAGATTCCCTTCTCTTCCAATGGAAAATTCCTAGGATATGAGTAGTGCTAGTCCCTTATATTATAGAGTCACATTGTACCCTGCCTCTTTTTGCAAATTTTTGAGATCATGGTTTTAATTAATCTGTTTTCCACTGTCTCTCTCTTACAGACCAATTTTAATTAATTTATTCAGCGACCAGTGTTCTATGGTAATACTGAATCCCTGCAGTATTCTCTACTTCTACCCCTTATTGGATTTGTTTCAATTTAAAGGGATAGCTTGGGGTTCTCCAGAAGATATAAACATGAGCAAGACTATCTCAGACCACATTAGGTCAACATAAATGATGACTCACCATGAGTAACTTGATTGAGATGGTTAGTAATGATTTCTATTTTTGTAGAAGGGTTATGGTTAACATCTGAGGGTGGTTTATATATCATTAGCAAATTTAATTTTTTATAATAACCTTTTTGATGTATTTTTCGATTTTAAGAAAACACATTACTGTGGTATTCATCTACAACTGACATTCAGCCTTTAATTTACTCTGCTTACATCTATTACCAGGATTTCTGTGAATGTGTTTCCTTATTGATACTCTCTCAGGCTTGAAGATGAAGTGAGAATTAATTGTCGATCTTTATACAAACTGTGAGAGATTTTAGTTGAGGAGGTTTGAGGCTAAAACTGTTGCTCTTCTCATCAAGAGCATATTACGGGAAGAAAGCCATTTTTTTCCCCTTAATCTCAGGATGTATTACTGCTCTATAGTTGCACTGAAAGATAATAAAATTCTTTGACAAATTATGTTATTTTAGGTAATTATTGTGAGCCATTAAGAAGTCAAAGCTTTTTCCATATACACTAAAAAAGCATTTTACCTGGGATTTATTGTGTTCTTACTCTTTAGTGCCTCCTGAGCACTGTGGTTATTCTAGGTGGTTATATAAATTGAATTTAGAAGAAGTTCCTACTAATTAGACAAACCATTGTTATATTACCTAAAATTCTGAATCGGTTGCCCACTCCTACTATCCTGATATGTTGTTGTTGTTGTTGTGGGCTCTCAAGTCGATTGTGACTCATAGCAACCCAGTATGACAGAGGAGAACTGCCCCGTAGGGTTTCCCAGGCAGTGATCTTTACGTGAGCAGATCGCCAGGTCTTTCTTCTCAAGGAGTGGCTGGTGGGTTCCAAAACTCCAACCTTCCAATTAACAGCAGAGTGCAAATTTATTTTAACATATAATCTGTTCTTGATTTATGTCACTATTGATTATTCATGACTTATTTTATAACTTAAACCAAGGAAATACATTAAATTTATCTTGTGGCTTCATTCGTCTTAGCAAATCACTGCTCTACCCTCCAGTTTGAAAAGTATGGGGGGTAATCGAACGTTGAGAGTAGTGCTGCTTTCCAGATAAATTTTTGCTCCTTGGGAAGAAAATTTTAACTAGCACCAATTTAGAAGTAATTCTCAGATAGATGTTGTCAGAAAGTATAGATACACTTGTTAGGTAATTCCACACAATTTAAGGGAAGAAAAACTTACCAGTTTATGTTCTCTGTAGCAATTTATATTCCCAGCAGAGGTTTAGTCTTAAGTAAACAGATATACCAGCCTGTGAAAATAGAAGGGAAACATGCCTTGCTGTGTGTAAATTGCTTCAATCAAAAAAAAAAAAAAAACCATTGAAACTTTCTATTCCCTCTTGTTTTCACACAAAAAATGTTTTATAACAACTTTTAATCTTATATTTAACTATGTTGTATCTATGTGTGGAAAATTGCCTTTAAAGCCAATTATTCAAACAAATCAAACTATAAGAGAAACTGAAAGATAATAGAGAAAGATAAGAGAAAGTGGAAGTCGAGATTTTGATTTAATTCAACAAACATTCTAAGGACTAAGAAACAAGAATACGATTTGATTGCTTTCTGAATTTAGTGTTATATATTGTGAACTAATTATTAATACTAAATTTAATGAACGTTTATGATGGGAGGGACAGTTTAACACATTTCAAGGTACTTTTTTTTACATGAACCATCTCATCTAATCCTCCCATCAATCCTGCAGCAGATAGGCTTAGATGAAAATTATCTTTAGTCATATTTGTAAGTAGTGTAACAGAACTGTGTGTAAAGCTGTTTACAGTTTTTTTTTAAATTATGCTTTTCTCCACTAATCTTAAATGCTGATTTTTCTCATATACAAAATTTTTACATGTAGTGGGTCCACTTCTCTTCTATTCTGTTGATCAAGTTGTTTATTTCTGCACCAATGCCATGCTTTGCTAATTTATACGTCTTTGTGATATATTTGATAGCTAGTAGAGTACAGTTCCAGGCTTTGGGTATTCATGAGCACTCCCTCTTCCATGTGAATTTTAGAACTATCTGGTCAAGTTCCATGAAAACATTCTACTGGGCTCTAGATTGGGGTTGCATTGAATTTATAGATTACCTCGGGATCGTTGGTATGTTAACAGTGTTAACAGTGTTTCCCCTCCATGCACATGGTATATCTCCATTTATTCAGGTATTATTGTATGTACTTCACTCAACAAATACGTTATGACCACATACTATTTAAAGACATTGTTATAGGTGTTGGGGACATAGCATTGATTAAAATACCCTTTACTCCTTAGGAGCTTGCATTCCAGCTGAGAAAGAGAAACAAGCAAACAAATATGATACAAACGTATATGTTAGGTTGTGGTAAGTTCCCAGGGTATAGGGACAAAGAACAATAGATGTGGACATATGTGTGTGTTTGTAAATGTCTAGGAAGCACAATGCCTCATCTTTCTCCAGCAGAGCTGCTGGTGGTTTCGAACCACCTATCTTTCAGTTAGCAGTAGATCGCTTTAACCACTTCACCATCAGGGTGCCTTTTTTTTTTTTTTTTTTATTTAAATGTGTGTGTTCACGTGCACACTCTTGTTTGGTTAGGGAAGTCTTCTCTGATAAAGTAACATCTGCGCGGACTTGAATTGGGGGAAATGAGCCATGTGTATTTCTTGAGAAATAGCTATTTTCCAGAGGAAACAGCAGATGTAAAACTCTGAGGTGAGAGACCACTTGATGGGTTCAGAAAACAGCACAGTGGTAAGTGTGGTTCGAGTTCTGTGAGAAAGAGCCATGTTTTATAGGTGTTTCCATAATGATCTTGAATATTTCTTGTTAGATCCATCCGTAGGTATTTTACAGTCTTTGTTCTGAATATTTTTAAAATTTTTCTTTCCAACATTACTTTGCTAATTGATTTTTGCTGGTCTATTGGAGAATTAATGATTTAGGTATATTGATTTTATATCCTGTACACTACTGAATTTGGTCCTAGTATTTTAACCGTTGATTCTATTTGGTTTTCTATTAAGTGACAATCCTGTCTAATAACTACTGTCGCCTCCTTTCTCTTCTACATCTTTTATTTCTTTTTTTCCTTGATGTATTACATCTCTAGGATGTTCAGTAAAATATGTAGTAGTAATAGCTGTGAAAGTGAGCGTCTTTTATTCCTATCTCAAATTTCACAGTAGATAGATAGTTAGCTGCCATTGAGTTAACGCAGACTCATGGCAGCCTTATGTACAAGAACAAAACTGCCCCAGTCCTGTGTCATCCTCATGATCACCAGCATGTTCGAGTCTACCGTTGTGGTTATTATGCCACACAATCCATCTCACCTAGGGAATCCCTCACCCTTGCTGGCCCTTTACTTCACCAAACATGATGTCCTGCTCTAGTGATTGATCCCTCTTGATGACATATCCAAAGCAAGCGAGCTGGACAATGTTCTGTTGTGATCCATAAGGTTTTTGTTGGTGAATTTTTGGTAGTAGGTTGCTGGACCTTTCTTCCTAGCCTGTCTTAGTCTGAAAGCTTTGCTGAAACCTGTCCACCATGAGTGACCCTGCTGGTGTTTGAAATACCAGCGACATAGCTTTCAGCATTACAACAACATACGAGCCACCACAGTACAACAAACTGACAGATGGGTGACAGAATTTCGCCATAAGTCGTGATCTTTGCTGTCTTTTTCTTTAATAAAACAAAGGGGTTTTTCTTCTATTTCTAATTGTTGAGAATTTTTTTTTAATGAAAAGTTTTCACATCTATTAAAGGAGATCATATGGTTTTGTGTGTATAGCTTTCCTAATTTAGAACTATTTTTCAATTCCTGATCATTCATTGATTAAAAATATTAAGTGTCTACAGGTTAAGGCATTGTTCTAGGCACTTGAGTTACATCAGTGAACAAAACACCCACAGGTTCCTGAGCTCATGCAGCCTACATTCTAATGATGGAAGGAAAAAAAAGAAATATAACAAATGAGAAAATTGTGTTTTGTGTTAGAAGATACACATACAATGGAAAACAGAAAAAGTAGATCAGGTAAGGCACTGTGGAGGGGGTTTGTACTCTGAGTGAAGTGGGTGTTGCGTGGCTCTGAGTAGAGGAGTGGCATGCCTTGTGTCTTCATGGGCTCGCTCTGCTCTAACAGACTGTCTGGGGGTGATGAGCAAGGGAAGAAAAGGGAGACAAGTTAAGAGCTTATTATGGTAATACAAGAGGGAGATCATGGAGACAGACCTGGTGAATGCAGTGAAGATGAAGAGAATCTACTTCTCTTTTGAAGTAGAGCTAGTGGGTTTTCTGACCAACTGCATATAGACTGTGAGAAAAAGAGAGGGGTTAAGGTTTTTGGTCTGAGAAACCGGATCATGATATTTCTGTCTTTTAATAAACTACTAGATTTCATTTCCTCATAATTTATTTAGGACTTGTGTAATGATATTCGTAATTAAAATTGTACTAGAATTTTTTTTAACCATAAGCTATTGTCTAGTTACTTTAGCCTTTTAAAATACATAATGTAGCTTTTTCTATTTTGGGGAGCAATGTATATAAAATGAGTTTTCTTTTACTTAAAAACCTGGTTAAATTTGTGCAAAAAATTATTTGGATTTGTTCCTTTTGGGTAGCTGGGGAAGTGTTAGGAGTCACCAGGACTACCCTGGGTTTGGTGATTCACTGGGAGGATTCATAGGACTCAGCATGTAGTCATACTCATGGCTAAGGTGTATTAGAGCAAAAGGATACAAAGAAAAATCAGCAAAGGGCAAAGGTACTTTGACCAAAATCTAGAGGAAACCAGGTGCAAGCTTCCAAGAATCACACAGGATTTGCTTAAATCCTCCAGCAATAAGTTGAATACGTGTGAAATGTTGTCTACCAGGGATGCTAGTTAGGGACTCAGAACCTAGGGTATTTTTTGGGGTCTGGTCACATAGGCACCGTCTGCCTAGTATGTGCCAAAATTCCAGACTCCCAGAAGGAAAGCAGGTGTTTAGCATAAACTATATTGTTTATACAGACAGCTCAGGCAGAGTGAGTTCCCCGTTTAGAGAAAGTTCACATTAGAGAAGATTAATTATATCAGTGTAGGGAACTGTTTACCAGTCAAATTCCCAGACTCCAACCAACAGCCAACCTTGTAAGCAGGTTTTTCTAAGGATAAAAGTCTCAAGGCTGCTGCGTTAATGCTTTCCTGTAGAGGGGAGTTGGGTGGTACAGAGATGGGAAGTAGATCATATTGATTACTGGTTCAATTTCTTCTGTATTATTGGCCTATACAGGGTTTTAACTTCTTCATGAGTAAATTTGGTTAATTTTTTTTCTTGAAAAAATTGTTCATTTTAGCTAGGTTTTCAGATTTATTGATAGTAGTTCATAACATCCTTTTATAAATTTAATATTATTTTCCTGGTTTTGTTTCCTTTTTGATTTCTAAAGTTTATTTGTGTCTTTTCTCATTTTAAAATTATACTTGCCAAAAGTTTGTCCCTTTCATTTTTTTAAATTGAGATAATTGTTGATTCACATGAGTTGTGAGAAATAATACAAAGAGATTCCACTTTCCCTTTACTCAGTTCCCCCCCATGGTAATGTTTTGCAAAACTATATAGTATAATATCACAACCAACATATTGACATTGATGCAAGCGATCTTATTCAGATTTCCCATTTTACTTGTACTCATTTGTATGTGTGTGTGCCTGCACATGCTTGCATACTTAGTTCTTTACAATTTTATCGTATGTTCACGTTTGTGTATCCACCACCACAGTCAAGATACTAAACAGTTCCATCACCACAAAATTCTCTCCTGTTGCGCTCTTAGAACCACACCCACCTCCCTCCTGCACACACCTCCTTCCCCACCCCAGCCCCTGGCAACCACTAAACTATTCTCCATTTCTAAAATTCTCTCACT
>NW_004443946.1:15005100-15012787 GCF_000243295.1 Trichechus manatus latirostris | reverse complement strand
ATATATATATATATATATATATATATACATACACACACACATATATATGTATATATGGCATCATACACTGTATAACCTTTTGGCATTGGCTGTTTTTACTCAGCGTAATTCCCTAGATAGTCATCCAAGTTGTTGTATGGATCAATAGTCTGTTGCCTTTAATTGCTGAGTAGTATCCATGGAATGTATGTAAATAGACATCTGGACTGTTTGTAGTTTTTGGCTATTCGGAATAAAGCTGCTATGAAATTTGTGTACAAGTTTTTGTGTGAATATTTCATTTCTCTAAGATAAACGCCCAAGAGTGCTGTTGCTGGGTCAAATGGTAATTGCATAGTTAGTTTTATAAGAAATGACTTTGATTTTTTTCTTTGTTTAGATGTTGTTTCCCATCTTTCATGGGTTTCTCATACTTTCCTGAATCTGAGGTTTACTGAGGGCTCCTCTTCTGATTTTTAATTAAGCTATTTTGTAATTTCTAGGAATTTGTGGTGGGAAAGAGACACCACAGTATGTGCTAAAACCACAACTTGACCAAGAACTTAGGAGGCACTTTTCGTGTTTTTCAAGTCAGTGTGTGAACAGGAGTGCAGCAGCTGTTAGGAAGCCAGATTTCCTGTCATATCTCTGCTCTTCTCTGCTCCCCTGACTACTAATTGAGTGGTCAACCTCTTTGAGCTTTGATTTGCTAATCTGAAAAAATGTGGAGATTATAACCGCCTTGTGAGGATGTAATTAAAGAATGAATTAACAATTAATAATAAAAATAATATTTAAAGCATTAATACCTCTTATCTACTACATATTTTTTATTGTGCTTTACCTGAAGGTTTACAGAGCAAATTAGTTTCTCAATAAACAATTAATACACATATTGTTTTGTGACTTTGGTTGTCAACCCCACGACATGTCAACACTCTCCGCTTCTCAACCTTGTGTTCCCCATTACCAGCTTTCCTGTCCCTTCCTGACTTCTCATCCTTGCCCCTGGGCTGGTGTGCCCATTTAGCCTTGTTTTGTTTTATGGGCCTGTCTAATCTTTGACTGAAGGGTGAAGCTCGGGAGTGAGTTTATTACTAAGTTAAAAGGGTGTCCGGGGGCCATATTCTCAGGGTTTCTCCAGTCTCTGTCAGACCAGTAAGTCTGGTCTTTTTTTGTGAGTTAGAATTTTGTTCTACATTTTTCTCCAGCTCTGTCCGGGGCCCTCTATTGTGATCCCTGTCAGAGCAGTCAGTGGTGGTAGCCAGGCACCATCTAGTAGTGCTGGACTCAGTCTGGTGGAGGCACTTGTGGCCCATGAGACTAATCTTTCTCTTGTATCTGTGGTTTTCTTCATTCTTCCTTGCTCCAGACACGTGGTAAGACCAGTGCAGCATCTTAGATGGCCGCTCACAATCTTTTAAGACCCCAGATGCTTCTTATTAAAGTAGGATATAGAACATTTTCTTTATAAACTATGTTATGCCAATTGAGCTAGATGTACCCCAAGACCATGGTCCCCAGCCCTCAGCCGAGTAATTTGGTCCCTCAGGGAGTTTTGATGTGTCTATGAAGCTTCCATGACTTTGCTTGTTATGCTTTGTCAAGTTATGCTTTCTTCCCCAGTATTGTGTACTGTCTTACCCTTCACCAAAGTTACCACTTTTCTATTGTCTATTTAGTGTTTTTCTCTCCCCACCGCTCCCCTCCCCTCCCTCATAACCATCAAAGATTGTTTCTTTTTGTGTGTAAACCTTTTCATAAGTTTTCATAATAGTGGTCGCATACAATGTTTGTCCTTTTGTGATTGACTTACTGTATTTAGCATAATGCCCTACAGATTCATCCATGTTGTGAGATGTTTCAAAGATTCATCATTGTTCTTCATTGTTGCGTAGTATTTCATTGTGTATATGTACCATAGTTTGTTTATCCATTCATCTGTTGATGGGCACTTAGATTGTTTCCATCTTTTTGCTATTTTGAATAATACTGTTATGGACACGGGTGTGCATATGTCTATTCGTGTGAGGGCTGTTATTTCTCTAGGATATATTCCTAGGAGTGGGATTATTAGATCATATGGTATTTCTATGTCTAGATTTTAAGGAAGTGTCATATCATTTTCCAAAATGGTATACCATTTTGCATTCCCACTGGCAGTGTGTCAGAGTTCCAATCTCCCTGCAACCTCTCCAGCATTTGTTATTTTCGATTTTTTTGATTAGTGCCAGTAATATTGGGGTGAGATGGTATCTCATTGTGGTTTTGATTAGCATTTCTCTAATGGCTAGTGATTGTGGGCATTTCCTCATGTGTCTGTTAGCTGCCTGATTACCTACTACATATATGATGCTTAATATGTATTGATTTCTATTCTGTTTTCAAGGAGCCCTGGTGGCGCAGTGGTTAAAGGGCTTGGCTGCTAACCAAAAGGTTGGTGGTTTGAACCCACCAGCGGCTCTGCAGGAGAGAGATGTGGCAGTCTGCTTCTGTAAAGATTACAGCCTTGGAAACCCTATGGGGCAGCTCTCCTCTGTCCTATAGGGTCACTATGAGTTGGAATCAACTCAATGGCAGTGGTTTGGTTTTGTTATATACTGGAGTTCTGGGGTGGTGCAAATGGTTAAGTGCTCGACTACTAACTGAAGGGTTGGCAGTTGAAACCCACTCAGGCATCTCCAAAGAAAGGGCTGGCGATCTGCTTCTGAAAGGTCACAGTCTTGAAAACCCTATGGAGTGTAGTTCTACTCTGCACATTGAGGTTGCCATGAGTTAGAATCAACTCGACAGCAGCTTGTTTAGTTTTTGTTTTTTGTTTATTATTTACTAACCTTGGTGGTTGCGCTTTTCTTCAAAACTTGCATGAAGTTGTCAATGAGACCATTATCTGAGAGAGAATAAAAATGCACAATAAACCAAGAAACAGTCAATGTGGCAATGTAAAGGCAAATCATGGCAGATTTATTTCATTTTCTTCTCCGATAGAGTGACAGGCCTCATAAACTAGGGGGAGTAATGGACAAGATCTATCTTGCTTCCCTGTAATCACTCCTGAAACACTCCAGGTATGACTGGACCATATTTTATGTTTCCATATAGATGAGAAACACAGGACCTTTGTCACTGAGCCTGATTAATCTGTCTGGTTTCCCTGAGATTCTACATCTGAGCGAACATGCTGGATAAGTTGTGCTAACAAAAATCAGGGCAACAGAATTAAATCAAGAATTAGAGAAGTCTATCTATGCTAGAAAAGGAGCCCTGGTGGTGCAGTGGTTAAGTGCTGGCTGCTAGCTGAAGAGCTGGCCATTTGAACCCACCAACTGCTCAGTAAAAGAAAGATGTGGGAATCTGCTTCCATAATGATTTACCCTTGGAAACTGTGGGGCAGTTCTACTCTGTCCTATAGGGTCACTGTGAGTTGGAATGGACTCTATGGCATCGGGTTGTTTTTTTGTTTTTTTTTTTTGGTTAATCTATGATAGGAAGACCACAAGAGGCTACCTACATGTGGGAAACTGTAGTCAGAATTACAGGAAGAGGTTGGGATGGTAAGGCTAAGGAGAAACACTAAAAGGGGCTTGAAGATACAAGCTGTAGCTTAACTAAGAATCCAGCAATAATTGAAATGGTACTGTAAGTTGTTCAGCACGGGACAAAATTTTCTTTCTTTCTTTTCTTTTTTTTTGAGACACCTTAAGTAAGGTACTTGGGGATGCTTCGAGTGGTTTGGATTCTGACTTCCTTTTGAAATCCAGTGTACTGTCTTTACAAATGTATAACCTTTCATGAGGAAAGTGGAATGAGAAGGAATATTGATGTCACTATAAAATGAGATGGGGCGGGGGAGACCCTCTTGCTACTCCAAAAACTCCAAAACAAAACAAAAAAAACCATAACCAAAAAAATCCATCCAAAACTCTCCAAATTTGTGTTCTATTCATGATGAGTCAGTGGTGTTACTTTTATATATGAAGCGGAATCAATTAATCTTATGAGTTTAACAATTTTGATTAGAAAGTAAATGTAAACTTCCTAATTGAGTCCTGTTTGCTATTCAACAGATATGAACGGATTTTATATTTTCCGTACTCAACCCCTTTTTTTTTAAGGGACAATGGATTGTTCTCATTCTTGATAGAAAGTGTGAACAGTGTTGACAAAAGTGAAATATAGATTTGTGTAAAAGAGAAGAAAGAGATTTTGTTAGAAAGTGAACTTCTGTGTTTCCTTTATATCTCAGCTCAGTCACTATTTATTAGGGAAGCCATCTCTGGCCGCTCAGACTGGGTTGGCTGGGCCTTTTACAAACTCTCACACCACCAAATATGTGTTTATACATATGTTATATTTGTGACTCTTTTGTTTAATCTTCTCAACTAGATAGACTCTACGCTCAACTAAACACAGAGAATGTGCAAACTTTGGCTTACCACTTTCTAACCAGAGCCTACCACAGTGTCCAACGCCTATTAGACTCTCAATAAATGAATTCATTGGTGAATGAATGAAAGCAGTCTAGGTATTAGAATACTGAAAAACATATTAAGAAAAAAAAAAAAAAACAACTATGAGGTTGAATAAAACTGTAGTCACTACCCACAAAGGAGTTTTCATTTAAAAGTTTTGTACTAGGTATGTTTCCCTTTGGAGTAAGGGAAGTGGCTTTCCAGACATATGGAAGAGGCAGAGTGGTGGGAAGGAGATTCTGGGTGGGTGGTGGATGGGTGTGAAGTGGGCCGTAGGTCTAGTTCCAGCCTCAGTCTCAGCCCAATTTCAATACCTGTTACTGGATGTGTTGCTCTTTTATTGTACCACTGGAAGCTTATTTAAAAGCGCTCTGTGTGTCCTTTTGATATAGCAAGTGATAGTGATCAAAGCCCTGAGAGAAGTAGACATCAGTGGCTCCTCCTGGAAGGCTGGCTTCAGTAAGGCGTCTCTCTTGCATTGACAGTCACTGAGCAGGGAGTTGGGGTTCTTTAACTGGAGAGCAGGGAAGGTAGCAGGAATTTCCACAGCAATTGAACAGATTTATCACTGTCATTTTGTATTCTTTGGGGACTTGATTATTTCATGATTTCCCCTTTGATGGGAAAGTTCAGAACTCTTACCTATCCTCCTGTCATTTTTTTCCCCTCAAAGTGAAAGAGAGGGAAAAAAAGGAGAACTTTGCAAGGAAGGAGAAAAAAAAAAAAAAAAAAAGGTGAAAAGAATCCAAACTTGCATCTTGTAGTCACTATGGAATTAAGTCCAGGATGATGTTGAATTTCACCGCGGACATACATAGTTGTCATTTTCTATACCCCTATTCTCTGGGCTTCATTATTTTCCATATTAATTGATAATGATCAGTATCAGGATAATTAAGAAAGTGATTACCAGATATTCTCCATTTCTTTGGAAGCCAAAACAAAACGGAACTGGCTTAATTGTAGTACAAACGATCTGCTGAACTGGTACGCTTTTGAGATTTGGAGAAAGGCTAAGAAGGGAAGTTTTGGCTACTTATTAGGACGTTTTTAGGAAGGAGACAGATTTCCTTTTCTTAGCCTAGTATGGGTACAATCCCACCTGAACCCAGGGCAACTGCCTTGATAACTTTCAGTGACCCCTCCAGCCCTTCGATTCTGTGAATGATGCTAAAGAAATAACAAACAAACAACAAAAACCCTGATACTTGGAAATGCATCTAGATCAGTGGGTGGAGAAAATCTGAATTTTAGAAATGAATGACCTTTACTTCCTAATCTGTTGAGTTAGCTCCATTTATTTTTTAACTTCTTTTTTATCTCCAAAGCAAATCTTGAACATGTGAGCTAATAATTACTATTGGTGGTAGGGTTTGTGGAAGTTGAAACATACTCAAGTTTTAGATGCAAGACCTCCATTTGACTTGTGCTGGGAGAAATGAGTTGAGAAGCACACCCCAAGGTGGAATTCAGCATTTTTTATCGTTGAAATCCAGGCTAGTCAACATCATTAGCTGCCACACAAACTCTGTAAAAAATATGAAAAACAATAAACATATCTAATAGAAAAATTTTCTTTCTCCCGTTGATGAGGGCTTAATTGCTGTGGTGTGTGTGTGTGTGTGTGTGTTGGGGAGGAGCGATGACCCAAAGCAGTTTCCCCACATCAAGGAAAGGTGTGGTTTGTTATTTGAAGACCACTTCGGAATGGCAAGAGGACTGGGTGGGGGTAAGGAGGATAGAGGGGACTTCGCTGAATTTGAGAGGATCCTTTTTGGTTTGATGGGAAAAATCAAACATAATACCTCCTCTAGTATAATTAAACTAGTTTGATTCTTACTAAGTTTCATCAGCTTTTGCTTCCGTGATAATAACAAACAAGTGAGATAATATGGTTGAATTCAATGTAGATTTTGCATATGTAAAATTACAGATTTATGCCAAATTACAGATTTATGCTTGTAAAGGAGAAACATGTACAGTGATTAAGAGAAAATATTCTAGTTATTTCTTTGTCTTGATATATAAAGAACTTAGACTAAAATGATTTATATACCAATATGGGAAAAATTACTTTTTTATTTATTGCATTCTTAATAAAGAAATGATTTTTTTTTTTTTGAGGGTTTGCTTTTGTGAAAAATTCTTCAGAGTGTACTCTTGGAATACTTTTATAGGAATGCCACTACTTCTGATTGTTGCAAAACCATACTCCCTTAATTGCACGTAAATGTTACAGGTCATTAAGAAATTCATATAAGAATGGTATTTTTAAGTTAAGGACATGGTCTTTTATTTCACAATCAATATTTTCTGAAAATTAAAAAAATACGTTTTATACTATAAAGAAATTACATATGACATTAGATCAACTTTTTTTTTATTGTTGTAGTTTAAATGAAGTTTACATTTCAAGTTAATCACCCATACAAAAATTTATACATAGATTGTTATGTGACCCTAATTGCTCTCCCTATACAGTGACAGCACACTCCTCCTTTCCACCCCTGATTCCCCATGTCCATTCAACCAGTTCCTAGCCCTCTCTGCCTTCCCATCTCACCTCTGGACAGAAGCTGCCCGTTTAGTCGCTAAGAGGCACACTCCTCATGAGTATCACTTTATGTCCCAGAGTTGGGTCCAATCCCTGTCGGAAGAGTTGGCCTCAGAAATTGTTTTAGTTCTGGGCTGATAGAGAATCCGGGAGCCATGCTCTCTGGGGTTCCTTCAGTCTCGTTCAGACCATTAAGTCTGGTCATGTTACTAGAATTTCAGTTCTGGACCCTACCTTTCTCCTGCTCCATCAGGGACTCTCTGTTGTGTTCCCTGTCAGGGCGGTCATTGGTGGTAGCCAGGCACCATCTAGTTCTTCTGGTCTCAGGCTGATGAAGTCTGTGGTTTATGAGGCCCTTTCTGTCTCTTGGGCTAATTCTTTCCTTGTGTCTTTGGTGTTCTTCATTCTCCTTTACTCCAGGTGGTTGGGACCAATTGATGCATCTTATATGGCTACTTGCAAGCTTTTAAGACCCCAGCTGCCACTCATCAAAGTAGGATGCAGAACATTTTCTTAATGAGCTTTGTTATGACAATTGACCTAGATGTCCCCTGAAAGCATGGTCCCCAGACTCCTCCTCCTGCTGCTCTATCCCTTGAAGTGTTTGATTGTATTCAGGAAACTTCTTAGCTTTGGTTTAGTCCAGTTGTGCTGACTTCCCCTGTAGTGTGTGCTGTCCTTC
>NW_004443946.1:15000161-15005000 GCF_000243295.1 Trichechus manatus latirostris | reverse complement strand
GGGTTGTTATCTGATGTTATTGATTTTCTAACCGGAGGACTCCCTTTAGTATTTCTTGTAATTTTGGTTTGGATTTTGCAAATTCCCTAAACTTCTGTTTATCTGGAAATGCCCTAATTTCGCCATCACATTTGAGAGAGAGTTTTGCTGGATATATAATTCTTAGCCAGCAATTTTTTTCCTTCAAGGCTTTATATATGTCATCCTATTGCCTTCTTGCCTGCATGGTTTCTGCTGGGAAGTCCAAGCTTATTCTTATTGACTCTCCTTTGTAGACGACTTTTCATTTATCCCTAGCTGCTCTTAAAATTCTTTCTTTATCTTTGGTTTTGGCAAGTTTGATTATAATGTCTTGGTGACTTTCTTTTGGGATCTGCTTATGTGGGGTTCAATGAGCATCTTGCATAGGTATCTTCTCATCTTTCACGATATCAGGGAAGTTTTCTGTCAACAAGTCTTGAACAGTTTTCTCTGTATTTTCTGTTATTCCCCCCATTCTGGTACTCCAGTCACTGGTAGGTTATTACTCTTGATAGAGTCCCACATAATTCTTAGGGGTTTCTTCATTTTTTTTAATCCTTTTGTCTGATTTTTCCTCAAATAAGTTGGTTTCAAGTGCTTTATCTTCAATCTCACTAATTCTGTTTTCCATTGCCTCAATTCTGCTCTGAGGACTTTCTACTGAGTTGTCTAATTCTGAAATTTTATTGCTAATCTTCTGGATTTCTGATTGCTCTCTCTCTATGGATTCTTGTAGCCTGTTAAATTTGTCATTATGCTCTTCTCCAATCTTTTTAATTTCCTCTATTGTGTGTTCTGCGTTTTGCTTAATTTCCTTCCTAATTTCTTGAAGAGTTCTGTATATTAATCTTTTGTATTCTGCCTCTGGTAATTCCAACAAATTTTCCTCCTCTGGATTCTTTATTTTGGGAGCTTGCTGAAGCCATCATGTGATTTGATATTGACTGTTGTCTCTGAGCCATCAATAAGTTATTAATTTATTTTATGTTTGCTTACTGTGTCCTAGCTTCTTGTTTTGTTTTGATATGCCCAGATAGGCTGCTCAAGTGAGCTAGATTGATTATTGGCATCTTTGAAACTCTAATGTCCTGTCATCAGGTGGTTAGATCTGTTACTAGGTATGTGAGCTCAGGAGTCCGCCCAGTCCTCCCATATGGATTCAGCTCAGGAGTCCAGTTAGATAGCCAGTAAGTGTGTGGTTCAGGCTCTCACCCACAGTCCTAGACAGGCATGGATGATTGGTATAGGGACAGGCATCTGGCTGCAGCAGGGAGACACACTCTGAGCAAGGCAGGGGGCTGACTGCTGCTCCTGAGTGTCCAGGAGGAAGGCATGTCCCTGTTCCCTAGAGCACGTAGGTGGGTGGGTTTTGCACCCAGACTATGAGCACCCAGTGCTGTTGGTGTAAGGACTGGGGGGCACCTTTTACTCATGGGCCCCTCTTGCAGATGGCTAAGTGGCGTGGGTGGAGGCACCAGTCCTCAGGCCCCTGATGTGGGTAGGTGAAGACCCTGCTTCATAGGCAGTGCAGAGTCGAATGTCACGAACCTTCCACTTCACAGCTGAAACAGTTCAAGTTAGACTTCAGGTTCATACCCTGTTGTACTGTGGTAATGAGGGCCTACGCTGTTGAAATTGTCCCACATGAGTCTCTGCAGGGGGAAAGACACTCAAAGTCCATGGATCCCTTATGCCTGTGCCTAGGCAAAGGAGCTGTGCCTACCCTGGGTTCCTGGCTTAGGGGAGCTGACAGTTTATTTTTTCCCCCTGTTTATTAATTTGTTCACTCTCCAAGGCCAGGAGAATGGCTCAGGGTCTGTGATGGGTCCTACTTACGGCCTAGGGGACTCGGCAATTGCTGAAGCCAGTCCAGGACCCAGTGCAGAGCAGGGAGTAGGGAGGTAAATGGGAGAGAGGTTTTTCCTTGAGGGTGGTGTTTTTTATCTGTGCGGTAGACCAGACACAAACACTTATCTTTCGGTGATCGAGGGCTGCTTCTCACTGGTTCTGTGTGGCCGGGCAGACTCTCTGCAGCTGGGTCTCTCTCTGTGTGGAATACATCTCCCGAGCACCACTGCTTGCCTGCCTCACTGCTCACCCCCGTGCTGATCAGGCCTTAAGTGCTCATGCTCTCGCCAGATCGGGTATGGCACCTCCTTGCTGCTTCCGAACCATCTCTCCCTCCCCCTGCCACTCAGTCCAGTTCCTCAACTTTGCCTTTGATGTTCAGGGCTCCTAGATTGTCATATATAATCAAATCACTTGTTTTTTGGGGTCTTTATTGTAAGAGTGTCTACCGGAAGCGTCTGACTACTCCGCCATCTTGGCCCCACCCTCTAGATCAACTTTTTAGTATTAAAATGATTTATAATAGCATCAGTGATTTTCAGGATTCTCCAGAGAAATAGAACCAGTGCTCTCTCTCTGTCTCTGTTTCTCTATATATGATACATATAGGGGCTGGTAAGTCCAAAATCCATGGTTCAGGTAACAGGATGGAGACTCCTGCAGGCTTGAATCTCAAGTTCCGTAGATCAGGTGACAGCAAGAGTGGGGTCAGAGGTCTGTCCAAATACCTATTTATAGTATGGAGGCAGAACACAAGCTAAGAA
Source organism: Trichechus manatus latirostris (assembly GCF_000243295.1). Lineage (NCBI taxonomy): Eukaryota > Metazoa > Chordata > Mammalia > Sirenia > Trichechidae > Trichechus > Trichechus manatus. The sequence continues at coordinate 15,002,367 of NW_004443946.1, read as the reverse complement.
AACTCCCTTTGTGCTCTTAAGGTCTTCAAATGATTGATTGATCACATTACATTAGATTACATTATAGAAGATAATTAAATTACATGACATTACATTACATTAACCAACAAAACCCGAACCTGTTGCCATCCAGTTGATTCCAACTTATGGTGACCCTATGTGTTGCAGAGTAGAACTACACTCAATAGTGTTTTGAAGGCTGTCACCTTTCAGAAACAGATCACCAGGCATTTCTTCTGAGGTGCCTCTTGGTGGATTCAAATCATCGACCTTTCATTTAGTAGTCGAGCACTTAACCCTTTGCCCACCCAGGGACTCCTTTACGTTACATTAGATGTAAGGTAACCTTACCTTAAGATTAAATTATGTAAAATAATCTGCTTTACTTAAGGCCAACTGATTTAATCATATATAACAGCTCCATAACAGCAACTAGGTTAGTGTTTGGCCAAACAACTGGGAACAAGAGCCAAGCCAAGCTGACACATAAAATTAGCCAACACAGTAATCATACATTCTATATGTATCATTGATACATACATATCAACTTTGGTAGCCGCTAGAATTGAGCCAACCATCCATCCATCTATCCATTCATTATTTCTCTCTCTAGATACCTCTTTGGCTATACAGAAGTTATGCAATCCAGTTTCGTCTTTGTCACTGTAGAGCAGTCTTCTTATTTACTTACCATTGACCCCATGGCACACTCTCTGTCCCTTCTAGGTTATTTTTCCTGCACTCCCAATCACTGTCAGCATCCTATCTAGACTAATAGAATTCTAGAACTAAAAATGATCTTCCACATCATCTGGCAAACTGTTTTATGAAACTGAAGCTGAAAGAAATAAAGTAATATTTGTGACACTGAGACTCCCACTTCTATTGTTGTCGTTGTTGTTAGATGCCATCCAGTTGATTCTGACTCATAGCGACCCTGTGTACAACAGAACAAAACACTGCCTGGTCCTGTGCCATCCTCACAATCATTGTTATGCATGAGCCATTGTTGCAGCCACTGTGTCAATCCATCTCGTTGAGGGTCTTCTCTTTTTCGCTGACACTCTACCTACCATGATGTCCTTCTTCAGGGACTGATCCCTCCTGATAACATGTCCAAAGTATGTGAGATGTAGTCTTGCCATTCTTGTTTCTAAGGAGGATTCTGGCTGTATTTCTTCCAAGACCCACTTCTATATTCACTTTAATCTTTCCAGCTATCATTTTTCCCTCCAGTATCAGAAGAGGCATGGTCTCTTCTCCTTCCTAAAGGAAAATTCCTCTCTTCTTTGCAAGGGACCTAATTTACATAATGACCAAAGCACTTTCATCCTGAGAAGATTTTTAGCACAATGGAAACCAAGAGTGGAGTGAGTATAAGAATGAGTGTATTTGTGTTGGGGAGCTGGTTGTGGCTTCAGGATGACATCTTTTGACTGGAAAATGAGTTTTGAGTGAAAAGGAGAAAGATAAGCCTTTTCTTTCATTTGGCTACACTTATCAAAGGGCTAAGGAGCCTTGGTGGTATAACGGTTAACCAACTGGCTGCTAACCGAAAGGTTGGCGGTTCAAATCCACCCAGCGGCTCCGCAGGAGAAAGACCTGGTGATCTACTTCAGTAAAGGTTACAGCCAAGAAAACCCCATTCTACTCTGTCATGTGGGGTCATTGTAAGTTGGAATGGACTCAACAGCATCCAACTACATCGAAGGGCTACTGTAGTCTGCTCTTACACACAGCTGGTTATTATGCCCTAATGATGGGCTTGACACTATTTTAATATTTACAAAGGTCTTATGAAATATTTATTATTGGCCACATTTTTCAGATGAAAAAACCGAGGCAAAAATAAATAAATAAATAATTTGTCTAAAGTCATACAGCTAACTAGCGGTAGAGCTGGAATTTAAACCAGATATCTCTGCCTTCAAAATTAGGCTGTTAAGAAGCATACTATACTGGCTCTATCAGGCCCAACCCATGCTAGTGTTAGAAAGGTGATTAATTCATAGTGTCTGCAGGTGTCTAGCAGGGGAGATAAATATGCGGGTGAAAAAAGTGTAATGCGTTTTGGTAAGGGCAGGAACTATAAGAAGTCTTTATATTTGTTTATTGTGAGATATACCATTCATCTAAAAAGAGGGTTTAAAAAATACATGTACAGTATAAAAGTAGTAAAATGTGCCTACCACTCAGCTTAAGAAAC
>NW_004443946.1:14997233-14999830 GCF_000243295.1 Trichechus manatus latirostris | reverse complement strand
TTATTTAGTTTTGCCTGTTTTTGTACTTTATATAAATAGATTCATATACTGTATGTATTCTTCTGTGACTTGCTTTTTCACTCACTGTTGTGTTTTTTAGATTCATTTATGTTGATATATAAGGCTGTAATTCATTCTTTTTCTCAGCTAAATAGCATTCCATTGAACAGTAGCTACAATTCTTTTTTTTTTGTACATGATATTTTTTAATTTATTTTTATTTTATCGTACTTTAGATGAAGGTTTACAGAACAAACTAGTTTCTAATTAAATAGTTAGCACACATACTGTTTTATGACATTGGTTAACAACCCCATGAAATGTAAACACTCTTCCTTCTCGACCTTGGGTTCCCCATTACCAGCTTTCCTGTCCCCTCCTGCCTTCTAGTCCTTGTCCCTGGGCTGTTGTGCCCCTTTAGTCTCATTTTGTTTTATTGGCCTGTCTAATCTTTGGCTGAAGGGTGAACTTCTGGAGTGACTTCATTACTAAGCTAAAAGGGTGTCTGGGGGCCATACTCTTGGGGTTTCTCCAGTCTCTGTCAGGCCAGTAAGTCTGTTTTTTTTTTGTGAGTTAGAATTTTGTTCTACACTTTTCTCCACCTCTATTCGGGACCCTCTATTGTGATCCCTGTCAGAGCAGTCAGTGGTGGTAGCCGGGCGCCATCTAGTTGTACTGGACTCAGTCTGGTGGAGGCCATGGTAGTTGTGGTCCATTAGCCCTTTGGACTAATCTTCTGGTATCTTGTTTTCTTCATTCTTCCTTGCTCCCAAAGGGATGAGACCAGTGGAGTATTTTAGATGGCCGCTCACAGTCTTTAAAGACCCCAGACCCTACTTACCAAGGTAGAATATAGAACACTGTCTTTATAAACTGTGTTATGTCAACTGAGCTAGCTGTTCCCAGAGACTATTGTCCCCACAGCCCTCTGACCAGCAATTCGGTCCCTCAGGGATGTGTCTATGGAGCTTCCATGACCTTTTCTTGAACAAGTTGTGCTGGCTTCCCCAGTATTGTGTACTTTCTTACCCTTCACCAAAGTTACCACTTATCTATCGTCTATTTAGTGTTTCCTCCCCCACCACTCTCCTCCCTCGTAGCCATCAAAGATGGATTCTTTTTGTGTGTAAATCTTTTCATGAGTTTTACAGTAGTGATCTCATACAATATTTATCCTTTTGTGATTGACTTATTTCACTCAGCATAATGCCCGCCAGATTCATCCATGTTATGAGATACTTCACAGATTCATCATCGTTCTTTATCGTTGCATAATACTCCATTGTGTGTATGTACCATAGTTTGTTTACCCATTCATCTGTTGATGGGCATGTAAGTTGTTTCCATCTTTTTGCTATTGTGAACAATGCTGCAATGAACATGTGTGTGCATGTGTCTATTTATGTGATGCCTCTTATTTCTCTGGGATGTATTCCCAGGAGTGAGATTGCTGGATCATATAGTATTTCTATTTCTAGCTTTCTAAGGAAGTGCCATATCGTTTTCCAAAATGTATCATTTTGTATTCCCACTAGTGGTGCATAAGAGTTCCTATCTCCCCGCAGCCTTTCCAACATTTGTTATTTCCAGTTTTTTTTTTTAATTCATGCCAGTAATGCCAGGGTGAGATGATATCTCATGGTGGTTTTGATTTGCATTTCTCTAATGTCTAGTGATCGTATTTCCTCATGTATCTGTTGGCCACTTGAATGTCTTCTTTAGTGAAGTGTCTGTTCATTTCCTTTGCCCATTTTTAAATTGGATTATTTGTCTTTTTGTTGTACAGGTGTTGGATTTTCTTGTAGATTTTAGAGATTAGACCTTTGTCTGATTTGTAATGGGCAAAATTTTTTTCCCAGTCTGTAGGTTCTCTTTTTACTCTTTTGGTGAATTCTTTTGATGAGCATAAGTGTTTAATTTTTAGAAGATCCCAGATATCTAACTTATCTTCTGGAGTTTGTGTGTTGTTGGTTATGGTTTGTATCCTGCTAATGCCGTGTGTTAGGGCCTCTAGCTTTGATCCTATTTTTTTCTTCTATGAACTTTATAGTTTTTGGCTTTATATTTAGGTCTTTGATCCATCTGGAATTGGTTTTTGTATATGGTGTAAGGTATGGGTCCTGTTTCATTTTTTGCAGATAGACATCAGGTTTTGCCAGTACCATTTTTTAAAAAGACTGTCTGTTCCCCATATGATGGACTTTGGGCCCTTGTCGAAGATCAGGTGACTGTAGGTGGATGGATTTGCATCTGGTTTCTCAATTTTGTTCCATTGGACAATGTGTCTGTCGTTGTACCAATTCCAGGCCGTTTTGACTACCGTAGTTGTATAGGTTTTGAGGTTAGGTAGTGCGAGCCCTCCTACTTTATTCTTCTTCTTTGATAATGCTTTGCTTATCTGGGGCTTCTTCCCTTTCCATATAAATCTAATGATTAGTTTGTCCATCTCTTTAAAGAATGTTGTTGGTATTTGGATCAGGATTGCATTGTATTTGTAAATTGCTTTGTGTAGAATTGTCATTTTCACTATGTTGAGTCTACTATCCATGAGCATGGTATGTTTTTCCATTTATGTAGATCTCTTTTGGTTTCATGCA
>NW_004443946.1:14991870-14994093 GCF_000243295.1 Trichechus manatus latirostris | reverse complement strand
CTCATTTTTGTCTACTTTTTGCTTCAACTCTTGGATAGCTCTGAATATTAGAGATTTGAATTCCCTATCAGGTAGTTCTAGTGCCTTTTCTTCTACTGGGAAGTGATCTGCTATTTTATTTTGGATGCCTACTGGAACCATTCTGTCCTATTTTTTACCTGTTTTGATATTGTCTACTGTCTTCAGGACATTCAGTAGTTATTTTCTTCATTTATTGATTGTAGACTTGTTTGTTTCATCCTGCTTTTTTGTTTTATTTGGTTATATCTCAGCAGGCAGTCTGTGCATTCTTTGTTGTTTGCTCGTCTGTAGGCATGATAATTTTCACCTCCTTGTCCAGTGGGCAGGGCCAGTCGTTTAGCTATGATGAAGCAGGGGAGGTCCAGCTGAAGGAGAGGAGCTGAGATGGGTTGTTTTTGGCATGTACTAGGACCAACATTGTAGGCTGGGAATCAGTGAAGGGCAGGTTCCGGTTGGCTGTGCCTGTGCTGCTTGGGGATGTGACGTTCAGTGCACCGTGCAGGTAGGCAGGAAGGAGGGGGGAGATTGTGATGTGTGGAGCCAAGATGGGTATGCGGAAGAGGAGAGAGAGGAGAGAGAATCAGTAGTTAAAAACAAAAACAAAAAAAGAGTGCTAAGGGAGTTGATGTTGGAGTGGAGAGATGAGAAACTGAGAAATGGAGATAAACAAAACGGGGAAGAAAAAGGAAAAAAGAAAAAAAAATTAGAAAAAAAAAAAAAGAAAGAAATGCAAAACACCCAAGGTTCTCACCAGCTCAGCTGCAAAGACTATGAAAGTGTCTCCCATGCTGTGAAGTACAGCCTGGCTAGAATGGGTAGAGATGCCACATAGCACCAGGTATTCAGGAGACAGGAAGAGAAGGTAAGTACAGAGAGATGAGAAACTGAGAAATGAAGATAGACAAAAAGGAAAAAAGAGAGAAAACAAACAAAATAAAAAAAGGAAAGTAAAAAAGCAATGTCCCCTGGGATCCCACTGCACAGCTGCACAGACTGGAAAAGTAGCTCCCAAGCCACGCTGTACATCCCAGCTAGAAGGGGCTCCCAAGCTGAGGAAAGAAAAAGAAAACAAACAAACAAACAAAACAGAACAGAACAAATCAAAACCAAACAAAAAAGACCTGCGGGCCGGGAAGCAGTTCCACAGTCAAGTGGCACTTCACAGCTTTTCAAGAAGAAACAAAGATGGCACAGAGCCAGGTGTTTAAGAGAAAGATGGAGGAGATGGTGAGAGGTGTGGAAGAAACCGAAAGAAGCAGAAAAAAGCAACACCAGCAACAAACAAATGGCACTCAGGGAGCCAGCCAGTGTCTGTCTGTTGAATCCAAGTGGCACAGGGCTGAAGCTGGTGCCTCCTGGCCAAAAGGCTGTGGCCGCAGGAAGCAGAGGAGGCCAAGTGAGGGTGAAGAAGGGTGGGGGGTGGGAAAGCGTATATTGCTGGTTACAGGTTGTACTGTCTCCTGTTGGGAGCTCTGTGAAACTGCTTTCCTATACTCCCTGTCCACCAGTCTTCGACAGGAGTCCCAGATGGTGAATCCGTGCGGCGTTAGCTGATGGGGACCTGCACAAGCATCTCTCCTCACTCTCTGTTCTCTGTCAGTTTCTCATTCCATTCGGTACTTGCCTGAGTTCTTTATCTCTTCATTTGATGTTTAGGGTTCCAGGACTGACGTTTGTCTCCGTTTTACTTAGTTTTTTGGGTCTTTGCTGTGCAGGCACGATGTGGTGCTTCTGTTTGTATTGCCATGTTGGCTCCACCCCTGCTACAATTCTTTTAACGAGTTGAATGTGTGGTGTATATCATAATTATTTCTAGTTTTATTTTCTGTACAGACCATACTTCTATGAAAATTCTTGTATATATCAGTGCACATGTACAGGAGAATGAATATATATGTACTATATATATGTACACACACACATATATACATATATTTATGTGTGTGTGTGTATATATATATATATATATGTATATCTCCAAGTCTAATTTTCCTTTTTCTGGAATGTTTAGGTACTTCTTAGTATTTTCCCCTTCTATATAAGTTTGAGAGTCAGCAAGTAAAGTTATACACACACACACACACACACACAGCCATACTCACAAACTATTGATATTTTGATTCAAATTACATGAAACTCTCAATCATTTGTAGAGAGTTGTTACGATATTGAGAATGGTATGTCTCTCTACATGTTTATTAT
>NW_004443946.1:14988560-14990939 GCF_000243295.1 Trichechus manatus latirostris | reverse complement strand
AACTGCTAATAGAAAGATCAATGGTTCGAAACTACCAGCAGCTACGCGGGAGAAAGATATAGCAATCTGCTTCCGTACAGATTTACAACATTGGAAACCCCATGGGGTTGCTGTGAGTCAGAATGAGTCAGAACTGACTTGACGGCAGTGCGTTTTGGTTTGCCTAGGTTAGTATCAAGGTAACCTTATAAAAAGAGTAGGGAATATTTCTCTATTTTTCCAATTTCTGAAGGAGTTTATGTAAGACTGACCTACCTGTTTCTTGAATGTTTCCTAGAATATTCATGTGAAATCATCTGGACCAGGTGATAATTTGTATTAAGACATTTAATTCTGTTTCAATTTATTTAACAATTATAGCATCATTCATGATGTCTATTTCTGTTTGAATCAGTTTTGCTAAGTTGCCTAAGTTTTGCTTTATATTTTGTAGAAATTTGTCCATTTCACATACATTTTCCAATTGAGTGGTATACATTTTTCATCTCTGGCATAAAGGTGTTTATATCTGCTGTACTTGCATTTATGTTCATTTTTATTTCTATTTTTCTTTATTTCTGCCTACTTCATGTTTTCCTTTATCAGTATTGCTAGGGATTAGGCAGTTTTATTCTTTTTTTTCATTCTAAGAACCACCTTTTGATTTTATTGACCTTTTCGATCATATGTTTGTTTTCTTCTTCATTACTTTTTTTGTTCTTAATTATTTACTTTACTTTCTTTTCGTTTATTTTTCTTATTTATTCATTTGGATGCTAAGCTCATTTATTTTCAGGCTTTCATTTTTTTCATTCTATGTATCCAATACTTTATGAACTACTGTTATTATACAATTTTAATGTGGGGTCCCACTCCGTGTGTCAGTTTGTTGTACTGTGGTGGCTTGTGTGTTGCTGTGATGCTGGAAATGATGCCACTGGTATTTCAAATACCAGCAGGGTCATCCATGGTGGACAGGTTTCAGTGGAGCTTCTAGACTAAGACAGACTAGGAAGAAGGACCTGGTGGTCTGCTTCTGAAAATATTGGCCAGTGAAAACTTTATAAATAACAGCAGAAAACTGTCTGGTATAATGCTGGAAGATGAGCCCCTCAGGTTGGAAGGCACTCAAAATGCAACCGGGGAAGAGCTGCCTCCTCAAAGTAGAATCGACTTTAGTGATGTGGATGGAGTAAAGCCTTTGGGACCTTCATTTGATGAGGTGGCATGACTTCAAATGAGAAGAAACAGCTTCAAACATCCATTAATAATCAGAACATGGAATGTCTGAAGTATGAATCTAGGAAAACTGGAAGTTGTCAAAATGAAGTGGACTGCATAAGGATCGATATCTTAGGCATTAATGAGCTGAAATGGACTGGTATCGGCCATTTTGAATCAGACAATCCTATGGTTTATTACACCAAAAATGACAAACAGGAATGATGTTGCATTCATTGTCAAAAAGAACATGTCATGATCTATCCTGAAGTACAGTGCTGTTAGTGCTACGATAATATCCATACACCTGCAAGGAAGATCAGTTAACACTACCATTATTCAAATTTATGCACCAACCACTAATGTCAAAGATGAGGAAATGGAAGATTTTTACAAACTTCTGCAGTCTGAAATTGATCAAACATGCAATCAAGATGCATTGATAATTACTGGTGTTTGAAATACGGAAGTTGGAAACAAAGAAGGATCGGTAGTTGGAAAATATGGCCTTGGTAATAGAAATGATGCTGGAGATCACATGATAGGATTCTGCAAGACCAGCAACTTCTTCATTACAAATACCTTCTTTCACTAACATAAACGGTGACATGTGGACCTTGCCAGATGGAATACATGGGAATCAAATTGACTACATCTGTGGAAAGAGATGATGGAGAAGGTCAGTATCATCAGTCAGAACAAGGCCAGGGGCCAACTGTGAAATAGACCATCAATTGCTCATATGCAAGTTCAAGTTGAAGCTGAATAAAATTAGAGCAAGTCCATGAGAGCCAACATATGACCTTGAGTATATCCCAGCTGAATATAGAGACTATTCTCAAGAATAGATTTGACACATTGAACACTAATAACTGAAGACCCAACTAGTTGTGGAATGACATCAAGGACATCATACATGAAGAAAACAAAAGTCACTGAAAAGACAGGAAAGAAAGAAAGACCAAAATGGATGTCAGGAGAGACTGTGAAACTTGCTCTTGAATGTAGGGTATTTAAAGTGAATGGAAGAAATGATGAAGTAAAAGAGCTAAACAGAAGATTTCAAAGGGTGGCTCGAGAAGACATAGTAAAGTATAAGGAAACGTGCAAAGACCTGGAGTTAGAAAACCATAAGGGAAGAACACACAGGTCATTTGTCAAGCTGAAAGAAGTGAACAT
>NW_004443946.1:14985251-14986299 GCF_000243295.1 Trichechus manatus latirostris | reverse complement strand
CAGTATCCAAATGAAGAAGTAAGAAACACATTGACTATAAAATATTTTGGAAATGTTAAAATGTGAAAAAAATGTGTGCCTTAGATTAGATAAAATATAGTGTTTAGTTCTACGTATTTGCTAATTTGACTTTTCTTTGAACCATAGGTTGTTTAAAAGCTTATTGTTAACATTTCTAAGGGCATGAGTTTTTTGTTTTATTTTAATTATCAGTTCTAACAATTGTGTCTCTAGTTAGAAAATGTGTTCTGTGTTTTACCAATGTTTTTGAAATGTGTCAAGACTTTATAACTTTGAATGTGGTCAGTTTTTGTGTGTGAATATTTTGTGCATGCTTGAAAAGAAATGAATTCTTCAATTTTTGTGAGTTGCGGTTAATGTTGTTGAGTATTCTTAATAAGTTTCTTTGTCTGCCTGATAAATCAGTTTTTAGAGAGGTGTGTTCAAATCTGCAGTTATCTTTGAATTAAACCCTCTATTACATGTTACTTTATATTCTCTAGTCTCTAAATCTTGTAATATTCTCGTGGTCCCTAAATTATTGTAAGCTCCTTACAATCAGGTATCCAGTCTTATTTATTTTTCATTAATCTATGATTCCTGGGGCAAAACCATAGACTTAGCGGGTGCTTAATAAATATTTGCTGGCTCATCAACTCAGCATCCAAGTACATTTATGAGTTTTCATTAAATGGCAATTTTAACATCCAAATTAAAACATTTAGAGTTTTTTTTTTCCTGTGGTTTATATTGGTTTGCTATGCTCCATTTCCATGATATTGATTCCACTGGAAGTTTCAAGTTCCAGTTTGGTGTGGGAAATAGTGAGTCGGAAGAGAGATACAGAGAGAATGGAGAACTGAAAAAAAAAAAAAAAAGCACTACTGTATTTTGAAACTACTTGAAAAACAGTAAACCTCATATGGTTCCATTTTTCATTCACTGGTCTGTTTACCTCTTTTCTATTTTACTTATTGACATCTATGAGTTCTCATAATATTCCCATGCTGTAGGAAGAGGTAGTCATACATTTTATTCTTTTGAGCTT
>NW_004443946.1:14982117-14983244 GCF_000243295.1 Trichechus manatus latirostris | reverse complement strand
GGAATCGACTTGACAGCAATGAGTTTGGTTTTGGTTTTTATGATGCATTTAGATTGGTTCTGTGTGCCCATACTGAGCCAGAAAATAATTTACTTAAAGTTGTGATGATGACTAATGGGTTTCTAAATATGTTATTGATATCACAGGGGTTAAATTTTAGGGGTACTAGGTTATAAGATTCTACAAAATTTCCCACAAGTCTGAAGAAGGTAAAATAAAAAGTATGTTTATAATTTAACAGTAACACGTTAACATAAAATAGTTGTAGGAAATAGCCCTTTCATCTCACATATCTAAACATTTAAGGCTTGTTTAAGAGTTAATTAAGCATATGGGACTTCCATACTATTTGCAATTTTATTAACCAAATCTAAAGCCAAAGAAAGGCTGAATGTCAAGTTCCATTTCGTTATTAGGTTCAGTATTGTGAATTTAAGGTTTTTTGCTCTGTTTCTGAATTATCATTAGAGTAGATTATAGGGTTGGTTATCTGTAGATTCCTAGCTGTAGAAGAGAGGGGAGTATATTCATTCAGAGTTTTAGAAATTAAATTAAGAGAAGTTATCCTTTGAAATATCTGAAGAGTTTATTGAGTCTTGGTGAGTTCAATTTCAGCACATTTAATGAAAGTTCAAAGGTGGATTCATTTAGTTAAGGCCATCAGATGGGGGCAACGTTCTTATGTGAAGGGACTTAAAGTAAGAGTGGAGAATGACTTACAATTAACCTCTTGTTTCTAATTTAGCAAATGGTCAGACAAAAGCTTTCCAGAATTGGTTAATACAGTGGAAATCATTGGCAACTTTGACTTCTAGGTATTCTAGGGGGTGGAGTTTGAATATTCAATTTGAATATGTTAATAGAAATGAATATACAGTAATTTGCTAGAATAAGAAACTTGAGTTAATTCAGTGGTGCTGCTACTTAGGATAGAGAAATTCTACATAACAGGTTGAAAACACACACACACACAAACACACAACAGGACCTTGAAAGGAACACTTATATCCCTTGATTGATGACAACTTTTATTACTTGTCTATCTGAACTCTTCCCTTTGTACTCCCACACCTCACAGTATGTAGACACCTCCTTTCTAATACTTAGATTCCGTGTGTATGTTTTAT
>NW_004443946.1:14977714-14979884 GCF_000243295.1 Trichechus manatus latirostris | reverse complement strand
GTCTAATAAAGTGAGACCCCTTCTCTAAGTCCTACATTTTATATCATGGTCAGCATTCTTTTATTGGATGTGTTCAGCACTATGGTTTAAGTTGAGAGTTTATTCCCACACTACTTTTTTGAATATACCCAAATGATTGCAGCACTGATGAGCCAGACTTTGTCTTGCTCATTTCTTGTACTTCTGTGTTTTGTCTTTCTCCTACTGGAAACATAAATATTCATGATATAGCCGGAAATTGAATTTCAAGAGCCACACTACTTCTGATTTTCAATCTTAGGCAATCCTGATTTGTAACGATCATCTGTAGCACCACCAGAATATCTAATGTTGGCCTGCTGCCCTCTCAACAAAGGTAGTTTGACTTGTGTTGCTTTCCTACCATTGCCAAAAAGATCACACAGCTGAGTGGTCTAATTCTGAAGTCTATCTGAAGTCCAGGCTAGTACATGAAATCTATTAGACCTGAGTTCTTTCAATCAGGGTAGTGATAATAGTAAAATATGCATCTTATTTAAATAAGATAGCAAACAATGGTTTATTTAAGGGACATTAGGGGCAAGGAGGCTAACTATGTATTCTTCCTTGAAATCTGTTGTCAGAGATAGAGGATTAGGTAAATCAATGTGGCATTTTATTTGGAATTTTCTTACGTCTTGTATTCTTTTAACACTTCTGATAAGTACATCTTCACTTACCATTACCCCGATCTGAATAGTCCATTATTCAACTACATAATCCTGACAGTCTTCACTGTTATATCAGTTCTACTGTAGTTTTTTTTTTAGTACAGAGATGCAGTAATTTCACATTTTGTGCATTCATAAATGCAAAACCATTTTGCACTAGAGCGAAGTCTTCAGAAAGAAATGTTCATCCAGCCATGTATGTATGTCAGCATAATGCTTATATTGACAGCAACCATATTTTCCCTGAAAAGTGTGATTGATGAAGCCAATTTTGCAGACAAAGAGCTCATGACTAGTTTCTTTCAAGCTCCAATTCAAGTTTGACAGCATGAAGAATTTCATATAATAAATGGGAAATATATGTGTGTGTGTGTGTATTCAACTGGTATTAAAATCATTGGGACCATCCAAACACACATACACTCCAATCCTTGTTAAAGCCATAGAAATCCCTGCTGTGGCTGAGTGTTGGGGCAGCACCGCCATTAAAGAGAGCATGTGCTGGTTGTGTTCTTGAAACATACACTCCACAGGATTCTGTTTTCTGTGTGTTTTAAGTGCAGACCACATGGTACAATATAGAAATCAAAGCACAGATTTTTATGTGCTACGAGGTGTTGCTGTTGCTGGCCCTACTGCGTTATGATTGACCATTATCTTTTGGATTGATGGGTTCCAGAAGAAGCCAGTTGTGCAATTAGAGATGTTTTGGCACATCTGTACCAAAGTTGTAGCCTGAAGATGCCCATAATAGTGATATTCTTATGTGTTGTGTGTGTGTGTGTGTTATGTCTGCAGGTGCTAAATTTTCAAGGAGAGAAATGTTCAGCATGAGTAAGCATGACTAGTAATTATGAGATGTTTATTTGCAAACAGACAAGTGTTGGCAGCACAGAATCCAAAACAGAAGTTATTGCATTAGAAAAATGTTACAGGATTTGGGGCTTCATATTTTCCTTATAGGTCCACCCCTTTCTCCTAACATTCTTTCTTTGGAATGTCAATATTTTATTTATGTACAAAACAATGAATACTATAGAATAAATTTTCTCTATCTAACTTTGTATTTTAGTAGTGTTTCTCCCATCTGCTATCTGATAATGAATAACGACACTGAGACACAGGATGCTTAGGCAAAGATCTTCACCATCCCCTCGACAAACTTCTCTCCTTATGCCCATAAGATTTAAAGTGTTTGCTTCTTTAACTGCATGCTACCTCTACTGGAATATAATCTCCTTAAGGCACAGACCATGCTAAATTTTGTCTTTGTCTCCCCACTGTCTGACACAGTGCTTGGCACATAGTAGGTGCTTGGTAAATATCTAATCAATGGATTATTATATTATTTTCAGTATTTGTTAAATATATTTTTGTATATTAAATATTTAAAAGCTTACTCTTTATGTGTGGTATGCAGGATAATTTTCCATTAGCCAATTCTCACTTTGTCCAGCCATGTCAAAAACATGTATTTTTTT
>NW_004443946.1:14974454-14976249 GCF_000243295.1 Trichechus manatus latirostris | reverse complement strand
CACTTTGGAATGATCTTCAGCAAAATTTTACTTGTGTGTGATATTAATGATATTGTTCAATAATTTCCATATTCAGTTGGATCACCTGTCTTTGCAATGGGTACCAATATGGATCTTTTTCAGTTGAATGGCCAGGTAGCTCTCTTCCATCGATGAGTGAGTACCTTCAGTGCTGTATTCTTTTGTTGAAAGCTGTGCCAATGGTATTTCAAATACTAGAGGGTCACCCATAGTGGACACGTTTCAGCAAAGCTTATAGGGTAAAACAGAGTAGGAAGAAATGCCTGAAAATCTACTTCTGAAAATTAGACAAAGAAAATCTTATGGATCACAACAGAACATTGTCTGACTTGTTTGCTTTGGACGCATCATTGGGAAAGGCCAATCACTGTAGGAGGACATTGTGTTTGGTGACGAAGAGGGCCAGCTAGGGCAAGGGAGACCCTTGGTGAGATGAACTGGCACAATAGCCACTATGATGAACTCAGACATGCTGGCAACTGTGAGGATGACTCAGGACCGAGCAGCATGTATGTAAATTCGCCATGAGTTGGAGTCAACTTGGTGTCAACTAACAACAACAACATAACATAATATACTTACTACATTTTCAGAATATAGGATATAATAGCAATAATTGCTGATATAATTGTCTTAAAGCAAAAAGAACTTTAGATTTCAAATAATAATCCAAAGGACAAATAATTAAATTAAGGTTCAGAGAGGTGATGACTTTTATATTATTGTATTGGTAGGTTTTAGTTTTCAGTTGTGGTTTATGTTATATTAAAAAAATGGTATATTAAGAATTTTTCCTGTGCACTAAGATCAAGCATAGAGATATTATAATCATCATCATTATTCAATTCTTCCTTCAAGAAGAATTTCATTCAATAAAATAAATACTTCTTTTTTAGGTCCCTGGAATTTGAGGTCATATATATATATATTTTATATCATGGCACCCTAGAATATTATATAAATAATTCACAAATTGATTATGTGTCTTTTTTTTCAATGCTGTATTTAAAGTATTTGCTTTGTGTCCAAATTTAGTTGCTTCATGCTGGAAGTGACAAAATTTTGTGTTCTACAATTCAGATAAAAAATTTTCTGTGCTTTGAATTGGTACTAACTCAAAAGTCAGATTTTTAATATTTTAATCATCAGTATTTTCCACTTGTACTAACTTATCATTTAGACTTCTATTCTTTGGGCTTGTCATTTGCCTTTATTTATTTATTTTTTTTACAGCTGGTGTATTTATGATATCCTCCATGTATGTGTACTCCAAAGTTGTGAAAATAGCAAGCCTAGCATTGTAATTTATATTTGCAAGTCGATTGCTGGAATGCAGATCACACAAACTCCGAGAAATCATATTTTAACTTCTGGCTATATGGATATTGTCATTTGCATTCTATTATGGGTACATTATGGATTAAATGGATTTTGTGATTTATTGCACAATTTTATTATAATTTAAATAAGAAAATATATTTCTAGTTCCAACTCAAAACTCAAAGAAAACTTCCTTTCTGCAGTACTAGTGGTTCCCTAAGTAGCAAAAAGGGATGTGGCTCTCAGGCTTAGATACTTTTGGCACTAGACTCTTAAAGCTCTGTGTCGGAATCCGAGAAGGCAACTGGCTATGTTTCCATATCCAGATGTTCTAAATTGGGAGCAAAGGACATTTGCCTCCATAGTTGAAAGATTCTTAACTCACACTCCTCCAGATTTATTCTTCCCACCAGTGTTGTTGTTGTTGTGTGCCATCAAGTCAAATAAGACCCAG
>NW_004443946.1:14971387-14972434 GCF_000243295.1 Trichechus manatus latirostris | reverse complement strand
ACTCATGGTGACCCTATAGGACACATAGAACTGTCCCATAGGGTTTCCAAGGAGAGGTTGGTGGATTCAAACTGTTGACCATTTGGTTAGTAGGCGAGCTCTCAACTACTGTGCTACCAGGGCTCCCACAGGGTATTATCATGATATAAAGTGCTGATTAATAAAGCATACCTATTACTAATAAAATGGATAATGATGATAAGCTACTTTTCATTTCTTACAGCATGAGGGATTTCAGTGAGAAGTGAAACTTTCTTGTCATGAGGAGTTATAAATGTTGGAACTAATGGAATCTTCCAGGACAATCTTTAAACAAATGTTGTGCATTCAATTTCTTTTTGTCCTTCCATACTTCAATATTGCTTATTTTAGAATCTAAGCTCGTGGAGGCTAGCACCATATCAGGATATCGTTGACTACCTCCAATGCCAAATATGAGTAGGAATATGTGATCTACAGTGCGGGCTAAACAGCCCTATTGCATAATAATTTCATTGAAGGCTTAAGGTGTTTCTTCACAATGCCACTACAACTGATTAAAATTGACAAATTCAGGTAAATTCAGCTCTCACAAAATGGCTGCAGTTTTGCAGCGTTTTCTCCCCTCTTCTGTGTTAATGAAAGGAAGAACTGAGCCATGTATCAGTGGCTGGCTGGCACTGTATGTGGAACCTTTGTTATTTCCAAGTTCACCTTGGCAACAAATACATCCAGGATTTATTTTATTTTTTCGTCTTCCTCTACTACACTGTGAAAGGATTTTTGAGCTCAGTTTTGAGTTTTCTTCTTTGAAAAATACTCTCATATTTTCTTTTGCGATTTTTCTTTCCTTTAATTTTGGGAATTTGGAGTGGTACTTGTGAATGTGTGAGTGCACGTGTGTGCATGAGTGTGCATTTTTAAAAAGGATGGGATTTATAGCTCAGATATATAGTTGCACTACTAGTGAATTATTTTTCACATGCCACAGTCTGTTCCATATAAAATACAATTACATGTAAAATGATTCCTAATAAAACAACTGTAGCAATGCCCTTGATGGTGAAA
>NW_004443946.1:14927135-14966681 GCF_000243295.1 Trichechus manatus latirostris | reverse complement strand
TTTTTTAATTGGATTATTTGTCTTTTTGTTGTAGAGGTGGTGGATTTTCCTGTAGCTTTTAGAGATTAGACTTTTGCCTGACTTGTAATTGGACTCTTCATTTTTGGATCAACTACCAATATTTGTGGAAGTATCAGGCAAGAAATCAAAAGATGTATTGGGCAAGTCTGCTGTGAAGCCCTCTTTAAAGTGTTAAAAAACAAAGAAGTCCTTTTGATTAATAAGCTGTGCCTGCCCAAGCCACGGTATTTTCAGTCTCCTCATATGCATGTGAAAGCTGGACAATGAAAAAGGAAGACTGAAAAAGAGTTGACACCATCAAATTGTGGTCTTGGCAGAGAATATTGAATATACCATGAACTTCCAGAAGAAGGAACAAATCTGTCTTGGAGGAAGTACAGCCAGAATTCTCCTTAGAAGCAAGGATGGCAAAACTTTGTCTTACTTTGACACGTCATCAGGAAGGACCAATTGCTGGAGAATGACATCATGCTTGGTAAAGTACCGGATCAGCGAAATAGAGGGAGACCCTCAATGAGATGGACCGACATAGTGGCTGTAACAATGGGCTCAAATATAGCAACGATTGTGAGAATGGCACAGGACCAGGCAACAATCTGTTCTGTTATACATAAGGTCGCTATGAGTTGGAGCAACTTGAGGGTACCTAGCAACAACTATAATTCTGTTCCATTGATCTGCATACCTACACTATGGCAAAACTATACTTTTGTACTAGTTTAACCCTGCTTCTAAGACATGATTCTTCTGTGCTTTCTAGTAAATGTCCCACATATTCAACAAGGTCTCTTCACTCTGGCCTGTTGGAAGGCAAATCTTTATTAGATCTTTATGAGATCTAGGTTCAGTTTACAGGTTTACAAGCTACTTTTTTGCTTAGCTTCATGAGATTTCACTCTGTTCAAGTCCAGCTTAATATTCAGACAGACTCAATGGGCCCCTTTGCAGATTTCTGGAATTTTTTTCTCTGTTTAACATATTAATTTCTTATGCTGTGCCACTCGTATTTAACTTCCTCAGCCTTTCTGAATTCTGATCTCAGTCTCATCAACTCAGCCAGATCACCTTGCTCAACTTGGAATCTCCCTCTTTATTCCACTGTCTCTAGGCAGATATCCACCACAGTCATTGGGCTTGTGTTGTTTATTTCCTTTCCCTCAGGGAATGTCAGCCCTGCCTGTTGTTGCCCAATTGGTGAAAATAGTTTCATTTATTTTATTCAGTTTTCTAGATGTTTATGATTTGAGGGCATGTCTGTTATCAGTTACTACATCATGGATGGGAGCAGTCCAGATTTCACATTGAAGAAGACACTTCATGTTCCCTTAAACCTGTATGCCATAATTTTAAGTTGTTCATAGATGAACTTAATGGGAACCCAGAAGAATCACAAAAAATAAACCCTTGTGGTCTAAATTATCTCTCTTGACCTTTCGTCTAGAAATGATATTGAAAGTACATTTGATACTTGGTCATTTTCTGATTATTCACTAAATACAATTTTTAAAAAATAGTCTCTATTTTAATAACAGTGTATAAGAAAACTAAATACATCCAAGATAGCAAAGAATGATATCTTGTTAATATTTTGGAATTTGAGATTTGGTCGATCACCTGCTATCATACTCTTTTCATGAAAATGCTTAAGAAATAGTGTTCTGACTTTCAAAACTTTATGTAAGGCAATATCAGATATAACTCAAATTTTTCCTGTATTACAATGTATGGGTAGCAGACAAAATTCTACTCTTTTTTTATTACAGAACTGTAACTTTTCTTGAGTGCTTTGTACATGCTAACCAGTGTGCTAACCATTTTATATTCATCATCTCATTCAATTCTCCCAAAAATCCATATGAGTAAAGTATTATTATTATTATTACAGTGAAAGCTGTGACAGCCCGAACTTGATGGGACTGTGTTATTTTTCTGGGTCTCACAAGTTTTCCGCCTTTCACAGGGTGCAGTCTTACCACTTTCTATCTCTCGTTTTAGTGGAAATTATTTTAGCTTTCCTTTTCTGACAGGTTCTCAGCTTACACAGGTTCCAGCTTTCACAGGTTTTGCTGTATTACTATTATTACTGACATTTTTAGATAAGGCAATAGAAACTCAGAAAAGTAAAAAAAAACAAAAAAAATAAAAAAAACTTTTCCAAAATTATATCTATTAGTGTATGTGATGCCTCTGGGACTTGAATCTATATTCACCTGTTTCAGAAAGTCTATGTGCTTCATTTTACCAGCTATTTAAAGGAAAGAAACATACGTTTATGCACAAGGTGTTTGGTTGCTTTTATTATGAGTTTCTTTGTAAAGTTTTAAATGTATTGTGGCAACAACCATACAAAGTCTGCAGCAAAAACCTAACTTCTTCAGAAATCAAAGTCCGGGAGGCGAACTATATCACAGTGACCCATGATGCAAATTTTTCTTACCTAATATTGGGGCTTTCCATTCATTTCCTTTCCATTTCCCCAAAATCCTTAATACAGCTAATTGGTGATGGAGTCAGGCCTAAAACCAAAAATTGCAGCCCAACTCAGTTAGACCAATCTCTAAATGAAGCTCTAAAGGGGAACTTTCCTTGTTTTCTTCAAGGGGAGATTTATCATCTTATATCATTGGAGTAGCAATTGAGTTGTCAGTCAATGGACATAGTTTGGTACAAGTTTTATCTATTGTCATATTATAGCTAGACAATATTAAACAACTTTAGAAAACACTTAAAAATCGTCCCTCTGAGGAGCTTTTTTTGAGTTTCCAAGACTAGGTTACGTGCTACTCCAGTGGGTTCTTAGACAGCACTCTGGGTAGTAGTTGTGACACTGAGCAGACATGGTTTATCTGGCTATATTAGACGACACGTTCCTGAGGATGGACACAGTATTGCACCCCATAATATCCTGACATCTAGAAATGGGTCAGATACATGGAAAATTATTTATATTGAACAATATCTAATGAAACAGTGAAAAAGTCTGAGAACAAGGACTTGAAATATTTTAGCTGTTCATATTCATCACCAGTAGATATTTGATTGCAGTAGCTTTACTGATGTGTTGTTTAAACATTTAGAGCCTATTTTATGATCTTGTAGGTAATGCAGAATTTTTGTTTGTTTGTTTTTTTGAGAGGCACTTTTAGACAATGGTTGAAAACATAAGCTCTGAGGTCAACCTACTTGGATTTGGATTTGAAGCCAGACTCTACCACTTACTATCTGTGTGACTTTGGGCAAACAGCTTAACTTCTCTATCTTTAATTTTGTCATTTCTAAGAGGGAAATTATGAAAGGGAATTGATAAAAGTGAATGGTACATAATAATGACTATATGTTCATTATTATTATTATTATTTAATTGTAAGCATAATAAAAATTTACTAAGACACTTTTCAAAATACTTTGTATTAAGCTATGCTGTGTATTCTCCAAGTAAATAAATGTTTCCATGCATTATCAAGTAAAAAAAAATTCTCCCCTTTTACCTTATATCTGAGGGCTAGAAAAGAACTAGACTTATAAAGAACTAGATCAAGTACTTTTTGAATTAAAAAAATACTTATTCTTATAGGTAGGACCTACCACAGGCCAGAGTACTTGACTTTTTATCTGTTCCACACCTTTGGGAAATGACTATTCTGGACACACTAACAATTTAATGATTTATAACCGTACACTCTTAGTTGTGAAAGGCTTGACCCTTCAGATGGAGAAATTACATACATTTATATTGACGTTAAAATAGCAGTTTTTAGAAGGAATTATTTATATTCAACTTTGCTAAGGAGTCAAATACAAAATCACTCTTTGAAACACATGAAAATATTTGCTGGTTTCCGTGTAGGTGCCCGTGTAGGTGCTTCAAAGATGTCTATGAAAGCTAATTTTTAGATGACTTGCTCTAAGCAAATATGTCACTTGGTATTTGTTTAATTTGACCAAAATGCTGTGTGTGCTGAAAATACTATAAGAAAAATAAATATACTCTGAATCCTGAATTTTTGCTACAAAAGGTTTATTTCACAGTAGCTATGTCATAAAGTTCAGTAGTAGATTCTTGCCTTGCATGCAGGAGACCCTGGTTCGATTTCTGGCCAATGCACCCCATGAGCAGTCACCACTCCTCTGTCAGTGGTGGTTTGCGTGTTGCTATGATGCTGACAGGTTACAGTGGAGCTCCTAGACTAAGACGTACTAGGAAGAAAGGCCTGGTGATCTACTTCCAAAAATCAGCCAATGAAAACTCTATGGATCACAATGGCATGATCTGCAACCAATCAGGGGGATGACACAGGACTGGGCAGCATTTCATTCCATTGTGTATGGGGTCAGTATGAGTCAGGGGCCAAATGGATGCCAGCTAACAACAACATGGCATAAAATAGAAGTAGTTATAGATCTAAAAACCAGAAATGCTGGGTTTCAATCTTTACCTTGTTACTTACTAGCCATTTGGCATTTACCGTCTTTGAGCATTTATGCATTAATGTGAAAGTGTTGAATGCCTACTATGTGTCAGGCGCTGTTCCAGAGATTCATGGCAGAGAGGAGGAATCACAGTGAGCATTGGGGGGATCTTGTTGGATAGAATGTGGAAGATGTTAGCAAATTCTCAGCTAAAGCTTGAAGGTAGAGTAGCCACCAAGTGACTTTGGAGAAAGTGCCTTGTTGGAAGAGAGGGTCAGGATTCACTCACTCATTCAACTACTCACTCACTCACTCAGGCTTGAGTAGCAGGCACTCTTCTAAGTTCTGGGAACCATACAGTGAAACTGAGAGTTAAAATGCTGGATCTCATGGAGCTTACATTCTGGAGAGGGCGTCAGGTTATATAGATAAGAAACAGATTTCCAATAGAGTGTCAGGTAGATATGAATGCTATAAAGTAAAGCAGATTAAGGATATGGAGGTGTGGGGTCTCTGGTCTCTGGTCAGGTGACATTTAAGAGATCTGAGTGAAGTCAGGGTGGGAACCATGTAAGCATGTACAGCTCCTAAGGCAGAAGGGAGCTAAGTGGGTGTGGGCACCAGTAGGGCCAATACACTGTAAGGTAGGGGAGAGAAGTAGGAGACAAATCTGGAGAGGAATACAGGGCCTGGATCATGCAGCCTTTGGATTTTATTCTACATGTGATGGGAACTCCCGGAAACTTTTTAGCAGGACAGTGATATTATCTGCTCTTATTTTAAAGTAATGCACTGGCTGCTGTGTGGAAAATATACTGCAGGAGGCAAGGAGGGATATAAGATCAGTTAGGAGGCCATTACAGAAGTTTAGGCAAAAGATATGGGGCTTGGGCAAGGATGGTAGCTGTGGATGTGGTTGGAGGTGGCCATAAGTGTTATGTTTTTGAAATGTGAACAAATATTTAAAAAATGGCATAGTATTCAGGGATCCAGTGGTTCAGAGTTTGAGGTTCTTGGATTTTGAAGTGTGGAATATCAGGAGACGAAGCTGAAGGTCAGACAGGGGCCACCTCATGCTGAATCAAGTGTAATCTTTTATAGAGTTTGTGGTTTCTCCTGTAAGCACTAGGGAGCTATCGTACATAATAAATCTGGGGAGCGGCATGAGCTGATTTGTATTATTCTGGCTGCAGTGACTGTTGGTGTGACAGAGGATGTTTTCACTTATGAAATGTCTAAGTGCCTGTCTCCATTTCCCAGCCTTCTTTGTGGTTGGGCTAGGGCCACGTGTCTGGGGCTCTGCCAGTGGGAGGTGGGAGGAAGTGGTAGGAGCTGCTTCCAGGTCTGCTGCTTATCGGTCCTCTTTTCTTTGGTTATGACCACGAAAGCACGTATTGTGATGACAGAGTCAAAGGTAGAAGCAAGCTGAAGCTTAGAGTCTCCGTTTGGAACATTACTGCTATCAAGGGCTGTGTGGTTCACATCCATCCTGGGATGTGAACTTCAAGTAAAAATTGGCTGTTTTACACTGATTTTCTAACCTTTTTTTTTTTTTTGGATTGCTTCCCTAGCACAGCCTTATTTTACTCAACTCTTATAGTCAGATCATGACCAGTGGCAAGACTACAGATTAGAAAACAGTTGCAATAATCAGGCTGAGAGATGATGTGTGCCTACACCGGGGCAATGGTAGTTTGGAGAGGGAGGGGAGAGATTTCTCACCTGTGAATGGGGAACAATGTCCAATTCCCAAGTTTATTAGAAGGATTACATGGGAATGTGAAAGCACCTATAAATTGTGAATGCTATTAACTCTTAGGTGTCGCATTTCTGCTTTTTCACAGTGTTAATGACAGCTGTCAGCCTCAGTCATCCAACCTCTTCATGTAGATGCTCAATCTTAAGCTACTGTCAGGTTCTGTACTATCTGACAGGAGCCCTGAAGATCTTTTCCATCACATGCTTATTAGAGTTGACATTTCTGTCAGAGTGATGTGCTCAGTAGAATGAACTTGATATGACTTTAGTCCATACATGTCAGGCCTTGGCAGTAATAATTTATTGAAAAGGTGAACATTTAGTACTAAGGGTTACTAGAGAAGAATCAGACCTAGTAATGTGGTAGACGGTGGAATAATACAAGTGATATTAATTTCTTAAGAGGAGAGATTCAGTAATACATCATGCAGTGTTTCATGGGAAACAGTCTTGCAAATTAGAAAGGTGGGAGTAGTTTTATCAAATTAGAGACTCACAACCTTCAAAACTTATTACACTGATGTTGTTTCTGTTGACTTAATAGGTTTGTATTGGCTTCATTCATCATAAGCCGTTAACTAAGCTTTACTTTTTGGCCCGCTTATGATGGATAGGCTAAGGGTGAAAAGCTTTCTGTAGCTAGACTAGTCAGAGTTTCCCCAAATATAAAACCGTTGCCATCGAGTTAATTCCAACTCATAGCGACCCTACAGGACACAGTAGAACTGCCCCATAGGGTTTCCAGGGAGAGCCTAGTGGATTCAAACTGCCTACCTTTTGGTTAGCAGCCTAGTTCTTAACTACTGTGCCACCAGGGCTCCTGGAAATATAAGGGAAATATAAGTGGAATCATATATTCTGCTTTTTAAGTTTCCAGATGTTGAAATTTTATCATGTTTTCATATATCATCACATGAATTTTGTTCTTGTAATTTTGATGATGAGATTGACTTATACATGATAATCTCTTGGTGATCGTTCTTTAAAAGATCTGACCCTGTTTAAACGCAGGATGGGATATTATTATTTTTAAAAGTCTGTTAATTACCCTATCATATATAAAGTAGCCACAATGTGTGTTCTACTTATTAGTTAACAATCATTTATTGCTCCAAGCATTGTAAAAGTTAATCCTAGGAAATGTACAATTCATAGAAAATATGATTTATTGCCTACAATAAATGTACACTTTATATAGAGAAGCTAAAGGTACACTCAAGTGATTTACAAAGAATTTGGAAAGGTACAGGTCAACATAAAGGAAGATTAAAAAAAACAAACCAAACCCATTGCCATCGAGTTGATTCCGACTCATCACAACCCTGTAGGACGGAGCAGAACTGCCCCATAGGGTTTCCAAGGAGCAGCTGGTGGATTCGAACTGCTGACCTTTTGGTGAGCAGCTGTAGCTCTTAACCAGTGTGCCACCAGGGCTCAGTATAGACAATATGCAGAGTGCCAAGAATGGCAGACCCTTCCCATGCCCTTTAAGTCTACAAGAATAAAACTATGCTAGAGATGTCTAACTTAAATTTAGGCAATCTGTCCAATAATTCTGCATGTATTTCGATTTATTGCTTTCTCTTTACATCAGCCAGTCCCTGTTGTATTCCAGGTCTTCATGGCCTTAGTCTTCATGGAGATTTTAACCAATCTGGTAGCTTGTTTGCCTGCCTCTAGTCTCTTTCCTACTCCAGTGCAACTTGTTTAAAACTATAAGAAGAAGCTTTTCAAATAGCATTTTATCCCATATTTGTCAACTACTAATTTAAGGAATTAAAAAAAAAAAAAAAGCCGTTGCGTCGATTCCAGCTCACAGCAACCCATAGGACAGAGTAGTACTGCCCCATAGTTTCCAAGGCTGTAATCTTTAAGGAAGCAGACTGCCACATCTTTTTCCCGCAGAGCAGCCGGTGGGTTCAAACCAACAACCTTTTGATTAGCAGCCAAGCACTTAACCATTACACCACCAGGGCTCTGCAGTTTAAGGAATTAGGAAATGGCATTTTAAGACCCAAAAGGCATAGAGGCAGGGTAAGACAGAGAGCCCGTGCCTAGAAACCCAACAAGCTGTGGCCAGAGAAAACAACAAGCTCTGCTAAATCACCTAAAATATCCTTTACCTTGCTTTCTGCCAATGCCTATGTTATTTTGTGGTCAAATTCAAGTTTAGCCTCACCGCCTAGCATTCCTACTGTTGCTCCTCCTGCAGGCAGGAATTACCTTTCATGAATAGTTCCTTTTGTACATCAGTCTGCTACATTGTTTGATGTAGCAACCACCAGTTTTTAGATCTGCTAAAAGGGGTTCCTCAGTTGCTGCACCAGCATCCAGGATTGTGGCAACAGTCTCTCATGTGCCCCAATACTTGCGTCTGCTCCCTACTGCCTGCCGCAGTGATTGCAGAATGGTTTCCCATGGATATCTCCAAGATGTTCCTCGATTTCCTACGAGCAAAAAGGGTTCCAAGGACAAACAAGAGTGAAAAATGGTGTCTTTACTGTCTTTTCTCAGAGCTTTTGATATGCTAATTTACACTGTGATATGCTAATATGCATTGTGATATGCTAATGTGGATTGGGACTTTTCAAGAGAGATAACTAATGTGCAACATTAATGAAACTTACTTGATCCAGAAACTTTTTTTTTTTTTTTTTAACAGAAACATCGTTAACATCACAGAAAATTATGGTATTCCAATAGAATACAGTTTGCAAATTTTGGACTGCTCCGTTAAAAGAAATTCCTATGCCTTTACCAACTTATCTTGCCTTTTCTAGACATACTCCTCTCATCTCTCTCATATATTTTTCAAAATTCGCTGCCCATTTTAAACACTCAGGTTCAGCTAAATTAGTCTGTATACAGTCTCAGGTATAGAGAACATAGTAATTTTAGCTTCCAGAGCCTTGGGTTTTGTAATTATTCTTACTCTGATGAATGTGAAAGAGAATTTGGGGAAGGGTAATATTCTAGGCTATGAGAAAAGGACACGATTCCTTTTAGACAATTCATCAGGCAGTTTGGGAAATACATTCATTCAGGTCAAGTGATTCTGTAGCACTTGTGTACGTGTGATGGTAGGACGTGAAATCCAGAGAATGGAAGGACTTCCTCAGAGTAAATTCTGATGCAAGTGATTTATTAGAAGCCCATAGACCTCGTCTCTTGTCGTGGGGGACAGGGCCCTAGAGTGCCAGAAAAGGAAGAATTGGAATAAGGGTAGAGTGACCCAAAGTTTCCCTGATTTGCCTGGGACAGCCCTGTTCACGTCTGTTGTCCCAGCATAACTATGAAGAGTGCCTTATTTGACTCTCAAAATGGTCTCAGTTTGGATGATTAATTATAAGCCAACTTAGACAAGAAAGGGAGACAAGAGCCAGTTGAGGAGCAGTTGTTCTAGAAATAACAACTACTTTAAAGGGTTAAAAGGAAAAGAGTAATGAAAGTTCTCAATGGCAACTTTAAGTCGGCACTGATGAGGCTACCCCAAGATTTCAATGTAAATCAGTTTCTGTAGGAAAGTAAGGCTGTCCTGTTTACCCTTCACTTTACTGACCCTTTTAGAGCATTTTTTCAAATGTATTGTTATTTTATGATCATGTTTCTTATTGCGTTGATAATTTCTCAGATTTCAGATATAATTGGTTTAAGACATTTTTAAAGAGTATGGGAAAATTCGTAATCATACCTGAGTGTA
Source organism: Trichechus manatus latirostris (assembly GCF_000243295.1). Lineage (NCBI taxonomy): Eukaryota > Metazoa > Chordata > Mammalia > Sirenia > Trichechidae > Trichechus > Trichechus manatus. The sequence goes on along the minus strand of NW_004443946.1, from coordinate 14,956,792 downwards.
GAATTTTACAGCAACCAAATTGCTTCAAGTAAAAGCTAAAAAATAAAAATATGTTTGTAAAACTGTATATCTATGTATCTCTCATAGTACTTAGCACTCTGTTTACACACAGCAAGCATTCAATAAATTTGTGTTCAACACACTAGTGAATATTCTGTGTATTGGTCGATCCAAAAATGGCCTAATTATAGTTATAAAATGACTAAACTACCACCCTTAAACATCTTTCAAATGTGCATACAATTTAATACATCTTTTATATCCACACAAACTAGTCTTATTATTCATCAAACAATAGAGAAAGTCCAGTGCAGTGGTTTTAACTTTTTCATGCTAGTTGACAACTTTGTGGATATTCCACTTTGTTGAAGAACATTATTAGTTATTCATAGGGATTACTAGGGAAATAGATGGTAGTGGCCCTGCCATAAAGAGCTTAAAGTAAACATTTATTCAAGGATTACATTGCTTTTCATTTGATGAATTTGTTGCTATGCATTACATGAGATTATAATAGGTAGATAATTCATACACCACATCAGGCAGCTGGAGAGATACAGTCATATTAATACTCTGATATACTCACATGGTCAGAAAAAGCCTCATGCTCCTTTATTTAAAGTCAGGCTAAATCAACTTTCATTTATCTGTTCACTGGGCAAAACCCTGACTTGGTTGGAAAAGATATAGTTTCTTCTTTTCAGGAGCTTACAGTCTAGATAGGGAGGTGATAAATCAACTTATTTAAAAAATATTTACACAATACTGTGTCTGGCAGATGGTCAAAATTCAGGGCTACCTCCTTTGTCCCATTTTATTGATCCTATATGTGAACCACAGTCAACGCCCACGGAAGCAGCAGTCAAGAAATCAAAAGACGCATTGCATTAGGCAAATCTGCTGCAAAAGACCTCTTTAAAGTGTTGAAAAGCAAAGATGTCACCTTGAAGACTAAGGTGCCCCTGTCCCAAGCCATTGTGTTTTTAGTTGCCTCATATGCATGCGAAAACTGTATAGTGAATGAGGAAGATCAAAGAAGAATTGATGCCTTTGAATTGCGTTGTTGGCAAAGAATATTGAATATACTATGGACTACCGAAAGAACAAACAAATCTGTCTTGGAATACAACCAAAATGCTGCTTAGAAGCAAGCATGGTGAGACTACGTCTCACGTACTTTGGACATGTTTTCAGGAGAGACCAGTCCCTGAAGAAGTATATTATGCTTGGTAAAGTAGAGGGCCAGTGAAAAAGAGGAAGACCCTCAATGAGATGGATTGACACAGTGGTTGAAACAATGGGCTCAAGCATAACAACAATTGTGAGGATGATGCAGGACTGGGCAGTGTTTCGTTCAGAACTGACTCGATGGCACCTAACAACACCATAGGTTTGCTTAGAGTTCTTTTGTCTTACGGGCTATGAGGAGACACTAAACATTTTTAAGAGGAGAAATTAAATAGCAAAAATCAATACTTTAAGAAATTTTGCCTGGTGGCCATGTGCACACAAAGAGAGACTGGAGCTAGGGAGACCCATTAGGAAGCTATTGTGATAAGCTAGTCTGCGATGTTAACAGAAAGGAGGCTAGGAGTATAAGAGGTACTCTAAAAGAAGAATTAAAAAAATCTTAGTAGGTGATTTCATAAAGAAGATCATAGAGAAAGATATGCCAGCAATGGCCCATGGTGGCCAGTAGTGCTCTTGACCAAAAAGTCTGCCTGAAAAGATTAGTTTCACCTTTGAAAGTTTGCAGCTTTGTCTGCATCTCCACCATTTAAAGGGTCTATAGATTGTATAATTGGAAGACATGCTCATAGAAAGAAATTTACAATAATCCATCTCCCTTTCCAGCTCCAAAATGAAAGCTTACACCCTACCTACCCAAAATGCTATTTATCTGGTTGGGAAACTTGATGAGACTGTAGTTTCCAGGTTAGAAAGGAAGTAGAAGAATAGTGAGAAGTGGATGGATCTCCGCCCAGTGCTTTAAAGAAGGGCCTGGAGTTTGCTGATGATAGGACATACTTCTCCCTGAGTTCAGTAGGCTGATCCTAATATTTGAGAAAATAGGAGGAACTCAACTAAAGATAAACCTAGTTTTCACAAAGTGATGGCGGAGCATCCAAACCAAGTTATGATGGAAAGCCAATGGATGCATCAGTGACTTAGGAACACATAATTTGAAGGTGGGAGACTATAAATGTTAGATTTGTGTTAACTGGTTCCCTGGGTATTCTGCCCTCTAAGATTCATTAACTAGATATTCCATTCCATCACAAAGTATATATTCCATTTTTATTGGATTTTTAATTATGTCAAAGTAAAAATGCCTGAACAGTGTTGATGTGTATCAAATAATCTGTTTTTCTCAGGATAAGTAAACTAAAGTCATCCTTTTATGTTACAGAGATATTAGTCAGTGCATTTTCTTTTCTTTTCTAGTCAGTAGCATTAAGTGGCTACTTTTGCAATGTGACAACCATATCAGGTATAAGCACTCCTTGTGTGCATCCAATTAAGTGTATACCAGCCTAGTGGTAAGCCCAGAACATCTCTTGGTACATACTGTTTAAGGAGTGCATACTGTTTCCACTTGAACTGTATTTTAGATCCTGGGAATACTTAATTATTTGAGATCTTCTTTTAATATTTAATGACTTTTTTTTCGATCAGTGATCACTGAGTCACTGACATTGGCTACAACAGGTCTGCTGTGGGACAGAATGACTTATTTGCAGTATCAGTCTTAAAGCTGTTAAGAGTGTTAGGTTGTATAGTTGTTGAGATTGAAGTTGTCTACTCTGACTTTGGGCAAATTAACTTCCTGAATTTTCCTTATATTTACAATGAGGATAAAACAGTAACTTAGAATGACTGTATGGACTTGATGAGATAATGTATATATGATTCATAATAAGCACTAAGGAAAGGTTTGCTGCCATTTATTAGCACCTCAGGTCTCTTAATGACCTTTCTTGATACGTCATCTGGGAATTTACTTTATTGCTCTTTAACTTCTACCTATCTAAAAAATACAAATATCTTATTATTTTTATGAAGATAATGTTTGCTTATTGTAAAAATCAAAGTAATACAGAAAAGTTTAAAGAAGAACATAAAAGTACCATGAAGCCCATTGCCAAAAAGAAAACAATTGTTAACATTTTGTAAACATACTTCTAGACATGTTATAGTGTATACCCTAAATTCACTCTCACATGCCCATTTCACAGATTGAAAAACAAAATTACAAATACAGAAAAAAATAGAATTAAGTAACCTTATTTTTCTAACAAAAATATGAAATTAATCTTTTTAAATCTGTGACCACACATCCCCATCATGATTTTAATGACTGCCTAGTTTTCAATAGAATTGTTGTGCCATAATTTTTATTGCCAAATCTTTGTTTCTGAACATTTTTGTTTTTCCCATTTTCCCTATATGATAAACAATACTTCAGTGGGCATTTTTGTGCACTCCTTTTTATAATGACCATACAACAAATTCCAAGAAATGGAATATTTGGGCTCAATGATAGACCCATTTAAATTTTTAATGCATACTTGGTATAGTTATCTCTTATTGATTAATTTCTGATGAAATATTTCTTTAAAGTATTGCAATATGACTTTTAATATATTTTTCATAAACTACCAAATTTCAACAATTGACATCCCTAGTTCCTAATATTCTTGGAATTAATTAGCAAGGAATTTTCTCCTTTGCCTAGGGCTTCGAATTAGTTTTTCCCTGTTTCAGTCATGGCCGAGGAAGGGACACCAGAACAGACGCAAATTTTTATAATTTGGGTGAACCAGAACCATAACCACATCGGGAAATATGCAGGTCGAAGCCCTGCTAGAAACTTAATCTCCTTCTCAGAAACCAAGGTAGTGTACGCGTTGCATAGCAATCAAATCTCTTGCCCGTTGGACTTTGCACAGAGTCAGAAATAGCGGTGCCCAACTCAAAGATGGTGCCAACTGCCTCTGAATCTGTGTCTCTCCTCAGTCCTGGCAATAATCCAATGTCACGTATCAGGCTCCTGAAAGGGCTCACTACACCTCTTCCAAGTCTCCCATTCCAAGGCTTCGACCCATAATTTTTTTTAGTTACGGTTACGGTGGCGGATCACCCAAATTTTAAAAATTCGAATCTGTTCCAGTTTCACTTTGTTGGCCACAACTGAACTGGTTCTAACCGGTTCAAAGCCCTGCCCTTGCCATAGCGTTCATGATTTTACACTTTTTAATGGTTTCTTTTTCTGTCTTCCATCTCTATAGACTGGCAAATCAGACGGAACACTTGAAAAGTATTCCCAGCCAGATTTGAACAAGGGTGTTGTTTCTTTTGTACTTCCTGTTCACTTTACTATGTAGGGAGGACCTTTTACATTTAATTCAGCTTCCATTTTTATATGCTCAGAACTTATGTGTTCAGAACTATGCTGTCAGCAAAGAGATGAAAAGAAGTTTAAAAGGTACTTGCTTTCAAGAACTTCATTATATTTACAACAAGACGTGTTAATACATAAAGGAGTTAAAAGCAATAGAAAGGAGAGTATATAATTACTGTTCTAAGTAGTGATATATTGGTAAGCTCAGTAGAAACATAGGAGAAATTCCTGTGACTTAGGATAATCAGAGGACGTTTTATGAAGGAAATATTAGGCCCTAAATAGTGGCTGGGATTTAGGAAAGACAGCAGAAAAGGGAGGGCTTTCACTGTGGAGAGACATAGTATTCATCAACTGCTATGTAAGAGATGACTCAAAAAACCTAGTGATCTAGAACCACAATGATTCATTATTTCTCATGATCCTGTGGGTTGACTGAGCAAGTGGGTCTTATTATCTTTCTTGGGCTTACTCAGGAGGTTGCATTTAGCTGGCACATTGGCTGTAGGCTAGGTTCAGCTGACACCACTGGGATAACTAGGCGTCTCTATTCTTGCTAGCTGGCAGTCCCTCAACACAACTTAGGCTTCTTCAGGGTTGATGGCCTCAATGCAGCATTCCAAGCGAGTGAAAGCAAAAACTATACGTCCTCCAAGATTTAGTCTTGGGAGTTGCATAATATCACTTCTGTCACATCCTGTTGGTCAAAGGAAGTCACAAAGCCAGCCTAAGTTCAAAGAAATAATTCACCTTTTGGTAGGAGTAGCAGTAAAGTCTCAATGCGAAGGGTTGTGCATACCATGATGAGAGAAGTTTGTGGTCATGTTTTGCAACCTACCACAAAGGAACTGCATAACAAAGATTTGGAAGGCTTAATGAGTTGTATTTTGAGTCAGCAAGAAGATAGGTCATGGCACTATTTCTTGAGAATATGACGATCTCATGGCTGTTCCATAGGTACCAATCTCAGAATCCCCAGCAGTTCATTTAGAGTGTTGACAGTGCCATTTTACTCTTGGATCAATAAAACTTGTGTTTTGGCAAAGAGTTATTTCAGTATTATCTCAAATATTGTAGTTAACGTTTTTATATGTAAAGTAAGCATAATATAACAACCATTTTTATAGATAATGGCAGAAGTGATTTAATTCTCTAGTTATTGCTTCTTTTCATAATCTAGTGCTAAAGAATAAGGAAATGGCTTGCATGTATCATTACTGAAAAGCTAAAACTTCTGGGAAAGTCAAAGGTGTATCTAGTACAAAATAAACAGAGATCATCCATAAATGAAAGAAATTCAACCTTTCACCATAGTGAAACCATTCTGGACTCACTGTATTTTCTAATTCTTTTTTTTTTTTCCTCTTCTTCTGTAGCTGATAAAGCTAGGCTCATAATTAGCTGAGGCAATAGCTCTTTGCATTTTATAATTTGAAGGCCATGGATATAACTTATGCTATTATAATCTAATCATCAAATTAGATCATAATTGCAAGGTATATGTGTGTGTGTGTGTATGAATGGAGGTGATGGTGGAGGAATTTGTTTTCTCCAAACTAGTCAAAGGATAAAAATACGCTGGGAACAAAATGGAAGTGCCAAAAACACATGTCATCAGATACATAGCTTGTGAAATATAAGTTATACTTTCAGTTATTTCTTGAAACTATAAAAAGAACAATTTTTAGAGGCAGAAAATCAAAACAAATAAAAAGTCTCCAATTGCAAAAAAATGTCAAATGTGCTCTGCCTTCTAAGTTGGTGTTCTGCTCCTTGAAAACGTAACATTGTGTGTGTGTCCTGACCTTAGCCCAGCTTTGCATCACTTGGTACAAACATATATTATTTTCTGCTAGTCATTCGTCTTCATCCTGTGTTTTATTCTTTTTTAGCAACTATAATTTTTGAAAAATAATGTCAAAATAAAAATATCCCTTTTTCCCCCTGGCAATGTCTGAGTAACTGTGCTTCACGAGGAGACTCAGTCTAGGTGCCTTTTTATTTCTCAATTCCTTCACTTTTCTCCTTCCTTTATTTCTTTCCAGGCTGAGTTTAGAATTCCTGAGAAGCATGGAGAGGAGTGACCAGTGTCCCAAGTTTGGCATAAACAGCAGTGTCCTCGCTTGAGACTGTAGTTCAGTACCTAGCACAGGTCCCCTCCAAAGTATTTTTTTAGTGACTAAATTAGCCTTTATATCCGCGAGCGAGGTAGGCAACTGCAGCAACGAAAGAGGGTGTGATGTTCTAGGCAATGAGGTAGGTTCTGTGAGAAAGAGATTGGGAATGGCGATAGCTAGACTAGAGGTAGGAAAAGACAGGCACGACATGGAGCTGAGGGTCTCAAAAAAAAACCTATAATTTTAATCTCTGGTTGTCTCTGGAAGTTGATACATTTTGGGAACTATTGTTCGACCCATAATAAATAAATGAGACTGGAATGATGAGATCACAGTTCATCTATTGTTATTGTTCCTCTACTTTCAGAGGCATTGCACTATATTGCCCAGTTAGCGTCTTGTCAAAATGATAAAAGTTTCTATAACTATATAAGCAAGGTGAGTGTACTAATATTATAAGAAGTCTAAATGATTGCTGGATTAAAGAGAATAAAGAAAATGGATTATTCAGTAAAAGAAAAAAGGAAATAACTATCATAGAAGAATAAAGTGGAGGTGAAGATATATTGATCCTTTGATTCTTTGTTTTTACTTTTACTTTAATCTCTTAGAATTATTTTGAACGAAACATCCTCCTACTTCTCTCTATCTACTGTCCCCTTTTTATTCCACCTTTGATGTTATACCAGTAATTGATTAACCAAAAACCAAACAAAACCCACTGCCTTCGAGTCAATTCCAACTCATAGCAACCCTATAGGACAGAGGAGAACTTCCTCACAGGGTTTCTGAGGCTGGAAATCTTTATGAAAACAGACTGCCACGTCTTTCTCCCAAGGAGCAGCTAGTGGGTTCGAACTGCTGACCTTCTGGTTAATAGCTGAGTGCTCCATCACTGAGCCACCAGGGCTCCTAACTGATTAACATAGATTCCTAATTCACTCCCTAAAATTAGATGAATTTTTCAGATATTTAGAAAATAATACCAATAACATTACCATGTAATTATTGAGATTATTTTGATGAAGTTAGTTGTTATGGTAATTAACAAACTAAATGATACCTGTCCAATATTATTATATAATTTGATAAGTTCTGAAAGTGGCCCTTTCTTACCCTAGAGAGTTCAAATAATTATTCGTTATATTAACTCATTGTATTATGTGGAATTCCTCTTTCAAACTTCCAATATCCCTGGGAGGGATAGTATATTAAATAATTTTCAATATTTAACATTTAACATAAAGTAATTAATGAGATTAACTTCTAACAGCATAATTGGCATAGTTCAAGTATTAGATGGGATGGGGCATAGCTTAAGTGAAGAATGGGAAATTGAAAATATCCAGCTCATAAGTGGATACCTAGAGCTTGCGTACATATATGGGTCACTGCACAACGGAACCCAGAGAAATGAGAAGCCATTATGAGAGAGCTGGAAGGAGAGTAAGGCTGAGAAACTGGAGGGGGGAGATTGTTGAAGATTAGCTTCTTCACGTTATTCTAAGGTCAACTGAAGCCATTTCAAATGTTTTAGTAAGCCTTTTGCTACACATACAATCACAGATTGATGGCATGTTTCCTTTCCACATCTTAAATATCATTGTTAAAGGTGGATTTTATGGTATATAAAGAGAAAAGGAAATGATGATTGAACCACCTACATGACCTTAAGGGTTGCTAGAACTGCATTCTCATAACAATATTTTAAATTGCTCAGCCTAAGGCTAATGCTCACTTGCCAAGATTTATAAAAGGAAGACAATCAGGAACAGTAAATGTTGGATGTCATCAAAAACAGACCAAAAAATCTGAAAAATAAAGATCATTAATATGGAGATGAATGGATGTAGCTTGACCTAAGGAGCAAACACAATACTGTGACTGGGGAAGAAAATTTCTCCTGACATCTGAATATCATGATATTATCTGTTATCATGAGCAACTCGTAAGAGAGGAAGCTGAGATACAGTTAATTAGCTGAACCTAGATTTTTGTTTAACTCTGTAATTTGTTTAACCCTGATAGATAAATGAAATTTCCTTTATACACTTGGAATTTGTTGTTAGGTGATGTACACTAAGTTCCGGCTCATAGTAACCTTATGTACAACAGAACGAAACACTGCCCAGTCCTGCGCCATCCTCACAATTGTTGCTATCTTTGATGCTATTGTTGCAGCACTGTGTCAATCCATCTCGTTGAGGGTCATCCTCTTTTTTGCTGACCCTCTACTTTACTAAGTATGATGTTCTTCTCCAGGGACTGGTCCCTCCTGATAACATGTTCAAAGTACTTGAGACGAAGTCGCACCATCCCAGCTTCCAGGGAGCATTCTGGCTGTACTTCTTCCAAGACAGACTTCTTTGTTTTTATGGCAGTCCATGGCACATTCAATATTCTTCACCAACACCATAATTCAAAGGGATCAATTCTACTTGGAAGGGCTAGAAGTTTATGTTTGTGTGTGTATGTGTGTTTAACTATGAAAAAGGAAAGAACATTAGCCAGCTTTCAAAAGAACATGATTTGGGACAATTAAAAATAATTACAGTTCTAGAGGGAGTAGTGGATACTACTTGAGATTAGGGAATATGTCTGTCGTTCATGGATGCTTACTCCCTACTGGACTCTTTTAAGTGTTTCATATGGGTTTTCTCATTTAACACAACCCCTTTGTGAAGACTCTAGTGTAATTCTCAAGTTACAAGTGAGGAAACAGAGGCCTACAGAGGCTAAGTAACTTGCCCAAAGACACAGAACTAGTAAGTAGCAAGCATATACTCTTAAAGACTATGCAAGTATGCTCATAGAACTAGTGGGAAGTGATTGAATTGAGGCTGTATTTTGAAGGTAGAGCCAACAGAAATTTGAAGGATTAGATGTAGGAGATGAATTAAAGAGTGAACTGAAGGATGGCTTTAGGTTTTTTGGTCTGAACAACCAGATGAATATCTTTGCTATTTATTGAGATGAAACTGCATTTGGTTGTTAAGAGGGTATTGTAAATTGAGTTATTTTTTGACAGTTAAATGCAAATACCTATTAGAAGTTCAAGAAGACAAACGTATCTGTAATTTAGGGGAGAGGTTAGACCAGAGATATTATTTTGGGAGTTAGTAGCACATAGATGATTTCTATTGATAATCGGTTTCCCTAATTGTGAGACATGTCCCAGTAGCTCTCTCATTACAGATGTGCCTCTGGTGGGCGGCAGTATCATTGATTGACATGGAAGATGATATTTTCTCTCACTGTCTTTTAAAGAATGTGTCCCAGTATTAAATATGGAAAATATTTTTAAGAAGTAATTTCTGTTTTTTAGAATATACACATATTATTTGAATCTATACATGTGATGTGGGGGCAGTGGTGATTCAGTGGTAGAATTCTCACCTTCCATGCAGGCGATACAGGTTCAATTCCCTGCCAATGTACCTCATGTATAGCAACCACCTGTCTGTCAGTGGTGGCTTCTATGTTTTCATGATACTGAACAGGTTTCAGTAAACCTTCCAGACTAAGATGGAATAGGAAGAAAGGCCTGACAATCTACTTCCAAAAATGAGCCAATGAAAACCCTATGGATTACAATGGTCTGATTTGCAACTGCTCATGGGGCTGGTATAGTTTTGGGCAGCATCTTGTTCTGTTGTGCATGGAATCGGGGGCCGACTAGATGGCAGCTAACACCAATAACAACAATGCATGTGATACAATTTTATAGAATTAGACAACAAAGAGAGAGAGAGGAAGAGAAAAGAATGTATTTAAAACACTTACGTAAATCTCTTACCTTAAATTGTAACCTTGTTTAGTCACAAAGACCCAGTATAGTATACAGCATTCACATCAAAATGGAAGGTAGAAGTATCTTTGTAATATGCTAAACTTAATGAGATATTGATTGCATCCTTCATTCATTTGTGCTACAAACTGTTAATACACTGAAAATTTTCCTCATGTTTTAGCACTTAAACTTTCATATGAGTGGAATTTATTTTTCTGTGCATATTTAATGTAACTTAGAAAGTGACGTGTGGTAGTTTGTTAAACTAATAGACACTTTGGCAAATGTAGCACATCACAAGCATTTTAGGAAGCCAAACAAGTTAAACTTGTCAAAATAATAGGTAGTTCTGTGATATTGATTGACAAGGTATAATAGTTGGGCACTATTTAAAATCCTGATTTCAACATAATTTTATTAACCGCTAAAACACTCATTATTTTGAAAACTTAACTTATGCTTATTTCTCTTTTCTGAAAATGTGAAATTCTTTACTTGTTACATGATTTTTCTATCATTAATTTGTTCACATTATTTTGTATGTTTGTCTTGCTTAATACCAACAATGATAGAATAGAGATGTCTGTGATTACCTGTTTTTTAAAAATATAAATAATTTGAAGATTTAAAGACTCAGTTGAGAAATGTCAGTAGTATATTCCTCCTACTCAGCTTTAACAAAATATCATATATCTTAAAAATTATCCTTCACTGGCATCAAAATCCTAAATAACAGCAAAAAAAAAAAAAAAAAAATACCTGACTAAATGCTTATAAAACAATAGCTTTCTGTAGTGAAATTATAATTTGTTGTACTCAGGGAGAATATCGGTTCTTGAAGAAACCAATAATTTTCTATAAAAAGTATTTTAAGGATTTTAAGTTGCTTCACTAGCTTAATTTTATACCACTTCCATCAAATGGGATTTGGTTGATGAAACTGGAAAATAAAATGGTCCATACTTTGTTTAGAAGATTCATTTTTTCAAGTGCTTGGAGAATGTAGGATGGGTGTGATCGTCTGCTATCACACATATTTGTGAAATGCTCTTGGAGTGCCTGTAAACATTGTGTTTACTGAATATTAAGGGGAATAAGCCACTGACCTCTTCAAAAAGCATACTGTTAACGAGGGAGTGAAACCATGGGATGGGGGTGGTGATGGTAATGATGTGCAATTATAGGTGTGTTCAGTTTGGGATGACTTCAACAGCTTTAAAAGCTTTTGCAGAATCAGGTCAACATTAGTGGCCTGACCAGATGTAGAGACAGAAGAGTTGGTAAATTGTAGATGGGGAGAGGGGAGTAGAAGTCAGAGGCATTTAACAACCCTATTCCAATCATAGGTCCCTATAGATAAATAACAGTGGTCAGCAAGTTGACTTTATTCTTAATTAAAATGACAAAATCAAGAAACTTACAATCACTGGGAGACTGGCATGAGTTTAATAATTGGAATTCTCAGGCATTCCCAAAGCTTTATTTTAGCTCTTAATTCCAATCCTGTTTGCCTCCAGAACCTTCTAAAAATGGAACACTTTAATTTGTGTCCCCTTCCCTCTATTTCTGATGTTCTGTCAAAAATGTTTATAAGCGAGGACGTAGTCCCGAAACTGGAAGAAGCAGTAAGGGGCATATACATTTTAAACTGGATCATCAATCTCTGGAAAATTTAAATTGATTAGGCTTCATTAAAGAGAACATGGCTGGAGAAAAACTTCAATCATAAGATTAGACTTGGAAAAAGTGTCACTGTAGGTCATCTGATTCTTCTTGGAATATTTGAACCACTTTCATGTTTTACCACATTGACTGGAGTGGGGCATGCTCATGAAATCATGTTTATCATACTGAAGCTAACATTTACTGAGCAATTACCAGGTGTCAGGCACTCTCCTAAGAGTATGGCATGTATTAAATCCACTGGTTTGTGAAGATATCTATGTCAAATTATTTGTTGAATTGGCAAATATTTATATTATTTTCTTTCCTCTGGGGATATTTATTTTATTTTAATCATTTCTTCTCTTTCAGCCCTTCTTTATGCCACTATTTTTGGAAATGTTACCACAATTTTCCAGCAGATGTATGCCAACACCAACCGATACCATGAGATGCTGAATAATGTACGAGACTTTCTGAAACTCTATCAGGTCCCAAAAGGCCTTAGCGAGCGAGTCATGGATTATATCGTCTCGACATGGTCCATGTCAAAAGGCATTGACACAGAGAAGGTATGAATTGTTATTTATTATTTATTTCTGTTTCAACAGGATACATGCAGATTTCCCATTCACATGTTTGTATAATTGCTTCATAAATGTTATTCTGTAGTTCATAAGTGACGTATCTGTCAATCATATTTATCGAATGCTTGGAAGGTGCAAAGCACTCAACCATTAATCATCAATTAGTACTAGTCATCACACTCAATTTAGAAAATACAGTTCCTGAAAACAGCTAGTTACTCCATTTTCTTAAAATATTCTCATTACCACTCACACTACTTTGCTGTATTCCTATAAATCTCAAAGACTGTTGCCATTTCTTGTGATGGATTTCATTCTTGATTTCTCCTTTGACTTTTTTTTCCATTTCAAATTAAGAAGAATCTTCTTTTCTATAAATTAAAAACAATCATACATATTTTTTGCTGTCCTCCACTTAAATTGCTCCTTTCTCTGTATCATGTTCCATAAGGCGAATTATTGTTGTTGTTAGGTGCCATCAAGTTGGTTCTGACTCATAGCGACCCTACGCACAACAGAATGAAACACTGCCCAGTCCTGAGCCATCCTCACAATTGTTGCTATACTTGAGCCCATTGTTGCAGCCACTGTGTCAATTCATCTTGTTGGGGGTCTTCCTCTTTTTTGCTGACCATCTGCTTTACCAAGCATGATGTCCTTCTCCAGGGACTGATGCCTCCTGATAACATGTCCAAAGTATGTGAGACGTAGTCTCACCATCCTTGCTTCTAAGAAACATTCTGGTTGTCTTTGACAACACCACAATTCAAAAGTGTCAATTCTTCTTCGGTCTTCCTTATTCATTGTCCAGCTTTCCCGTGCATATAATGCAGTTGAAAATACCATGGCTTGGGTCAGGTGCACCTTAGTCTTCAAGGTGACATCTTTGCTTTTAAACACTTTAAAGAGGTCTTTTGCAGCAGATTTGCCTAATGCAATCCGTCTTTTGATTCCTTGACTACTGCTTCCATGAGTATTGATTGTGGATCCAAGTAAAATGAAATCCGTGACAACTTCAATCTTTTCTTCGTTTATCATGATGTTGCTTATTGGTCCAGTTGTGAGTTTTGTTTTCTTTCTTTTGAGGTGTAATCCATACTGAAGGCTGTGGTCTTTGATCTTCCTCAGTAAGTGCTTCAAGTCCTCTGCTTTCAGCAAGCAAGGTTGTGTCATCTGCATAACGCAGGCTGTTAATGAGTCTTCCTCCAATCCTGATGCCCTGCTCTTCTTCATATAGTCCAGATTCTTGGGTTATTTGCTCAGCATACAGATTAAATAGGTATAGTGAAAGGATGCAGCCCTGATGCACACCTTTCCTGACATTAAACTGCGCAGTATCCCCTTGTTCTGTCCGAAAAACTCTCTCTTGATCTATGTACAGGTTCCTCATGAGCAAAATTAAGTGTTCTGGAGTTCCCATTCTTCGCAATATTATCCATAGTTTGTTATGATCCACACAGTTGAATGCCTTTGCATAGTCAATAAAATACAGGTAAACATCTTTTTGATATTCTCTGCTTTCAGCCAGGATCCATCTGACATCAGCAATGATATCCCTGGTTCCACATCCTCTTTTGAATCCGGCCTGAATTTCTGGCAGTTCCCGGTCAATAGACTGCGTAGCTGCTTTTAAATGATCTTCAACAAAATTTTACCTGCGTGTGATGTTAATGATATTGTTTAATAAAGCAACTTGTAGTTCTTTATTTTCCCCTTTGCCTAACACAAATGTACAAAGTCTATACTTCCCTCCTCATGCATCTGACATCTCTAAGTTTTTCCTTGTCTTTTCAGGAAACCTTTTAAAATTTTTCCCATGTATCTTACATTTAGGCACAGAAGGGCCCAAAGTCCCCCTCACAATAAACAAAACTAAATTAAAAAAAAAAATTCACTCCTACACTGAGCTGATTCACATCAAATATAGGGGATGACAAATAGTGCTTGCACACAAGAGTTTTAGAGAAAACTGATCTTGAGCTAGTTTACTTTATAAGCATCAGTGGAGAATGTTATTTTTAGGTACTGATTTTTGACATATGATAATCAAGCAGCACATGACCTTCCTTGCCATTTTCCACAAATTTTTTTTTTTTTTAAATCTTATGATGTGGACTTGTGGCTTTTCTTTAAGACCTGCTCAACAAGCATATTTCAATGTCAAAGAGAAAGAACAAATGTGCAAAGTAGATGTTTGGTTACAGGAAGTTCACAAACAAAGAAGTAAGCAGTTTGAAGTCAGAGCAGGTAGTGTTAAGAGCTGGTGGTTGAGGGGAGATGTAGGAAATATACATAGAGTGGAAGAGATGTGGGAGAAAAGTCTTCAAATGGAATGCAAGTGAAATTCTTGGGGACATATATGCGGAAGAATTATAAAAGGGGGTAAGATTTGCACGTCTTTCAACATATTTACAAAATACAGTATGAATCTTCTAGCTAAATGACCATTTAAAATGGAATGTGTGAGCACAGAGGGAAAAAGAACAAATTATATTTCCATGGAATTTGATTAAGATATACCTGCGCCAGTATGTGGTTGATAGGGAAGGGATCCAAAGAAGGAACAAAATCTTCCTCTGGATGAAGATGATAGTAGCCATTTAAGTCTTCAAACGCAGCATGTCCTCTGAAGTTCACATTAAATGAAACTGAGATGAAGAGGCAATCACCTCCTGTGGCAATTACTATCTCAGCTAGATCTTTTCCTTCCAGAAAATGCAATGAGGTACATAGTAGGTGACAGAAAACATCAATAAAATACTGGAACAATGATCTTCAACATATTAGCAAAGAGCATGACCCAGGGTCTATGCCACAGATCCAGTAAGTGGCAGATTTTTTATTCTGTTCGGTACGCATTTTCATATACTGGGTTTGTTCAAAAGAGGAACTAACTAGATTTTCTTCAAGCCTCGTCTTGAGGACCTGCTCAACTGTCTGACTCATGATGTAGTTAGGGCAGAATGCCCTGGCTTGGAGTGTGTCTGCAAGTGCGTACATCATGAGCAGGGAGTAACTTCTGAGTCCCTACTACTTACCACAAAATTATTATTTTTTTTGTTTGCTTGTTCATTATTTGTGATCACGGAAATGTACTTCTGATTAGTAGAGTGTCCAAAGAAAATGGAGTAATAGGGAAAAAAAATGGGAATGATAATATTAAAGGTGAACTGCAAATTTAATCCAAATGAGAAGATTAAAAAATTGTAAAATATTAAAACAAATTGGCATTTGAATAAGAAAAAAACATCAATGTGCCCCCTGAGTGGGGAATCCTTAGTGTTGGTTGTTGACTGATAGAAGCAAATTTAAATACTTGTGGAAAATATGGAAGTTAATGTTGTACACATATAAAACATATTTGAAAGTTCTAATTTAATATGGCAACAAACTACCCATGCCTGCACTGATTTCTCCTAGCCTATTAAGAAAAGAAGCCCTACACAAATTTGTCAGAACTAGTAGCAAGAACACTGTAAGTAAAGAGAGAAAAAGACATATGCCAAATTCTGGACCTGGAAAGGAACTGTGGGAGATTCTCTCTAACTGCATCATCGATGAGGATGAATTTAAAAGCACATTCTAGACTATACACCATATGCTATACTGAACAAGGAGAAAATAAAAATTGGCATCTATTTCTGGAGTTGAGTAGAGAGCCTGACAACCAGAGCAGAAGACCACATGCCTTAGGAATTCATTCGTTTAACAAATAAATAGCATTCAGAACATAAGTTTAAAACACAATAATAAAGAGGTATGGACACAAGAATTAGTATCCAAAGCAAAGAGGGGAATAGGTATCTCAGAACCAGACTTCAATACACATAAGAGCTTAATATAAGCTAAAGGACACATCACAAAGATGTAACTGTTACATTATTTAATATAATTATAAAATGAACTCAAAATTTAGAAAAATAAATAGAGTCTTATCACATTGTCTAACAAAAATATCAAAAGGCCTGAAAGTTATATGTAAAAAATAAGAAACCATAAACTATTAGAAGAAAATATGTGAATGTATCTAACTTTACTTTTCACGTATTAAAGTAATGAAATAAATAACAAATTGATTAAAGATTTGACTAAAAATGTAAAAGCTCTCACACCAAAAAACATAAAAAATAAAAATGAGATAAAGCATTTGCAATAAATATTAGAAGTGAAATGTTAATTACTTTGATCTGCAAAATGATTTTACAAATTAATAATAAACGTTAGGATACCTAGAGAGAAAAATGAGTAAAACACATAGAAAATTTCTAAAAGACAAAATACAAATTACTGATAAACTTACAAAAAAACTTATTTTTTATTGTAAAAAACTTCAAAATAGAAACCAAAAATTATTTTTAATATGTCAAATGGGCAAAGATGATGTCCAGTCTTAGCAAAGGCTGTAGAATGACTGACGCTATTGTATAGTTCTTGTAGGTGTATAAATTGACAGGGCATTTCTGGAAAGAAATTGGACCAAGAGAACATCCTAAATGTTGGGGTATCTTGGAGCTCAGTCCTTGCACCTCTTCTCTTCTGTCTGTATTCATTCACTCCTTCAGTGATATCATCCAATCTCATGGCTTTAAAAATATGTACTAACACCACCCAAATGCACATACTCATCTTTGGCCTGTTCCTTGAACTACAGACTCTCCCACCTGTCTACTCATCTACAATGAAGTTGTCCAAAATTGAACTTCTGGTCATGTTGCATAACCCCTGTTCCACCAACAATCTTCCCCAATGCAGTTAATGGGCATTCTGCCCTTCAGTTGCTCAGTTTAGAAACCCCTACTTTTAAACCTCCAACAAATGACGTTGGCTCTACCTTCACTTCTCCACCACTATTGTTAGTATCTGGTCCAAATCGCCCTCATCTCCTACCTGAGTTATTGTAATAACCAATTAACTGGTTTCTTCCTGTGCTTCCATTCTCGTCCCTCTGTAAGTCTACTATCAACACGGCAGCCAATGAATGTGTATTGCTTTTAAGGTAAAATCATTCTGTCTATCTATCTATCTGTCTAGCTATCTAATTATATACTCATCAGTGCCGCAGGCTTTTAGAAAATGAGACTGAAATTGATTCAGCCTATTACAAGTGTAGAAAAAGAAAATGAAATGTTGATGACAGTAATCATATAAATTTGTACTCACAATATTATAAATATTGATTAAACACTGCCTTGGATTTGTATTTTATCCAGTGTTAGTAAAGATCATCTGAATTTTAACCATTATCTCATATTTAATACCAGAGACCTCTATTAGACTTCCTGTTCTTCAATACGCCAAATACTTTGTCTTACTATATGTTTCTCATCTCATATTTTGTTGATAGTTTTTGGAATATTTTCAAATGACAGTCATTAGCAGGTTTTAACTGTAATTATATACTGGACAGACATTGGAATATAATGTGTAAATGTATAATGTATAAAGCCAAATGTGTTTGTTCTAATGCATTTCTTCTCTCGTTAGTTCTAAACAGCAATATTTTTTTAGTTAGCAGTACAATGGAATTTAATGATCCATTGCAGCTAATTAGAGAAAATCCTTCACCCCAATTACTGATTTCCTTCTACCGTTTCCACATATTTAGTTTTATAGATTTTCAAATTCAGCTTTAACCCACAAACAAATTAATCACTGTGAACAATGCTTTCTCTAATACAAATTATGGCATTAAAATATTTCTGATGTGGTGATTGCAGCGCTTTTATTCTGAAGGGCTGCCTTAGTCAATAGCTTTTATATAGAACAGTACTTAGATTAATTTTATTTTGTTGAAAATATTTTACCATTTCCTAATTACTGCAGTTGCTTTAGCATCTTTTTAAATTTAATGATAAAAATCCCTCCCCTGGGTTTTGCTACCTGCTAACATTCTGTGCTCTTAAAAGACTGAAAAATGGGGGGAATGAGTGAGGATTTAAAAAGAGGGAAGAGGAAATTATAGAAAAAAATAAAAGGGATGATGGTTAATGCTCAAAAAATTTATCCTGCAGTTTGAAATGACTTTACTGGGAAATAATTCAAATGAACAAATGATTGGGGACTTCATTTTCAGTGTTTAGGAACTTATGAAAAATCTACAACCTTTCTAGTATTGTGTAGACCACATATTTGCCATTATGCTGGAATTTTTTTCCAGCTTCTTTTAGAGAGAGAAGCTTAAAACCTTATCTTTTTTTTTTTTATTTACCACTGTATTACTTCCTTTTTTTAACATATAGATTGGAGAAAAAGTCAGAAAAATCTCCAGTGCTCATTTCTTGTTTATGTATTTTATAATAAGCATAAAGTATATAGGTAGGAAGATGCTATTACATGAAATGTTCTGGCAGAATTATTGAAAACATTCAGGTGGAATTATGCCTTTAGAATTTAAACAAATTGAGATTTTCAAGGTTTTAAAACCTCAGATTATTTTGCAACCAAATCTATCACAGAGGTACTCTACTTATTCCAAATATAGTAGACAATATGTTTTTTCTACAAGCTAAAGTAACTTCCTTTTAACAACTTTGCTTTTAGAGTTTTTTTTTTTTTTTTATGGTAAGGCATATCAAAATATTTCTTTGTATTCCTGAATGTGAAAACAGGTAACATTCTCATGTGTGGCCTTATATTTTTGATTCAGTATTTCAATACTGCAAGAGATTCCTGTGGGGATGTGTTGCTAAAACTAAGAGTGAAAGCACCAGTCTTCCAAGAAGAACTCCACAGGCAAATGTGCTGTGTTAAATATGTGATGTAAATATAGACACATGAATATAATAAAACCAAATTGGACTGGTTTTAAGATGCATTAAAAGCACTCTTGTCTTTGGATCAAGACAGGTAATAACCATCCCAATACTGTCTGTGTTAATCAGATCATTGTTAAAATATTGTGTTCATCTTCTGGCTGGATATTTTAAAAGACATATTATCCAATGGAAGCACAATGACTAGAAGATAAATGTGATGGTATAAAGTTCTAAGAATCTTGTTATATGAGGAATCGTTAAAGGAAATATGAAATATTTAGTGTGAGTAAGAGAAGACCTAGGGAGAGTTACAACATTTGACTGGAAGTACTTGAAGGACCGATACATGTAAGAAGTATTCTGTTTATTTAGACAGAGGATGAAACTAAGTGACATAGGTAGACATTGAATGAAGATGGATTTTAGAGCACCATAAGGAAAAACTTTCTAACAAGTAAAACTTGTTAAAAGTGGAATGAGCTGTCTGTTCTAGGAGGAAATTAAGTACCTGGTCAGTAAAGGATTCAGACAAATAGAAGGTAGTACAAGATGAACTTACAGGGTCTGATGCTACAATTACATGATAATTACATGATAATATAACTATTCAATTATCATATAATTGGAGCACTATTAAATATCATATCTCATTTATAATTTAGACACATATATTTAAGCGATCCTGTATAAAAAGAGGAGGCTCTGAGTGGTGCAAATGGTTGATGCACTCAGCTGTTAACCAAAAGGTTGGAGATTTGAGTCCACTCCCTGGTGATCTACTTCTGAAAAATCAGCCATGGAAACCCTCTGGAGCACCGTTCTACTCTGCACACATGGGGTCACCATGAATTGGAGTCAACTTGATGGCAGCTGGTGGTGGCATAAGAAGAATTACATAACAAAACTCTATAATCAATAATTATTTTCCAACAACTTTTTATTAATACACCTAAGTACTGTAGTTTTACAGATGAAACTAAATGACTTTCTCATGATTATGAAACAAATACTAGCTTAAAAAAAATGATGAGAACTCAGAATCCATGATGGGGCTAAGCTAGGCCCATGAGACAACTAGGATGCTTTTTCTATGGCCTTTAACTGTTGAGAAAGAGACACTGTGCTTTGCCTATCATTATGAAAAACTGTAATTCAGCCTGCTGTGTGAAAGCATTATACTTCAAATATCTGAAAATTAACTTCTCCGTCTTTATCTGAACATGGTAGGGAACTTCACTATGATCATGTCCACATGTGCTGCTTAGTTGTTACCTACTGAAATATTATGAGCGAAGCATTTGGAGTTTTATTGATATTTTTCTAGATGATGTGCAAGCCATATCTTAAAATGTATATTTTGTCCAAAACCTCAATTTTTTTCAACTAGAAGTTAAATAAAATAATGTTCAAGGAATTAGTAGAAACATCATAAGTAGACTAGAACTTTAAATAATACTACTGTAATAGTATTTTGGAACATTCAGGTGTACGCATTAGTTTGTCATGGCTTTTGGCATGGTTTAATAGTGCAAACTTTATCTTATAGTTAGATAATATAATTATTAGTCAACTTTTTGTATGTCTGATATTAGGCAGTATTATTTTTCTCTAGTAATAATAGGGAGACGTTGCATAACTAATTTAAAATCCTGAATGCCCCAGGACTCTCTTTAGGAATAATATTAAGTGAATCCTTTTCATTTACAATCTTGAAACTACTCTTGTGCAGTACTGTGGGCTAGTTTATATTTCATGTTCTTATCATTCTGCCACTAGTCTCTGAGGATGGACCTAAGGAATTATTTGATAGGCATAGTCCAGGAATTAGAAAAAGGGGTTGTCGACATAGGGCCATGGATGATCTGTGCAGTTGCCTACCTTTGTGTAGACTGTGAGGATGGGATTCCAGGCTTGCATGCTTCCGTGAAGATATCAGTAATGGAGATACCACCTTACTTAGTTGACTGGAGGATGAAAAGTGCCACAGAGTTTCTCCATGGGTAGGCAATAATATGTGCTAGCAAATTATTAGCCCATTTTGGTTATAATTCATTTATACCTTTACCAGACATAAACTACAAAAGCCAGGTCATGCCTACTGCCATTTTTAACTTTAGTCCTTGCTTAGTTTGATGACTAAGGTGCATCTGATACAAGCCATGATCTTTTTAAATTGCCTCATACGCGTGTGAATACTGGATAGTGAAAGGGAAGACAGAAGAACTGATGCATTCAAACTGTGGTGTTGGTGACCAGAACAAACAAATAAGTCTTAGAAACAATACAACCACAGTGTTCCTTAGAAGTAAGGATGGTGAGACTTCAGCCTGCTTATTATGGACATGTCAACAGGAAAGAACAATTGCTAGAAAAGGACATCATGTTTTGTAAAGTAAAGGGCCAACAAAAATGAGGGAAACCCTCAATGAGATGGATTGACATAGTAGCCACAACAGTGGACCCAAACTTAACCAAGGTCATGATTATGGCGCAGGATCAGGCAACATTTTGTTCTGTTATACATAATGCCACCATGCGTCAGAGCTGACTCAATGGCAACTAACAACAACAACTTTGCTTAGTATTCAGGGGCACTGTTGTCTTTAAATGTAAGTGGACATATAACATCATTTGGAAATTAATTTGAATGAGCAAAATATTTTTGTATACCAGGGCTTTGAACTGGTTCAGTCCGGTTCAAACCTCTCCCGAGAATTTGCATTTCTAACAAGTTCTCCGCTGAGAATTTGCATTTCCACCCCCAGATATACTGAATCAGAATCTATATTTTAACAAGATCCCCAGGTGATTTAATGTATAACTTCCTGAGAACTTGTTGAACCAGAACGAACTGTTTCGCAGCCCTGCTGTATACATATACATTGAAAACAAATGCACAGATGTATTTTAGACTTTGAAAAAATTAAATCATGAATGAATCTGCATGCTGCAGTGTTATAGTATGAGTATGTGTTTATATTCAAGCTAGTATTTTCTTCTGAGCTGCCTTGATTGATCTCTTTCAAACTCCCACTAGAGTAAAACTACAGCAAGGGGTATTGAAACATCTATTTTTGAATGAAATCATAGTGCTTCCAACAAAGATAGTAGATTACTAAATAAAGGTAGAATTAGGCAGATAGTTGGATTTTATAAACTTTTTTTTTTTTTAATGGTTTCATTTCTGTGGTTGCTGCTGTTGTTGTTATTTGGCTGTATTTGCTAATTATTTTTCTTCCAGGACTTTGTGGCCTTCAACTGTTCATCTGCCTCTCCCCACCCCTCATCTCCTTCCAAGGTTTTATGATAATGCCTAAAAAAAGCCTGTCCTTTGGCTGTGACTGATTGCTTTTGAGTTTGGAATCATTTATATTCTATGAAGTACTGAAGAGCCACTTTTAGCTCCTTTGCTAGTAATGTCAAATAACCATAGGCATCCCTGTCTAGCACAACAAAAGACAGCAAGAGATTGGAGAAAAATAGAGTGAATAGATTAAGAGAAAAGAAAACCTTGCTATGTAGGAAAGAGATACCTCTAGTTACTTCCAATTGCCTGAAATGCCACTCCATGTGCCCCTTCTGGACATGATCCTCAAGTCAAAGTGAGGACCACATGGCTGTGAACCTTGACAGCTTTTTCTTAACTTCACTTTTTATGATTCTGCCTGTCTTGAGATCGACAGATATTCTTCTTTTCTCTCATTAACCTTCTTCATCCTTTCTTTATACCTCAAATTTTCTTGAGGAAGTCTTTACTTCCCTATATTTTTGCTGGGGCATCTCTAAGAATCAGAGGATATAAATTAAGGAAGAATCTGTACAATGCTGGTGGTGGTAGTGGTAGTGGTTGCTGTTGAGTTGGCTCCAGCTCATAGTGACCTTATATGTAACAGAACAAAACATTGCTTAGTTCTGTGCCATCTTTGTGGTCATTGTTATAACGTTTAGAGAGGTCTTACGTAGCAGATTTGTCCAATGCAATATGTTGATTTCTTGACTCCAGGATTATATAAATAGGAAAATAGCTATCCTCTAAAATTTGCATCCTTATCAAAAGGAACGGTATTGTAGTTGTTGCTGTAGAGTGATAAATAACTTCATTTTGACAATAAATGAGAAATTAGTGGGAAGTTGCCCTCTAGGGGAAACCAGTCACAGTCAGAAGAGAAACAACCCAACCCAATCATCCTACTGTTTCAATGGCACAATTTGAAATGTTAGTACATCCAAAGAGACTTTCCCTGTTTAATCTGCTAGTTATTATTTGGCTTCAGAGTGCCTTTTAGAGTAGCAAACTCAATGGTCACATGATTTTAGCATGTTTTTAATGATTCATATTCTTTGATAAATCACAAAGCACAGTAGTTCATTTATTCAACCATCTTAACACAGTTGAGTACCATCCTTTCATATAGTAAGGAAACAAACAAAAACCAAAACTCCAAACTGAAAATATTCTTTAGTGTAAAGGTAACAATTATCATTTAAATTTTCTATTAGAAGTATTTCTATTTAATAATGTTATATTAACTTTATAATAAAATACTGTATGGTTAGAGGAAAATTCGAAAATTCTTCTTAAAAGGAGATAACATTCTCTGTACTGTAGGTTGATGCCTGACAGTAAGTTTGGCCAACAATTCATAAATTATTTAGGTAGAAATTGATACATAGGTAGTTATTTACTTCAAAGATATATTTTCTTTTCCAATATTCAAGAGTAAGTATTAATTATGCCCTTACTTACATTCAAGACATTGTTCCATTCTCCGCAATGCCAATGGTGAATATGAGGCAGTCTTTGCCACACAGGGCTCAAAGTCTAGTGGGATAGATCAAATAAAGATTTTCCTGTTCTTTGACTTACCAATACTATTTTTATGGTTAGACCAGGAGACACTTGACAGCCAGGCACGGAGCATCTGGCATGTTCTGGACCAAGAATCAGAGGGAAAGGGATCACACGTTAGTGAATGTGCTTGTGTCCTGAGCACTGTTCTTCATGTGATATATTCCTCAGCTCATTTGATGCTCATGGATATCCTATGTGGTAGGCAATGTAGTCCTCATTTTTAAAATGAGGAGAATAAGGTTCATAGAGAATAATTTACGCAAGGTTAGACAGCAAAGAATGGCAGAGCCAAAGTTTGATTCTGATTCCTAGGGTTCTAATTCCGAAGTCTATGCAGTTTGTCATACATCACTAGCTTATTCAACGCCTACTGTGCTCTGGGCCCTATGTTGTGTACTGGGGATGCAGCCAGGAACAAGATAAACAGGGTCCCTGTCGTAAGGAAACTTACAGTCTAGTGGAGGAGACAGAGAAGAACAATTACATAAATTATTAATATTGTCCAATTCCTTGTAATAAAAATGTAAGTGATAAGTGAAGTGGCAGCAGTCAAGACATAAGAGGAGATTAAAAACAAAACAAAACTTCGGTTTTCTTCCTTAAATAGAAAAAAGATGGCTCTTATTTGCATTGAATATGGCGGAGAAAATGCATTATGCATAAACATACTATGCTTTGTGATATATTGAAGTATATGAATTCTTAGAAACATCCTGTAATTATGTGATCACTGATTGCTACGTTGTAACTACTTTGAAGCTATGTTGTGATAATTTGTGTTTTTGATTTTATTAAAGAAAATTGCCAATAAGAGATATATGATTTTTTACCAACTAAATAGGTACAATTACAACAAAAAACCATGAAATTTAGAATTTTAGTGAGTCTATGCTGGGCAAGTTGGGGTGAATATTAATTAATATTAGAATTTTATAATACTGAAAAGCCATTTAAAATATATACCAATTATACTTTTTAAAGTTCCCTTAAGAACTGAATATTTTAATAAACAAATTTCAGAGAGCCACGGGGTCTTACTTAAGCCAACAACACTACAGTACAACCATAAGAAAGTTCCTAATGAATTTGTTAGTAGTCCTGTCATCAGGAGGCAGCATGTATATATACAAGTAACATATATACAAACAGTCCTAGTTTTGTAATTTAAATTTTGTGGAATATTAAGGCTAATATTTTTTACATTAATTTTCTCTTTAAATGATTTGTAAAAGGTGTTTATAATGAAATCTCCCTACAATCCCAAAAAGAAGAGTTTCCTGATTTGGTTTTTTGAAGGCTAGTGTGAAAGTTTCAAATGCAGTTAAAAAAAAAGAAAAAAAAAAACGCAAAGCAAAGTAAGCAAACAAGGAAGCATCCCAACAGTCTAATTTCTTTTTCTTGACACTCTATTTTTTAGGTATTTTTTAGGAGATCAGATGAGTTGATGGAAAAACCCAGATCTGAATGTTATGACCTTCACTTTTTAACTAATAAAAGATGGAATCTTATATTGTCACTTAATCGTAATACAGCCCCTTTCTCTATCAACAATTGTGCATATGAACGTTAGTGTCAAGGCATGAGTTACTGCACAGATGAAAGTTCTCCAGTTAACTGAAGCTTGCACTTTCTCCTACAGCTTTTAAAGAAGAAGCTTCAGAAAGTCTTTCAAATGATATTATATGTTTTGCTTAAAATATATGAAGAACATTATATAGTACATATATTAGTGAAATAGTTTTATTACCAAGGAACAGTGCACCTTCTCATGTAATTCGACTGTCTTAGTTATCTAGTGCTGCTATAACAGAAACACCACAAGTGGATGGTTTTAACAAAGAGAAGTTTATTTCCTCACAGTTAAAGTAGGCTAAAAATCCAAATTCAGGGTGTCAGCTCCAGGGGAAGGCTTTTTCTCTGTCGGCCTTCTCTTCAGTGTTCCCCCAGACTAGGAGCTTCTCTGCACAGGGACCCCAGTCCAAAGGACATGCTCTGCTCCCGGCACTGCTTTCTTGATGGTATGAAGTCCCCAACTCTCTGCCTGCTTCCCTTCCCTTTTATCTCTTGAGAGATAAAAGGTGGTGCAGACCACACCTCAGGGAAACTCCCTTTACGTTGGATGTGACCTGGGTAAAGGTGGTGTTACCATCTTACCCTAATGCTCTTTAACATAAAATTACAATCACAATAATGGAGGCCAACCACACAATTCTGGGAATCATGGCCCAGCCAAATTGATACACATTTTTTGGGGGACATAATTCAAACCATGACATTCCACACTTTGGCCCCCAAAAAATCACATCCTTGCAACATGGAAAACATATTCACCCCATCATTTCATAGCAAAAGTCTTAACTCCAAGTCCAAAATCCAAAAATTCCTCTTCATCTGTGAAATCTAGAATACAGGTTATCTACTTCCAAAGGTAAATGGCAGAACAGGCACAAGCTAGGCATTTCCATTACAAATGGGAGAAACTGGAGGGAAAGAAGTGATAACAGGCACCAAGCAAGTCAGCAGAACACATTACATTAGCCCTCAAGGCTTTGAAAATAATCCTCTGTTCTCTGAGACAATTTACATAATAGCTCTGCCCTCCAGACTCTAGGTATTGGCCACAGTCTCTGGATTTTGAGTGGAGGCCCCTCAGCCCTGGGCTTCAGCTCCACCTTCCAGGCCCACTGGGACAGCAACTCTGCTCCCTTGGCTTTAGGCGCACCATTCTCCTAGTCCATTGGAGTGACAACTCCACCCTTAGAAACACCAGAGGCCATGGCTCCACCCTTTGAAACC
Organism: Trichechus manatus latirostris; assembly: GCF_000243295.1. Taxonomy (NCBI): domain Eukaryota; kingdom Metazoa; phylum Chordata; class Mammalia; order Sirenia; family Trichechidae; genus Trichechus; species Trichechus manatus. Next base: position 14,929,831 of record NW_004443946.1, on the reverse strand, counting down.
CCCGAGGTCATGGCCATACCTTTTGAGACTGAAGCAGCTCGACTTCTTGTGTCCCTTGTCTCTTCAGCTTCTGTTTCCTGGTTTCTTAGCCTCTCGGCTCCTCGGGCCTCACACCCGCATCTGCCCTGCTGGAGCAAGTTTTCCAAAGCTCTGTAGCTCCACCGATAAGTGGTCGGAGGCACCCTGCTCTGCCAGGAAGCCTCATGCACGCAGGCAGTCAGCTGTCTCACTCCGTGGGTCGGCAAGCCCAGCTCCACCGATAAGTGCCCGGATGCACCCCACTCTGCCAGGAAGCCTTACGCACACAGGCACTCAGCTGTCTTGCTCTGTGGGTCGGCTCCAGCGCCATCTCGCACTGGTTTCCTGGTTCTGCTGCTGTTGGTTCTCTGCCATTGCAGGTTCTCTGCTGCTGCTGGTCCTTTGTTGCTGCCACTGCTCTATCCATTCAGAGTTTTAAAAACTGCCTCCACATTTTAGGTATCTGTTAGAGCAGCACCCCACTCTCACGGTACCAAATTCTGTCTTAGTCATCTAGTGTTGCTATAACAGAAACACCACAAGTGGATGGTTTTAACAAAGAGAAGTTTATTTCCTAACAGTTAAAGTAGGCTAAAAGTCCAAATTCAGGGCGTCAGCTCCAGGGAAAGGCTTTTTCTCTCTGTCGGCCTTCTTCTCTTCAGTGTTCCCCCAGGCTAGGAGCTTCTCTGTGCAGGGACCCCAGTCCAAAGGACATACTCTGCTCCCGGCACTGCTTTCTTGATGGTATGAGGTCCCAAACTCTCTGCCTGCTTCCCTTTCCTTTTATCTCTTGAAAAAATTCTGGGAATCATGGCCCAGCCAAATTGATACACACATTTTTTGGGGGACATAATTCAAACCATGACATTGACATATACTTGTTTAATTCCAGAATTCAAAGGCCATAACACAGATAGAAGTTTGGACATTACAATTTTAAGGATAACTTCTTAAAATAGTACACTAAACATAATTTGACTTTTCTTTATGAGTGTTTTTGTGTTTTTATTGACTTTTACACAAAATTAGAGGCTACTTATAAAATTAAATTCAATATAAAACACACATGTTTTATGTATATGTAAAACATACATAAACACTGAAACATACACAGGTAAAGGATTAAAAGCAATAGAGGTGTCCAGCCACCTGGAGTGTCACTATTACTGAATTTGGTCATTAAATTGAGCTTTTGAATTTTTTGGTAACTGAATTAAAAAGGGAAATGCTTTTGATTATATAGCCCTCATTATCTATTAAATGAAGCAAACACATTTGTCTAAAGGGTTACATATATTTTTTTCTGGCACTGAATCCAAAGAGAACTTTGCCATGTGGGGCTTTTTATTTGGAAGCAGTAAAGTATATAAGATCAGAGGTCAGCAAAAGTTTTCTATAAAAGGTCAGAAAGTAACTGTTTTAGATTTTGCGGGCTATATTGGTCTCTGTCTGACCTACTCAACCCTGTCATTGTAGCATGAAAGGAGTCATAAACAATATGTAAATAAATGAACATTGTTGTATTCCAGTAAAACCGTATTTATGGACACAGTAATTAGAATTTCATATAACTTTAACGTGCCGTAAAACATTACTCTGCTTTTTATTTCTTCAACCATTTAAAAATGTAAAAAACATTCTTTGCTTGCTGGACATGTAAACACAGGTGGCTGACCATATTTAGCCCTCAGGCCATGATTTGTGAACCTCTGGCTAAGATTACCGGATCTCTAGTCAGACTGCCAGATTTCTATTTTATTTCAAGTTGCAGAGTCTCCACTCTCATAATCCTTATGTACTTTCCCTGCTTCAGTTTCCTCCACAAACCTTATTACACCCTGATCTACTTGCTTGTTTGGGAATTGTGCCCCTTAAGAATATATGTTCAGGAGAGTCAGGGCCAAGATGGCGGAGTAGTCAGACACTTCCGGTGGACCCTCTTACAACAAAGATCCGAAAAAATGAGTGATTCAATTATATATGGCAATCTGGGAGTGCTGACCATCAAAGGCAGAGTTGAGGAACCGGACTGAGTGGCAGGAGGAGGGAGAGATGGTTCGGAAGCAGCGAGGAGTTGCCAGACCTTACCCAGCAAGAGCCTGAGCCCTTCAGGCCTGAGTAGCTCCTGGGTGAGCGGTGAGGCAGGCAAGCGGTGGTGCTCAGGGGGCACGTTTTCCGCACTGGGAGAGACCCAGCACCAGAAAGTCTACACGGCCACCCAGAGCCAGTAAGAAGCAGCCTTCATGAGTGAAAGATAAGTACTTGCGTACGGCTTACTGCACGGATCGAGAACACCCTCCTTGGGGAAGGGCCTCTCTCCCATTTACCTACTCCCTACTCTGCACTGGGTTCCGGACCAGCTTCAACAATTGCCAAGTCCCCTGAACAGGAAGTAGGATACTTCACATTCCTGGGGCCATTCTATCTGCTTTGGAGAGTGAACAAATTAACAAAGAGTGGGAAAAAATAAACTGCTGACTCCCCTAAGCTAGAAAACCAGGGCAGGCACAGCTCCTTTGCCTAGGCACAAGTATGGGGGATCTGTGGACTTTGAGTGCCTTTCCCCTTGCAGAGACTTGTGTGGGCCCATCTTGGCAGCATGGGCCCTCATTACCACAGTACAACAGGGTATATACCAGAATTCTAACTTCAACTGTTTCAGCTGTGAAGTGGCAGGT
>NW_004443946.1:14923853-14926966 GCF_000243295.1 Trichechus manatus latirostris | reverse complement strand
TCACCCATGCCTGTCTAGGATGGTAAGTGAGAGCCTACACCACACACTTGGAGGCTATCTACCTGGGCACCTGAGCTGAATCCATACAGGAGGAGTAGGTGGATTCCTGAGCTCACATACCTAGTAACCGATCTAACCACCTGGTGACAGGACATTAGAGCTTCAAAGTTGCCAATAATCAAACTAGCTCATATGAGCAGTCTATTTGGGCATATCAAAACAAAACAAGAAGCTAGGACACAGTAAGCAAACATAAAATAAATAAATACAATAACTTATTGATGGCTCGGAGGCAACAGTCAATATCAAATCACATAAAGAGGCAATCCATGATGGCTTCAGTAAGCTCCCAAAATAAAGAATCTAGAAATTTTCCAGAGGAGGAAAGTTTCTCAGAATTACCGGAGGCAGAATACAAAAGATTCATATACAGAACTCTTCAGGAAATTAGGAAGGAAATTAAGCAAAGCATAGAACACGCAATAGAGAAAATTAAAAAGATTAGAGAAGAGCATAATGACAAATTTAACAGGCTGCAAGAATCCATAGAGAGCAATCAGAAATCCAGAAGATTAACAGTAAAATTTCGGAATTAGGCAACTCAATAGAAAGTCATCTGAGCAGAACTGAGGTAATGGAAGTCAGAACTAGTGAGATTGAAGATAAAGCACATGACACCAACTTATTTGAGGAAAAATCAGATAAAGGGATTTAAAAAAATGATGAAACCCTCAGAATTATGTGGGAGTCTGTAAAGAGAAATAACCTACGAGTGATTGGAATACCAGAACAGGTGGGGATAACAGAAAATAAAGAGACAATTGTTGAAGATTTGTTGGCAGAAATGTTCCCTGGTATTGTGAAAGATGACAAGATATCTATCCAAGATGCTCATCGAACCCCACGTAAGGTAGATCCCGAAAGAAAGTCACCAAGACATATTATAATCAAACTTTCCAAAACCAAAGATAAAGAGAGAATTTTAAGAGCTGCTAGGGATAAACGAAGAGTCATCTACAAAGGCGAGTCAATAAGATTAAACTCAGACTACTCAGCAGAAACCCTGCAGGCAAGAAGGCAATGAGATGACATACATAAAGCCTTGAAGAAAAAAAAACTGCCAGCCAGGAATTATATATCCAGCAAAACTGTCTCTCAAATATGATGGCAAAATTAGGGCATTTCCAGATAAACAGAAGTTTAGGGAATTTGCAAAAACCAAACCAAAATTACAAGAAATACTAAAGAGAGTCCTCCGGTTAGAAAATCAGTAACATCAGATAAAAACGCATGACTAGAACACAGGACAGAGCAACCAGATATCAACCCAGAAAGGGAAGTAACAAAAGTAAAACAAAGATAAAACACTGGAAATAGGGAAACAGATGTCAATATGTAAAAGATACAACATTAAAACAAAAAAGAGGGACTTAAAAAATGTAGACATAGATTTTTCATATGGAAAGGAAGTCAAGGCGATATAAAGAAATAAAAGACTGGTATAAACTTAGAAAACTAGGGGTAAATATTAAGGTAACCACAAAGGAAACTAATAATCCTACAAGTCAAAATAAAAAACTAGAAAAATATAAAGACTCAGCAAACACAAAATCAACAACAATCAAAAAGATGAAAATACATCAAGAAAAACGACTCAGCACAGAAAATTAAGTGGAACAAAGAAACTGTGAACAGCACACACACACACAAAAAAAATCAAAATGATGGCACTAAACTCATACCTTATCAATAATTACACTGAATGTAAATGGACTAAATGCACCAATAAAGAGACAGAGAGTGGCAGATTAGATAAACATGATCCGTCTATATGCTGCCTACAAGAGACACACCATAGACTTAAAGACACAAACAAACTAAAACTCAAAGGATGGTAAAAAATAAGCAAACAGCACTTGAAAAAGATCAAGAGTGGCAATATTAATCTCCTGACAAAATAGACTTTAAAGTAAAATCCACCACAAAGAATAAGGAAGAATGCTGTATAATGATTAAAGGGTCAATACACCAGGAGGACATAACTATAATAAATATTTATGCACCCAATGACAGGGCTCCAAACTACATAAAACAAACTCTAACAGCACTGAAAAGAGAGAGAGACAGCTCCACAATAGTAGTAGGAGACTTCAACACACCACTTTCGGTGAAGGGCAGAACATCCAGAAAGAAGCTCAACAAAGATACGGAAGATCTAAATGCTACAATCAAACAACTTGATCTCATAGACATATGCTGAACACTCCACCCAACAGCAGCCAAGTATACTGTCTTTTCCAACGCACATGGAATATTCTCCAGAATAGACCACATCTTAGGCCATAAAGGAAGCCTTAACAAAATCCAAAGCACTGAAATATTACAAAGCATCTTTTCTGACCATAAAGCCATAAAAGTAGAAATCAACAACAGAAAAAGCAAGGAAAAAATAACCAAACACATGGAAACTGAACAACACCTTGCTCAGAAACTACTGAGTTATAGAAGAAATTAAGGATGGAATAAAGAAATTCATAGAATCAAATGAGAATGAAAATACATCCTACCAGAACCCTTGGGACACAGCAAAAGCAGAGCTCAGAGGCCAGTTTATAGCAATAAATGCACACATCCAAAACGAAGAAAGGGCCATAATCAAAACATTAACCCTACAACTAGAACAAGTAGAAAGAGAGCAGCAAAAGAAGCCCTCAGGCACCAGAAGGAAGGAAATAATAAGAATTAGAGCAGAATTAAGTGAAATAGAGAATAGAAAAACAATTGAAAGAGTTAGCAAGACCAAAAGCTGGTTCTTTGAAAAGATCAACAAAATTGATAAACCACTGGCCAAACTGACAAAAGAAAAACAGGAAAGGAAGAAGATAACCCATATAAGAAATGAGTTGGGTGACATCACAACAGACCAACTGAAATGAAAGAATCATAACAGAATAGTATGAAAAATTATACTCTAACAAATTTGAAAATCTAGAGGAAATGGACAATTTCTAGAAACTCATTACCTACTTAAACTAACACCGAAGTAGAACAACTAAATAAACCCATAACAAAAGAGATTGAAAAAGTTATTAAAAAACTCCCAACAAAAAAAA
>NW_004443946.1:14907285-14920758 GCF_000243295.1 Trichechus manatus latirostris | reverse complement strand
TCTCTATCAGCCCAGAACTAAGACAATTTCTGAGGCCAACTCTTCAGACAAGGATTGAATTTGACTGTGGGACATAAAGTGATACTGATGAGGAGTGTACCTCTTAGCTTAAGTAGATACAAGAGACTAAACAGGCAGCTTCTGTCCAGAGGTGAGATGGGAAGGCAGGAGCTGGTTGAATGGATATGGGAAATCAAGGGTATAAAGGAGGAGTGTGCTGTCACAGTATGGGGAGAGCATTTAGAGTCACATAACAATGTATGTATAAATTTTTGTATGAAAAAAATAAAATAATAAAACGAATACATGTTCAGTGAGGGTGGGGATTTTTGTCTTTTTTGTTCACTGTTAAATAATTAGTACCTAAAATAGTGTCTGATAATGGTAGGTGCTCAATAAATATTTTATCTAGGGATATAATTCTGGAGTTCAGAAGAGCATATACATTTAGAAGCGGTTAATATATAAAAGACTATGAAATCCAAGAGACCAACTGTAATCATTCCTACTGAGAGTATAGGTAGGAAAGAGAAGAGAGCTTAAGATCAAGCTTTGAGGTACTCATACATTTAGATGTCAGGTACATGAAAAGAGGCCAGCAAAGAAGATTGAGAAGTGGCTGATTATATCAGATGAAAAGCAAAATGATGTGATCAAACTGACATATAGATGATCAAATATATGAATGACATAGGGATGATGAAACTAACATATAGAGCAAGATAGTCCAAAAATAAGGCCCAAACATATGTGGATATTGTATATATGACAGATATAGGCAGACGTAGACCACTGTAAAAGGAAAGACTATTCAATAAATGTTACTGGGATTAATTATTATCCATATGGAAAAAGTTCAATTTGATCTCTCATATCATGCAATCGATTATGGATTTTAAGACTTAAATATTAAAAACAAAGCGTTAAAAAAAATGTAGAACATCTTTATGATTATGTATATTTTTAATTTATTAAACATGACACAACTTGGCTAATCAATCAAATATTGAACTATATTAAAATTAATGATTTTTTCCATCAGAATGTATCACAAGAAAAATGAAAGAATAATCTAAAAACTGGAAGAAGATAGAAGCACCTATAATCAACAAAGTATTAATGTCTAGAGCATCCAAAGAATTCCTGAGAATCAGTCAGAAAAGTAAAAATAACCTAACAGAAAAATAAAAGACACAAACAGGTATTTCTCATAAAAGGAAGCATGAAAGGTCAGTGAACACATGAACATGTTCAACTTTACTAGTAATAGAGAAATGTATATTTAAAACTCAATTCTGACTTCTGGATTCCCATAGGATAATGGTGGCAGCCTAAATTTGCTTGCAAATCTTCCCCCCAAATCTATAGATTAATAAGGAGAGCAAACAAAATCACCCTAGTGCATGCCTGCAGCTTAGGTAGGAGACAGAGAATACTGAAAAATTTTATATTGAATTGAAGTGCACATAAAACATGTCCAAACCAACAAAGTTGGCTCCAGGGCCCACAACAGAGCAGAGTCATAGGATATTACACTGTAGAGGAAAATGAATGTTCTTAGTCATGGTGTAGTATAGGTAGTAGCTACCACAGTTCACTAGCAGAAGGAATAATTCTGAGAATGGATTTTAATGGAATGGAAAATGCTGAGAACAGTACTGAGACCTGGTGGATAAAAGTACAGACTACTGGGAAGCCAAAGGACTCAGAAAATCCTTAAGATGAGAGGAAACAATTTTGGGAAGACCATACTTCTGGTGAAAATGGGGTGTTGGAAGAAAGATGTTCCTCTTGGAAGCTTGGTGGTAAAGGTGAAGAAGGAAGGATGTGGCAGAAGATAAGGGGACTTCTGAACTAGATATCACAAGTCAGACCCAGATAAATATTGTTTATTGAAAAAACTGAACATAACTATAGTAACAGAAGAGAATGTCCTTGAACCAAGGAATTCAATAAGAAAGATATAGAAAAACCCATCTCACATATACCTTCCCCTTCTCCCACACACAGAGGATCACCTACTATTGTTGGTTAAGGAAAATACAACATTAATGACCGTAAACCAAGTATACATATAAAGATACTGTAAAAATAAATTAGAAAATTAGAATCAAACCTTTCAACCTGAAAGCATACCCCAAAAAACCACAATGTAAAAGAAAACTAATACAACACTACAACTTAAACATGGTGAAGCTAGCAATTTCATATATGAAAGAACTTTATGAACCAAAAACAATAAGTCAGTTTAGGAATAGATTACAGGGAGCTGATCAAATTCAGAAAATAAAAGAAAAAAGTAAAATAATTTTGTAAATGAAGACCAATTACCAAATGCCAAAATTCTATCCTATATTATACAATAAAATATATAAGAAGGAATATAGAGGATTAAAATTTTAAAAAGCAAAAAATAAGTGAAACTGAAATAAGAAAGAGATATAAAAGGTGCAGACATGCAATAGACAAGACAGGAAAAAAGATCCAATATAGGTATAATTGGTAACTGTCAAGAAATGAAATCAGACAAAAAACCAAACTAATATGTAAGCTATAATTCACGGAAGTACTCCTGAAACAAAAAAGCCTAAATCTACATATCTATCCAACTATATTCCTGGGAAAATGAATCTGTTGTAACTAACTCCAAGACATAGCCTAGAAAAAAAATATTTGATTTTAAAATATCATAAAAATTCTTTTGGCCTCCAGACAAAAGACTTGGCTACTTACAAAGAAAAAAAAAAAAAATCACATTGACATCAGACTTCTTGATAGCAATATACAAAAACAAAACAATAGTGGAGTAACATTTTCTGGAAACGCAGAGAAAAAAGTCTGAATCAAGGATTTTATATTTAACCAAGCTGTCCTTCAAGTATAAGGCTATAGACAATAGATTAAAGTGTTCGTGATCTGAGGAAATATACTTACGAACTTCTTCTAAGGATCCTATTATAACAGTGCTTCTCAAACTTTAATATGCATGTGACTTGCCTGGAGGATTTTATTAACATGCAGATACTGATCTAGTAGTCTGAGGTAAGACCCCAAAAATCTTTTAATTTCTAACAAGCTTTCCAAGGTGATGCCAAATTTGCTGGATCCACAAACCATACTTTGGGTGGCATAATAAGAAAGAATGAGCCAGCCAAGATATTATTGAGATAACATTGGTAAAGGGATTAGTTGGTAAGCACTGAATATATTTGTTTGCAAATCTAAGTAATAAAAAAAGTCAAGAGGTGAAAGTGTATATAAATGCTCTGACAAAGTATATACAAGAAACTACCAAAATAGTGGGAAATGGGAGATAGTTACCACGTAAATACCTGTTGCTGTTGAGTCAATTCTGACTCATAGCGACCCTATAGGACAGAGTAGAAGTGCCCCATAGAATTTCCATGGAGCACCTGGTGGATTTGAACTGCCAACCTTTTGGTTAGCAGCCATATCTCTTAACCACTATGCCACCAGGGTTTCCACATAAATACTATGTGGTAATAAAAGGATATCTTTTACACTTGACCTACTAAATAGCATTAAAGCCTTAGAAAGGAAAAAAGGATGAAATATTTTATATATAGATAAAGAGCTAAAAAAAGATACAAAAGGTTCTAAATACCAAAATAAATAGATTACAAGGCAAATCATTCTTAAGCAAAGACACAATAAGTATCAGATATGTATGTATACTTACACATAGTTAATGTATGATAAAAGGATATGATAGAGCTTTGACCAAACATACAAGCTGAGCTTAACTCTATTGTAATTCTGTCTTTTAAAAGAAAAATATTTTCGGTTTGACTTACAAAAGAAAATCCAAATAAATGCTTGTATAAAAAAGACACTGGAACAATAAAAAGCTGAACATGAAGAGATGGGTAAAAGTACAGCAGGCAAGTGAAATAAAGAATTTTTGCAAACTGTATTTAAACAGATAAAAAAAATCACACTTTATAAAAGATAATATAGAATACAACTTTTTTTCAAATGTATATGGAAAATTTACAAAAATTAACCATATATTAGGTTACAAAGACAATCTCAATACATTTCATAAGACAGAAAAAAATAGCATGTTCTCTGACCACAGTAGAAAAGAGAAAACGGAAAGAAGAAAAGGAGGGAGGAAATAAGGAAGGAAGGGGTGAATGTAGAAAAAGAGGGAGAAGAGAGACAGGGAGGAAGGAAAGAAGAGAAAGCAAAAGAAAGAAAAGAAAAGCAACATTAAATAAAGAAGTCCTTCCACCTGGAAATACACATACTTTCTATTGAAAACACAACTCCACTATGTGGACCACCTATGGATCTGTTTCTATTCTCTACTTTTTCTCTTTGTTCTGTCTTTTGGTTTGCCTGGTACCTTTTTATTAAATGCCAAATATCTTTTGTGAAAAATTACAGAAAGTCTGAGGTTAACATCTTCCAGAGAGATTTTTCTTTGCTTTCTAGAAGGGAGTTAGAGTTAGAATAGGAATGGATCGGTTTAATGTAATCAGAGACTGAGATGATTTGAGACTTGTTTTAAAATTTCTGAAGTACTGAACTAACCCAGTTTGGTCTTACTCCTACGATGTAGTCTTTCAGGAATCTCAGCTGAATTTTTGTTTTCTACTGCCCCTGTTCATTTTACCCTGAACTCCAAATTTTATCTTCTCAGCAAAGTTTAAGATTTCTATAAACTCTGATTTATTTCTCCATTTCTATCGAGGAAAAATTAAATAGAATTTTGGGCTAATCTTTATGAGTTTCCCTCCTCTTTGGAATTCCTCAAGTGCCGGAGTCTTGCTATCTCTTCTGTGCTTTCAGATGCCTATTTTGTTTGCCTGTTTATTTTTGTATTTTATCAAGCTTTTATACTTGTACTCAGTGGAAAGATTGGTCTGCTGCAAGGTAGCTCATTATACCTGGAAGAAATACAACTTCTATTGTTTTTAAATAATGCATGGGATAAAGTCATCTGAGATATGAGTTAGAGTTGGAGTGGAAAGTTGAGGAGAGAGGAGAATGTATGAAATAGTCATATTGACCAGTAGGAATATATAAATGCTAGGGAAATATAGCAGAACTGCTATGTATTGATGAGTGCCCATATTAGGTTTGTATTCATTAAATGTAGTCAAGTCTGCCTCCAACTGTTACTTGTTGACCTGGGATAAATTTCTGTTGATTATCTTTGTGCGCAAAGGCAATGCTGTGTTATGGAAAGTGCAAGAAGGCTTTAAGTCGCCAGAACCATGAATCTGTTACTAACCTTTGTAAAATGGAGCTAATAGTACCTGTATTGTATAGTTTTGTTAGACTAAATGCTACATATATATATATACACACACACATATATATATATACACACACACATATATATATGTTTTCTTTTTCTTTTAAAGTTTGAGACTATTGAATATAAGAAAACAATGTTAAAATCTCTGCTGAGCTGTGTTTGAGCCTGGGGGTATGTCTGGGGGGATTTGGTTTGATACCACACTAAATACTAGCTACTGTGATCCTAGGCATAGACATAAGGCTGCTGACCATCCTAGGGAATATATGTTTTTAAGTCATTTGAGTCTTTGGGTTTTCCCAGAATATTGCTCATAACTCATTGATAAAATAGTGTAGTTACTTCTTTGTTAAGTCATGCTCGCCGTACAATGGTTAAGTGCTAGGCTACTAACCCAGAAGTTTGGCAGTTCGAAGCCACCCAGCAGCTCTATGGGAAAAAGACCTGGCAATCTGCTCCCGTAAAGATTATATCCTAAAAAACCTATGGGGCAGTTCTACTCTGTCACATGGGGTCACTATGAGTTGAAAAGGGCAGCTCTCAGCAACAACTTATTTGTTAAAATATCTGACTCTACCGATAGATTAGAACTTCTGAAGGTAGTGGCTGTGTATTTATTTATCCACATCCAAAGGGCATATTTCTGGCATTGATGGATGAGTAATGAATAAATGGATAAATGAATCAATGAGTAAATGAAATAACCAATAATTATAGAACTGTTCTAGAGTGTTTTGAAAACACTCTAGTATTTTCACTAGTTCTCTAGTTTTGAACCTAGTAGGGGAAGGAGTTATTTTCCTTTTCTTTGATAATTCTTCCTCAGTTCATTAGCTTAGATAAAATTTGCAAACCTACTATAAATAAAAGATTCATTAAAGGAAAAAATAACAGTATAAAGATTTTGTTCAAGTATAAAACATCACCAAATGCCAAACAATGCTCTTTGTCTAAATGAAAACTTTAATACAGTTTCCAAGTGTTCTGGACAGTTAAGAAGATGAAACTGGACTCTTTTATAGAAAGCTCTATTGCAAATTGCAGTACTGCAAGCTGATTTCCCAGAGCAGAGTTTTTTGGGCCAAAGCCTTTGTCTTTGTGCTAGAGGCTAATGCTTCAGGTCAGAAATTTGGCATTTGGTCTACTATGGAGCAGAGGGAAAAACTGAAGCCGTCCCTGGTAATATTAAGCTAATTTTTCTGCCAAGCTGGCACATTTAAATCCAGGGCACATGGACAGTTCTCCTACTGAGAGGTCTTCTCAAGGATTCCAGGGTTTTTGCAAAATAACCAGTAAACCAGTTGTCATCAAGTTGATTCTGACTCATGGTGACCCCATATATGTCAGAATGGAACTGTGCTCCATGAGATTTTCAGTGGTTGATTTTTCAGAAGTAGATCACCAGGCCTTACTTTCGAGGTGCCTCTAGGTGGACTTGCACCTTCAGTCTTTCGGTTAGTGTCTGAGCATGTTAACCGTTTGTATCACCTAGGGTCTCCTTTTGCAAAGTAATACTTAATAAAAGTGCACCGATGGCACCCAATGTAATGTCCTACTGTTAGTTGACATTCCAGGGACTCTGGTTGTTTAGAGGGCTATTTGCCCCTCCCTCAAAAGGTTCCGAAATATAAAGCTCTTTAGCTTTTTTTTTTAAATTTTGTTTTGAGATAATAGTTAATTCACATGCAGTTCTAAGAAATAATACAGAGAGATTCTATGTACCCTTCATCTGTTTTCCCCCAGTGGTAACATCTTGTATAACTAGTACAATATCACAACCAGGAACCTGTCATTGATAACAAATCATCAGTTTTATTCAGATTTCACCAGTTTTACATGCACTCATTTCTGTGTGTGTATTTATTTATGTGCAATTTTAGCATGAGTGTAGATTCTTGTGGCAACCGTTATCATCAAGATATAAAATAGTCCCATCACAAAGAACCCTTATGCTACCCTTTTATGGTCATAGCCACCTCTCTCCCTTCCCCATTTCCTAAATCCTGGCAAACTGACCATTAATCTATTCTCCATCTCTCCTATTTTGTTACTTCAAGAATGCTATATAAATGGACCATCCTCTGTCAGTTTGTCGTACTGTGGTGGCTTGCATGTTGCTGTGATGCTGGAAGCCATGTCACCAGTATTTCAAATACCAGCAAGATTATTCCTGGTAGACAGGTTTCAGTGGAGCTTCCAGACTAAGACAGCCTAGGAAGAATGGCCTTGCAATCTACTTCTGAAAATTAGCCAATAAAAACCCTATGGATCACAACCGAATATTGTCTGATATAGTGCTAGGTCACAAGGCACTCAGAATACACAGTGGCAGCAACGATGGGGCACCCAATGATCAGGAATATGGTGCAGGACCAGGCAACATTTTGTTTTGTTATACATGGAGTTGCCACGGATTGGAGCTGACTTGAGGGCAGCTAACAACAACAGTAACAATATAAATGGAATTGTGGAAACTTTTGAGATTGACTTGCATTGAACATAACGCCCTTGAGATCCACCCAAGTTGTGTGTATCAATAGTGGATTCCTTTTTATTGCTGAGTAGCATTCAATTGTATAGATGTACCACAGTTTGTTTCACCATTCATGCATTAAAAAAAATTTGTGTTGTTTCCAGTTTTGGGCTATTTCAAGTAAAACTGCTATAAACATTCATGTACAGGTTTTTGCGTAAACATAAGTATTCATTTCTCTGGGATAAATGCCCGCGTTCAGTTGCTGGATCATATGGTAAGCGCATGTTTAGTTTCGTAAGAAACTGCTTTACTATTTTCCAGAATGGCTGTACCATTTTACATTCACACTAGCAGTATGAGGGATCCAGTTTCTCTACATCTTCACTGGCATTTGGTATTGTTACTATTTTTTATTGTAGCTATTCCGATCGTTGCGTAATGATATCTTATTGTGGCTTTAATTTGCATTTCCCTAAAGTCTAATGATGTTGAACATTTTCACAGGCACTTATTTGCCATCTGTATATGCTCTACAGTGAAATTTTTTTCATGTCTTTTGCCAATTTTATAATTGGATTTCTTTTTTTAAATATTGGGTTTTGAGAGTTCTTTATTTTAGGTAGTAGTCCTTTGTTAGATATATGGTTTGCAAGTATTTTCTCCCGCTCTGTCATTTGTCTTTTCATTCTGTTCACAGGGTCTTTTGCAGACCAAATTTTTTCAAATTTCCTTTTTATGGATTGTACTTTTGGTGTCAAGTCTAGGAAGTCCATGCCTATCCCTAGGTCCTGAAAATTTTCTATTTTTTTAAAATAGTTTTATGGTTTTGCCTTTTACACTTAAGTCAGTGATCCATTTTGAGTTAATTTTTGTATAAAAAGTGAGGTTTGGGTTGAAGTTCATTTTTATTTATTTTTGCCAATGGATGTTCACTTTCTCCATTTGTTGAAAAGGCCTCCACTGAGTTGATTTTACATCTTTGTCAAAAGTCAGTTGGGCATATTTGTGTTGGTCTATTTCTACGTTCTCTATTCTAGTTTATTGATCTATGTGTCTATCCCTCTGCCAATACCACACCGTGTTGATTACTGTAGCTAGTCTAGTGTGCCATAAAATCAGGTAGAATGAGTCCTACATTTTTTTTTTTTTTAGTGGCTTTAGCCATTCCAGGGCCTGTGCTTTGCCATATAAATTTTAGAATAAGCCTGTCTGGCATAAAAAGCATTCCTGGGGTTTTGATAGAAATTACATTAAATCAATTAGGGGAGAATTGACATCTTTACTATGTTAAGCTTTCCAATTCATGAGCTCAGTCTGTCATTTCATTTGTTTAAGTGTACTTTGACCTAAATCATTATTTCGTAATTTTCAGGATACAAATGCTGTCCATGTTTGGTTAGATTTATATCTACATATTTCATTGACTTTGGAGCTATTGTAAATACTGTGTTTTTCGTTTCAGTTTCTCTATGTTCATTGTTACTTTTTAGCTTTTTAAATATTTCTTTGGCATTCAGCTCCCTTTTGTTTCTTTCCTTTACAGTCAGCACACACACCTCCAGCACTGTGTCTATAAATCTGCCGTCTTTAAACTGCCGTGAGAGGAAATCATATCATCATATTTGCTGAATCTGTAACTGCAGTAGGTATCCTGGAGGCTTTGAGTAAGGTCTGAGGGCCTCTGCTACTTGTAAACCTTGCATGCTCTGTGACGGATTTCTCTTCGACTCATGGATATTTTTACTTACTCTGGGGTTCAAAGCTATTTACTGGATGAAGGAAATCTACAAGTTTGATCTCTGAATAATTAGTGTTACTGAAATATCTAGTTTCACAGTTATTAACATTTTGGTGACAAATATCAATATAAATAATATAAAAGCTAAAATTCAAGTTAGGGCTTATTTTCCCAAAGCCCCTTTTCGTATGTAAGCATAATATGCTGTATAAAAAAAAGATGATAATTAGCTTCTAGGATGCTGTTGATTACTAATGAATTTTAAAGGCATTTCTTAAACTTTATATATATATTTATTTCCTCTGTGCTGCTAAATGTTGTTGATGTTGTTAGGTGCTGTCAAGCTGGTGCTGACTCATAGTTACCCTGTGTACAACAGAATGAGACACTGCCTGGTCCTGTGCCATCCTCAAAATTGTTGTTACGCTTGAGCCCATTGTTGCAGCCACTGTGTCAATCCATCTCATTGAAGGTCTTCCTCTTTTTCACTGACCCTTTACCAAGCATGATGTCCTCCAGGGACTGGTGCCTTCTGATAACATACCCAAAGTATGTGAGATGATGTCTTGCCATCCTTGCTTCTGAGGAGCATTCTGACTGTGCTTCTACTGAGACAGATTTCTTCGTTTTTCTGGCGGTTTGTGATATCTTCTATATTCTTCCCGAACACCATAATTCAAAGGCATCAATTTATCTTCGGTCTTCTTTATTCATTGTCCAGCTTTTGCATGCATATGAGGTGACTGAAAACCCAATGGCTTGGGTCAGGTACACCTTAGTCCTCAAAGTGACATCTTTGCGTTTTAACACTTTAAAGAGGTCTTCTGCAGGAGATTTGCCCAATGCAATGCATCATTTGATTTCTTGACTGCTGCTTCCATGGGAGTTGATTGTGGAATGGATCCACATAATATGAAATCCTTGACAACTTCAATCTATTCTCCGTTTATCATGATGTTGCTTATTGGTCCAGTTGTGAGGATTTTTGTTTTCTTTATGATAAGGTATAATCTGTACTGAAGGCTGTGTTCTTTGATCTTTATCAGTAAGTACCTCAAGTCCTCTTCACTTTTAGCAAGCAAGTTTGTGTTATCTGCATATCTCAGGTTGTTAATTAGTCTTCCTCCAATCCTGATGTCACATTCTTCTTCACTTAATCCAGTTCTCGGATTTTTTGCTCAGCATAGAAATTGTATAGGTATGGTGAAAGGACATAACCCTTATGCACACCTTTCCTGGTTTTAAACCATGCAATATTCCCTTGTTCTATTCCATTGACTGCCTCTTGGTCTATGTACAGGTCCCACGTGCCACAATTAAGTGTTCTGGAATTCCCATTCTTCTTGATGTTATTCATAATTTATTATGATCCATTCAGTGCCTTTGCGTAATCAATAAAACACAAGTAAACATCTTTCTGGTATTCTCTGCTTTCAGCTCAGATCCATCTGACATCAGCAATGATATCCTCATTTCACATCCTCTTCTGAATCAGGCTTGAATTTCTAGCAGTTCCATGTTGATGTACTGCTGCAACCACTTTTGAGTGATCTTCAGCAAAATTTTACTTGTGTGTGGTAGTAACGATATTGTTCAATAATTTCTGCATTCTGTTGGATTACCTTTCTTTGGAATGGGCACAAATATAGATCTCTTCCAGTTGCTTGGCCTGGTAGCTTTCTTCCAAATTCCTTGGCGTAGACAAGTACGTGCTTCCAGTGCTTCATCCATTTGTTGAAACATCGCAACTGACATTCCGTCAATTCCAGGAGCCTTGTTTTTCACCAATGCCTTCAGTGCAGCTTGGACTTCTTCCTTCAGTACCATCGTTTTTTGATCATGTGCTACCTCCAGAAATGTTTGAATATCAAGCAATTCTTTTTGTTAAAGGGACTCTGTGTAATTCTTCCATATTCTTCTTTTTTAACTGTACTTTAAGTGAAAGTCTACAGTTCAAGTTAGTTTCTTACACAAAAATTTATACACACATTGTTATGTGACCGTAGTTGCTCTCCCTATAATGTGACAGCACACTCCTCCTTTCCACCCCGGATTTCCCGTGTCCATTCAACCAGCTCCTGTCCATTTTGCCTTCTCATCTCGCTTCTGGACGGGAGCTGCCCATTTAGTCTCATGTATCTACTTGAGCTAGGAAGCACTCTATTCATGAGTATGATTTTATGTCTTATAGTCCGGTCTAATCTACGTATGAAGAGTTGGCTTCGGGAATGGTTTCAGTTCTGGGATAACAGAGGGTCCAGGGGCCACGTCTTCCAGTCTCAGTCAGACCATTAAGTCTGGTCTTTTGACTAGAATTTGAGTTCTGCACCCCACATTTCTCATGCTCCGTCAGGGACTTTCTGTTGTATTCCCTGACAGGTCAGTCATTGATGGTAGACGGGCACCATCTAGTTCTTCTGGTCTCAGGCTGATGGGGTCTCTGGTTTATGTGGCCCTTTCTGTCTCTTGGGCTAATATTTTCCTTGTGTCTTTGGTGTTCTTCATTCTTCTTTGCTCCAGGTGAGTTGCGACCAACTGATGCATCCCAGATGGCCGCTCACCGGCTTTCAAGACCACAGATACCACTCACCACAATAGGATGCAGAACATTTTCTTAAAAAACTTTGCTATGCCAATTGACCTAGATGTTCCTGCTACTCTGTCCCTCGAAGTATTTGGTTGTATTAAGGAAAATTTTTAGCTTTGGTTTAGTCCAGTTGGGCTGACTTCCCTGTAGTGTATGTTGTCCTTTCCTTTACCTAAGATAATTCTTGTCTACCCCTCTCCTCCCTCCCCACCCTCATAATCATCAAAGAATATTTTCTTCTGTGTTTAAACCTTTTCTTGAGTTCTTATAATAGTGTCTTATACAATATTTGTCCTTTTGTGACTGAATAAATTCACTCAGCATAATACCTTCCACATTCCTCCATGTTATAACATGTTTCACGGATTCATTGTTGTTCTTTATCATTGCGTAGTATTCCACTGTGTGAATATACCATAATTTGTTTATTCATTCGTCCATTGATGGGTACCTCGTTGTTTCCCTCTTTTTTCTATCATGAACAGTGTCACGATGAACATAGGTGTACATATATCTATTCGTGTGACAGCTCTTGTTTCTTTAGGGTATATTCCAAGGAGCGGGATTGCTGGATCCTATGGTACTTCTATTTCTAGCTTTTTAAGGAAGTGCCAAATTAATTTCCAAAGTGGTTGTACCATTTTACATTTCCACCAACAGAGTATAAGTGTTCTGGTATCTCCACAACCTCTCCAACATTTATTATTTTGTGTTTTTTGGATGAATGCTAGCCTTGTTAGGGTGAGATGCTATCTCATTTTAGTTTTGATTTGCGTTTCTCTAATGACTAATGATCATGAGCATTTCCTCATGTATCTGTTAGCCACCTGAATGTTTTCTTTGGTGAAGTGACTGTTCATTTCCTTTGCCCATTTTTTAATTGGGTTGTTTGTCTTTTTGTTGAGGTTTTGCAGTATCTTGTAGATTTTAGAGATTAGATACTTATCTGATTTGTCATAGCCAAAAATATTTTCCCAGTCTGTAGGTTGTCTTTTTACTCCTTTGGTGAAGTTTTTTGATGAGCATAAGTGTTTGATTTTTAGGAGCTCCCAGTTATCTAGTCTTTCTTCTGGTGCTTATGAATTATTAGTAATGTTTTGTATTCTGTTTATGCCATGTATTACATAGGGCTCCTAGCATTGTATGTATTTTTTATTCCATGATATTTATCATTTTAGATTTTATATTTAAGTCTTTGATCCATTTTGAGTTCGTCTTTGTGTGTGGTGCGCGGCATAGGTTTTGTTTCAGTTTTTTGCGATGGATATCCAGTTATGCCAGCACCATTTGTTAAAGAGACCATCTTTTCCCCCACTTAATGGACTTTTGGCCTTTGGCAAATATTAGCTGTTCATAGATGGATGAATTTAAGTCTGGATTCTCAA
>NW_004443946.1:14905184-14906363 GCF_000243295.1 Trichechus manatus latirostris | reverse complement strand
TAATGTGATGGATTACATTGATTGTTTTTCTAATGTTGAACCATCCCTGCATACCTGGTATAAATCCCACTTGATCATGGTGAATTATTTTTTGATATGTTGCTAAATTCTATTGGCTAGAATTTTGTTGAGGATTTTTGTGTCAATATTCATGAGGGACATTGGTCTGTAATTTTCTCTTTCTGTGGTGTCTTTGCCTAGTTTCAGTATCAGGGTTATGCTGGCTTCATAGAATGAGTTTGGGAGTATTCCATCCTTTTGTATGCTCTGAAATACCTTTAGTAGTAGCGGTGTTAACTCTTCCTGAAAGTTTGGTAGAATTCTTCAGTGAAACGGTCAGGGCCGGGACTTTTTTTGTTCGGAGTTATTTAATTACCTTTTCAATTTTTTCTTTTGTTAGAGGTTTATTTATTTGTTTTACCTCTGATTGTGTTAGTTTAGATAGGTAGTGAATTTCTAGAAATTTGTCCATTTCCTCTAGGTTTTCAAATTTGTTCAAGTACAGTTTTTCATAGTATTGTGTTATGATTCTTTTAATTTCACTTAGGTCTGTTGTGCCATCACCCATCTCATTTCTTGTAGGGGTTATTTGCTTCCTCTCCTGTTTTTCTTTTCAGTTTGGCCAATAGTTTATCGATTTTGTTGATCTCTTCAAAGAACCAGCTTTTGGTCTTGCTAACTCTTTCAGTTGTTTTTCTATTCTCTATTTCATTTATTTCTGCTCTAATCCTTATTATTTCCTTTCTTCTGGCAGCCGAGGACTACTTTTGCTGCTCTCTTTCTACTTGTTTCAGTTGTAGGATTAATATTTTGATTTTGGCCCTTTCTTCTTTTTGGATGTGTGCATTTATTGCTATAAACTGACCTCTGAGCACTGCTTTTGTTATGTCCCAAAGATTCTAGTAGGACATGTTTTCATTTTCATTTGATTGTATGAATTTCTTTATTCCATCCTAAATTTCTTCTATAACTCAGTAGTTTTTGAGCGAAGTGTTCAGTTACCATGTGTTTGATATTTTTTCCTTGCTTTTTCTGTTATTGATTTCTACTTTTATGGCTTTATGGTCAGAAAAGATGCTTTGTAATATTTCGATGCTTTGGATTTTGTTAAGGCTTCCTTTACGGCCTAAGATGTGGTCTATTCTGGAGAATGTTCCATGTGCTTTGGAAAAGAAAGGA
>NW_004443946.1:14889799-14903606 GCF_000243295.1 Trichechus manatus latirostris | reverse complement strand
TCTTAGAATTTCTTCATTTTTTAAAATTCTTTTACCTGATTTTTCCTCAAATAAGTTTGTGTCAAGTGCCTTATCTTCAGTCTCACTAATTCTGACCTCTACTGCCTCAATTCTGCTCCTATGGCTTTCTATTGAGTTGTCTCATTGAAATTTAATTGTCATTCTTCTGGATTTCTGCTTGCTATCTCTCTATGGATTCTTGCAGCCTTTTCAATTTGTCATTATGCTCTTGAATAACCTTATTAGGTTCCTCTATTGCTTTGTCTATGTGTTCTTTGGATTTTTCTCTATTTTTATGGATCTCCTTCCTGATCTGTTGAAGAGTTCTGTATATTAATCTTTTGTATTCCACCTCTGGTAATTCCAAGAAATTCTCTTCCTCCAGAGAATTTATTGATTCTTTATTCTCTGAGCTTGCTGAAGCCATCATGGTCTGCCTCTTTATGTGATTTGATATTGACTGTTGTCTCTGAGCCATCAATAAGTTATTATAACTTATTTATGTGTGTTTACTGTGTCCTAGCTTCTTGTTTTGTTTTGTTTTGATATGGGCATATACGCTGCTCATGTGAACTAGTTTGATTATTGGTACCTTTGAAGCTCTAATATCCTGTCACCATGTGGATAGATCTTTTACTAAGTATTTGAGCCTAGGAGTCTGTTTACTTTTCTTGTATGGATTCAGCTCATGTGTCCAGATGGTCAGTCACCAATGTGTGGTGCAGGCTTTCAGCTACAGTCCTAGACAGGCAGGAGTGATTGGAGTAAGCACAGGTATGTTGCTGCAGTAGGGGGTCATGTGCTGTGCAAGGCAGGGGGCTGACAGGTGCCCCTGAGTGTCTGGGACGAAAGTGTGTCCCTGTTCCCTAGATTGCATAGATGGGTGCGTTTTGCATCTGGACTATAGGCATCCAATGCTGTTGGGTGTAAGAACTGGGAGGCACCACTTATTCTTGGACCCCGGTTTCAGGTGGCTAGGTTGCGTGGGTAGAGCCACCAGTCCTCAGGCCACTGATGTGGGTAGGTAAGGACCCTGCTTAATGGGCAGAGTGTCACGAACCTGCCACTGCACCATATAGCTGATACTGTTGAAGTTAGGCTTCAGGTATATACCATGTTGTATTGTGCTAATGAGGGCTTACGCTGTTGAAATCAGCCCACGCTGGTCTATGCAGGGATAAAAGGCATTCAAAGTCCGTGGACCCCTTATGCCTGTGCCTGCCCTGAGTTCCCGTCTTAAGGGAGCTGGCAGATTATTTTTTCCTGTTTGTTAATTTGTTCCCTCTCCAAGGCTGGGAGAATGGCTCGGGGCGCATGATGGGTCCTACTTCTGTCCTAGGGGACGAAGCAACTGCTGAAGCTGGCCCAAGACCTGGTGCAGAGCGGGGAGGAGGCAGGTAAATAGAAGAGAGAGTCTTCAGAAATGTTGTGTTTTTTGATCATCCCGGTGGATTAGATGCATGAACTTATCTTTTGCTGACTGAGCACTGCTTTTCACTTGTTCTGGAGACTTGAGTAGACTCTCTGCCGCTGGGTCTCTCCCGATGCAGAAAACGCTTCCTGAGCACCACTGCTTGCCTCACTGTACATGCCAGCTGATCCAACCTGCAGGATGCCAGTTTCCACTGGGTCAGGTCTCTCCTCACTGCTTCCAAGCCATCACTCTCTCCCTCCGCCACTCAGTCCGATTCCTCAACTTTGCCTTTGATGTTTAAGGCTCCTAGATTGTCATATATAATCGACTCACTTGTTTTTTCAGGTCTTTATTGTAATAGGGACCACAAGATGTGTCTGACTACTCTGCCATCTAGGCCCTGCCACCTCTTCCATCTTCTTTTGATACTTCCTGCATTGTTTAATATTTTCCCTGTAGAATCCTTCAGTATTGTAACTTGAGGCTTCAATTTTCTCTTCAGTTCTTTCAGCTTGAAAATGCTAAGCATTTTCTTCCCTTTTTGTTTTCTAACTCTAGGTTATTGCAAATTTCATTTTAATACTTTACTTTGTTTTCTTACGCTGCCCTTTGAAATCTTCTGTTCAGCTCTTTTACTTAATCATTTCTTCCTTTTGCATTAGCTACTCAACATTCAACAGCAAGTTTCAGAGCCTCTTCTGACATTTGTTTTGGTCTTTTCTTTCTTTCCTGTCTTTTTAATGACCTCTTGCTTTCTTCATGTATGATGTCCTTGATGTCATTCCACAACTTGTCTCGTCTTTGATCATTAGTGTTTAATGAGTCAAATCTATTCTTTAGATGGTCTCTAAATTTAGGTGGAATATACTCAAGGTCATACTGTGGTTCTTGTAGAATTGCTCTAATTTTCTTCAGCTTCAGCTTAACCTTGCAAAGTGCAATTGATCATCTGTTCTGCAGTTGGCCCTTGGCCTTGTTCTGACTGATGATATTGAGCTTTTTCATTGTCTCTTTCCACAGATGTAGTCAATTTGATTCCTGTGTATTCCGTCTAGCGGGGCCCATGTGTATAGTCACCGTTTATGTTGGTAAAAGAAAAGGTATTCACAATGAAAAAGTCATTGGTCTTGCAAAATTCTATCATGCAATCTCTGGCATCGTTTCTACCACCAAGGCCATATTTTGTAAATACCAGTCCTTCTTCTTGGTTTCCAATTTTTGCATTCCAATCACCAGTAATTATCAACTCATCTTGATTGCATGTTTCATCCATTTCAGACTGAAGAACTTGGTAAAAATCTTCAATTTCCTCATCTTTGGCATTGGTAGTTAGCGGGTAAATTTGAGCAATAATCTTATTAACTGGTCTTCCTTTAGGCGAATGGATATTATCCTATCACTGACAGCATTGTATATCAGGATAGATCTTGAAAAGTTCTTTTTGACGATGAATGCAATGCCATTCCTCTTCAGTTTGTTATCCTCTCATAGTAGACCATATGATTGTCTGATTCAAAATAGCCAATACCAGTCCATTTTGGCTCACTAATGGCTAGGATATTGATGTTTATGTGTTCCATTTCACTTTTGATGACTTCCAATTTTCCTAGATTCATACTTCATACATTCCACCTTGCAATTATTAATGGAAGTTTGCAGCTGATTCTTCTCATCTTGAGTCATGCCCCATCAGCAAACGAAGGTCCCAAAAGCTTGACTCCGTCCGTGTCATTATGGTTGACTATACTTTGAGGGTGCAACTCTTCCCCAGTCGTCTTTTGAGTGCCTTCCAAACTGAGGGGGCCCATCTTCCGGCACTATATAGATAATGTTCCACCGCTAGTCACAGGTTTTCACTGGCTAATTTTTTCATAAGTAGACTGCCAGTTCCTTCTTCCTAGTATTTCTTTGTCTGGAAGCTCAGCTGAAACCTGTCCACCATAAGTGACCCTGCTGGTTTTGAAATACTATTGGCATAGCTTCCAGCATCACAGCAACATGCAAGCCACCACAGTACAACAAACTGACAGATGTGTGGGGGTACTGCTGAACAGGCTCATACAAATAAGAAAAGTTTGCTTATTTTTGTCCTAATAAAATTGTACCACTTTAGTCACCATGTTAACACATGCACTATTAAGGAGACAAGTAACTAGCATTTGTTCACTGTCTTGTTCTCAGTTCTTATTAATGGCATTGATACAAACCTTATTAAAACTGTAGACACTACATTTACTGATGAAAATTCACTTTGATGATACCAATTATTTAAGAAACTATCACCACAACATAAAGTGAAAATAGAGGTTTTACAGTCATAAAGTTGATAAATTATTGTAAAATGACCAAGTTTTTAGTTGCTTTGGACTCTATAGACCAGCTCACTGCTCCTCAAACATTCCTTACTTATTCCCTCTTCTGAGCTGCTGATTATTATTTCTCCTGAAACTGCTTTCCTGTGGCAAGATGCTAGCCTTTTCCTGTAACTTTGACTAATGAATTTCTCTTGTCTCTCTGGTGAGATGAGCAAGCATCTGCATGCAGAACTATTTGGAGCTACTCTTTATGCCACCTCTTATACTGTAACTCCTATATATGTAGTAATGGCATAGAGTGACTACTATGTGAAGTCACTCTGTATCAGTACTATATAATTACTGAATGAAATCAGATAGTCACAGCTGCTGATATGTTCTTTTCTATAGAATGTGCAGCTGTATTTTGGCCAAATTTGTCTCCTGCCAGCCAATATTTTTAGTGGTTGGAGCATGGTGACAATAATGATATTCCCATATGGTATTTTATCATAGAGAAGTACATACACACACATAAAATTAATTAATCATAGGCATAAAACAGAACCAAACCTGTTACCATTGATTTGATTCTGATTCATAGCGACCCTATAGGGCAGAGTATAACTGCCCCATAGGGTTTCCAAGGAGTGGCTAGTGGATTTGAACTGCCGACCTTTTGATTAGTGGCTGAATGCTTAATCACTGCACCACCAGGGTTCCAATCATAGGCATACAGATCAATAAATATTTATATATTATATCCCATTTAACTACCACTAAGATCAAAAATGAAAAAAGAAAAACACTTTTATGATCCTAAAAGTCTCCCTATGTCCTTCTTACTCAATTACTCTCCTTCCCCCCAAAATAACCACATTAAAAAAAATTGAGATATAACTAATTTATCATGAAGTTCATCATTTTAAAATATATGATTAAATGGTTTTTAGTATATTCACAAGAATGGGCTATTATCACCACTATCAAACTCCAGAACATTTTCATCACCCCAGAGAGAAACCCCCTACCTGTTAGCAGCCCCTCTCTATTACATCTGCCCATGAAAACTACTAATCTAGTTTCTAACTATGTGGATTTGCCTATTGTGAAAACTTTATATAAATGGAATCACAAAATACGTGGCCTTTAGTATTTGGCTTCTTTCACTTTGTTTTTAAGGTTCATCCATCATGAATCAATATGCCATTGCTTTTCATGGTCGAGTAATATTCCATTGTATGGATATTCCACATTTTGTTTATTTATTGATCAGTTGATGGACATTTGGGTTGTTTTCTACAACTGCTCTTTTGATGCTGAACTTCATACAAGCAGAACAAGACAGTATGTACTCTTTTATGGCTGGTTTCTTTTACTCATTTTTATGTATGTAAATTTTATCCATATTGTAGTACGTAGCAGTTCTTTACTCCTTTTTTTGCCTTGTAATAGTCCATTGTATGAATATATCAAAAGTTATGTGTTCATTCTATGCCTCATGGACATTAAGGTTGGTTCTAAGTTTTGGCTATTATGAATAAAGATGTCATAAAATTGTTTTGGTGACTTTACCCACTCATTTCTCTCTAGCATGTATACCTAGAAGTGGAATTAATGGGTTATAGTGTTGGTGGGTGTTTAGTTTTATAAGAATCTGCAAGAGAGTTTTGAAAAGTGGTTGTACTATTTGTCATTCCCACTAGAAAACATGAGGGTTTCAATTGTTCCAGATGTTCCATACACTTGCTATATTGTTACCTTTTACATTTTAGCCATTGTGGTGGGTATGTAGTGGTATTTTATTGTGGTTATAGTTTGCATTTTCCCACACCTAATGATTTTGAGTACTTCTTTATGTTTATCGATCATTTAGATAATCTCTTTTGTGAACTGCCTCTTCAAGTGTTGTGCTCATTTTTTTTTTAAATTTGAAATGGGTTGTTTGTCTTTTTCCTATTAATTTGTAGGAGTTCTTTATGTATCTTGAGTATGACTACTTTGTAGGATACATGTATTACAAATAACTTTCACGAATTATTGTCACTGGAAAATTCTAGGAAGCATAATGGTGCATATAAATGTTCAAATAACTATACCCTTTTGTCTATTCCATTGGTCCCAGAGAGCTAAATTCTTAGAGCAAAATTTTACTAATGGTCAAGGGTTTAGTTTATCAGAAA
Source organism: Trichechus manatus latirostris (assembly GCF_000243295.1). Lineage (NCBI taxonomy): Eukaryota > Metazoa > Chordata > Mammalia > Sirenia > Trichechidae > Trichechus > Trichechus manatus. The sequence continues at coordinate 14,897,715 of NW_004443946.1, read as the reverse complement.
GCTGTCTAATACCGCTATCCTATTTTAACTACAAGTAATAAAATTACAGGTTCTACTCAATAAGAACATATTGATGGGGTCTACTCTGATGAATGTCAGCATATTGGCAAAGTGAGGGGAAGAGCTTGGTGCCCTTTGAAAGGTTTCTGATTTTACTGTATATAGTCATCATAAAAGTGCACACAGTGATACACACATGTACATCATATCTGTAATCTATATGAGAGTTAGAGTCGTGAAAAAATGTTTCAGTGGGATCTCAGTTGTTATTCTGTTTTACTTCATTTAGTTTTTCTTTCATTTGATAATTTTCCAAACTTTTCAAGACATTTAACTTTCTAGCTGTTGTTTTATGTATAATTTATTAGATATGTATGATTTGTATTCATTTTTATAATATGATCTCAAATTATTTTTGAAATTAGATGAGATATAAATAAATGCATGCAATCAATTTATATATCCTTTGCTTCATTTGCTACTCTGTGACCTCTCCTTACTACCTTCTCTTTCTACAGTTTGTACATGTGTATATGTATCTTAAATGGCATAAATAATTTGGAGAGATAGTTGATATATATATACATATAGGAATTTTACTTTGCTTTCTCTATTGGAAGGATAGTAGGTTTAGATGAAAGTTCTCCCAACTCCAATTATTCTAGAAATAATTGTTACCATGTATTTGGCAACTCCAATTTCTGGTTTATTTATTTATTTTAGATACTACCTGTTTGTTATGAGGTGATGTGACTTTTAAAATAAACTTTTTAATTAAAACGTAACATATATACTAACAAAGTGGTCAATTTATATTACAAATGAACAGCTTGATAAAATTTTCCCAAAGTAAACACACCTGTGCAGCCAGGGCCCAAATAAATCACTTACTAGAATCCCAGAAGCTCCTCTCATGTCCCCTCCAGGCACTATTCAGCTCTGCCCCACAAGAGTTACCTCTGTCTTAACATCCAGGCTATAGATTGTTTTTTCCAGTTTTTGAGCGTTATGTAAATGGAATTATGTAGCGTATACACTGTTGTGTCGCGTTTTTATTCAGGCAACATTATGTCAATGAGATTCACCTGCATTGTTATGTGTAGCTTTTACTTCTTTCATTATCAATGCTGAATAACATTGTACTGTGTGAATATGCCACAATGTATTTATCTATTATAATGTTGGTCAATTTTTGGATAATTTTCAGTTTGGGGCTATTATAGAGTGTTGCCGTGAATACTCTTGGTCCTGTGTTTTGGTGCATGTACATAGACATTTCTGTTGGACAGATACTTCGAAGTGAAATTATTGAGTGGCTCAGTGGTTAAACGCTCAGCTGCTAACCGAAAGGTCAGCAATTTGAACCCCATAGCTGCTTCATGAGAGGAAGATAGGGCAGTTTGCTTCTGTAAAGATTACAGCCTTGGAAAACCTATGGGGCAATTCTACTCTGACTTATAGTGTCACTATGCATCGGAATTGACTTGATGGCAGTGGGGTTTTATGGGAGGGTTTACACATGTTCAATTTTTGTCAATAGAGCCAAGCAATGTTCCAAAGCAGTGGTACCAGTTCATTCCCACTCACAGTTTATGAGAAGAATTCATTATTTTAAAGAAGTTGGGACATCATTTGTCATTGTTGTTAGGTGCTCTCCAGTCAGTTCCGACTCATAGCGGCCCTATATACAACAGAATGAAAAACTGCCCTGTCCTGTGCCATCCTCACAATCGTTGTTATGCTTGAGCCCATTGTTGCAGCCACAGTGTCAATCCATCTCATTGAGGGTCTTCCTCTTTTTCGATGACCCTCTACTCTACCAAGCATGATGTCCTTCTCGAGGAACTGGTCCCTCCTGATAACATGTCCAAAATATGTCAGACAAACTCTCACCATCCTTGCTTCTAAGAAGCATTCTGGCTGTGCTTCCAAGACAGATTTGTTCATTCATCATTTATCGTAGGTACCTTTAAAAAGATCAGGGCCAGTAGGAAAAATGAAGTTACTTTAAATTTTCTTTATTTAATTATCTGGAGATTTTTTCCCTCCTTTGCTGTTATTCACTGACATTTATATTAAGAGGAACTTTCCTCATTATTATGATCACCAAAAAACCAAACCAAACCCACTGCCGAAGAGCCGATTCTGACTCACAGCGACCTTGTAGGACAGAGTAGAACTGCCCCATAGGGTTTCCAAGGCTGTAATCTTTACGGAAGCAGACTGCCACATCTTTCCCCCATGGAGTGGCTGGTGTGTTCGAACTGCCGACCTCTTGCATGAGCAGCCGAGAGCTTTAACCACTGCAGCACCAGGGCTCCTATCATGATCACAGTGTTTGAAAATTATTTTGTGGTTTATCACTTAATGTCAAAGACAGTTTATATAAATCTTGTAGACAGAGGAATATTCGGTTGATTTGCTATGTTTCTCTGAAACCCTAAGCAAACCTAGTTATCCAAAGGTAAAGTCAGTCTATTATTTAACAGAATTTGATATGATGCTAGAATATACAATAAATCCTTAAATATGCATGCAGAGATAATCTATTAATTTTGTAAAAAGATTAGTACAAAAATATACATAGCTAGCAAGTTCAAAAACAAAGTAAAAAGGGAAATGAGAAAATAGAAAAAGCATTTGCAATTTTCATTAAAACTCTGCAAAAGATATTATACGTGATATACGTATACTTTAAATAATTCCTGTGAAGCAGTGGTTCTCCAAGAAGGAACCACTGTTTATTCTGCCATCTTAAAAACACACAGCATATACCTATTTCAAATCTGCTTTATTTTCTTAATAGCGTATTTTAACATTTTCCTTTTTTTATTACATATTATTTTACAACACTATTTTTTTAATGACTCTAAAAATACAATTGTAGACCTATAGTATAATATTTAACAAATTCTCTTATCATTCTTGGGTTGGAAACTACTTATATTCTTGAATACTTTTTTAGGGAAGATGTAAATCATTTTCAGGTCAGAAAATTGTTTTGTAGTCTGATACTTAGCCCAACTAAAACGAAAAAACCCATTGCCGTCGAGCTGATTCTGACTCACAGCGCCCAGCTAGGACTCACAAAATAACTTGATAAATTGTTTTACCTCTTACTGTGCTATTTCTTTTCTAATTAGACCCAACTTCTCAAACACCTTTCTCAAACCTCAGGGCATTGCAGTATAACTGCTTGAGTTATTTCCACTCTTCTGGGTAATTAAGCAAATATATTTAAAAATATATTTCTAATTTAAGAAAATATTTACATATATGTGGAAAGGCATTCTTATTTAGTCAAATATCTGCTCATGAAAAAAGCACATAAATGAAATTAAGAGCAGAGCACATTAGACACTCTAAATTTCATCAGAGCCCTAACTGGAAAGTTATCGACCCAAAACAATGGCAGCTTTAACAAGTTAAAAATGGTAACAATTTCTCTTTGTTTATTTTCACTACTCATTCTTACTACAAAACCAAGCTTTTGAAAAACCTGATCAGAACTGGTTCTCTCTCTTTTTCAAACAAAAATCTTTAAGTCGCATTCTTGTATATAAAGTTTATTGACAGGAAATTTCTCTCTAAAGTGAAGCCCGTGAATTTTTACCTACGGTCTCTCACTGGTTATAGCAGACTTCTGTTGCTAAATATAACCTTTTACTTTTAAATAGTGGAAGTTAATTTGTTTTAGTTTTATTTCATTACCTAGTTCCTGAGTTAATTCCTTGGAGATCTTGACAACCCCAGAGATTTTGATACCCCTAGAAATTGGATGAGTGACATCCAGACAGCAACTCTCTCAGTCCACACGGCTATGCGGTTACACGTCTTTTTTTCTTTTTCTTTTTTAAATAAAGGTGAGCCTTCTCATCTTCCCATAAATTGAGTGAGAATTGAGCTCCTGTAGAGAATTCTACTTCATTCTACAGCATGTTGGCCATCTTAGAGCTGCTCATTCCCAAGAAGGATTATAAAAATGTTTCATGTGCAAATGTCACTTGCCTCTTTCCACTGATTTTCACTAACTTAATACCAATGCAATTGGATTCCAGAGGAGAGATTAATTAGCAGTGCATAATTTAATTGCATCGAAAGAAGCAAGAATTTTGAAGAACATGAGTGGTAGCTTCAATGCTTACCAAACTGTTATTAATGCATTTATTCCTTTATCCTAAGAAAGAAAATAGGAGGATCTTCTTCACTTACCAATTACAATTAGTTAGCTGACACTGTATTACTCCTGATGGAGCCCTGGTGGCGCAGTGTTTAAGAGCCTGGCTGCCAACCAAAAGATCAGCAGTTTGAATCTACCAGCTGCTCTTCGGAAACCCTGTGGGGCAGTTCTACTCTGTTCTATAGGGTCCCTATGAGTTGGAATCGACTTGATGGCAGTGAGTTTTTTCTGTTTTTTAACATTACTCCTGATAGAGGATTTAATCGATAATCAATAAAATGATTGATTTTAGAGCAGTAAAGACCTCATGAGATAGCCTTGTTTAGCTCACTACCTCCAGGTAGAATTACTCCCGTTATCCTCAATTGCATGTTAGAAGTTTGTTATAGATTGAAGTATTCATTCTGTGATCACTGAGCTTAGGTAGCAGTAGTAACAGACTACATTAATTAAGACCTAAGCTCTCCAGCTTTCCGTCTTATTACGCTATACAATTCTACTTCCATTTCAGGTGAAAGCACCTTTTCTCTTTCAAATACATATGAAAGATTTAAGAGACAGGTATTAAGAAAGTGTAAGAAGATACTCTCATGCACAGCTGTTTAGAGTGCAAATTGATACACCCTTTCTGGGAAGCAATTTGTCAAAAGCAATAAAAATTTATTTTTATTTTTATTTTATTTTGCCCTGTAATTTTACTTCTAAAAACCTTACTTTAGGCAATCTAATATAGGTACAAGAGTATTTGTTGTACTGTGATATTATGAAAGAGAAAATGGAAATCTCAATATCCAATGATAATGTAATGGTTAAATTAATTGAGTTATAACTATATGATAGACTAGTATGCAATGAATGAAATTATGTTTCTAAAATTAGTATTTCACAACACAGGAAATGATTATAATACGATCGCTGAGAATAAAACTTCAGATATCTAAGTTTTATAAAAACGGTATATACATGTATAAAAATTTATATGGATAATTTTTATTTTCTTCTTTATACATTTTATATTTCCAAGATTCTGTACAATGAATATTAAAATGCATTTTTAAATATATACAAAGGATGCATAAGAAAGAAATAGAACCTTCTTCTTTTGGCTGTCTCTAGACAACCATTTCCTTGATTTAGCTCCTTGGTTTCTGTGTTAATTTTTGTATTTAGACTCATTTTATTCTAAGCCTTCGTGACACTGTTGTTATTGTTAGTTGTCTTTGAGTCAATTCTGACTCAGGGTGAGCCCATGAGTACAGAGTAGAACTGCTCCATAGGGTTTTCAAGGCTGTGACCTTTCAGAAGCAGATTGCCAGAACTGTCTTCCAAGGTGCCTTTGTGTGGCTTGAAACTGCTAAACTTTTAGCTAGTAGTCGAGCCCTTAAGCATTTGCACCACCCATATTACTCATACAATAATGGTTGAAAGTGATGGGGAAGGGACCCAGAAGAAAATAACATTTATCAAATGCTCACTCTACCAGTCTCTAGCTCCGTTCCTTTTTATATATACAGTAAAACTTGTATTTCAAAGATGTGTTCCTCATGGCAAATAGTAGTGGGATAGACAAATAACTGTCGATGAATCCTTGTGTCTTTACCAACACACTCATGCATGCAATATATTTATTGGAGCTGAAATTAAAGTGTTTAGGATGGAAACAAATTTACAGTATAGCCTAGGCTGTTTTGTGGTCCAGGGCTCTGGCTTGAGTGGTTTCCTAATAAAATAAACTACAGGTTTGATTAATTGGACCTTAAATAGATTTTTAGAAATCAGCATTTATATCTTTGTAGTACATAAAGAATGAGAAAGCACCAGGAAGTGCCAAGAGTTGTCTTCTATTTGTTTTAGCTTCACTTAGGAGCATGGCTTAATAGCTGGAACTCAAGAGTCCTGGGTTCTGATGCGAGGGTTTTTCAGTAATTTGTCGAGAGGTCTTGAACAAATCAAATAACCCTTTGGAAAACATTTCCTTATCTGTAAAATGGGGCATTGGGCTAGGCACAGTGATTTTTCAAACTGTGCCTGGTTGAAAACTCTAGGGAGGCAAGCATTATGAGAGTTTTTGCTTATGGATCTGAAGGACCAATACAGTACAGGGAACATAACTAGCACATAACGAGCACTTGATAAATATGAGTTGAATGAATGACTTCACCCTGCCTCCCTGCCTGGGTGTCTGTCTCCCCAGTACAGCTTTACCCAGAATAATTCTGCTTGTATCTATTTCATACATTGGACCACAGGTAAGATTTCATTTAAAAAAAAAAAAAGATATATAGCTGCTGAAAATAAAAGTTTGAAATCTCTAGGCTAAGTAATCTTAAAGATCCTTTCAAGTCTATGACAATTCCATGTTACTAATTAGTGCTATTGTTTAAAAAAAAAACAAAACAGGTCACAATACCTCTTACTCTCATTTTCCTCTGCTATACATTACTGCGGAGCCCTTTGAATCCACCACTGCTCCTTGGAAACCCTATGCGGCAGTTCTACTCTGTCCTATAGGGTCGCTATCAGTTGGAATCGACTCAATGGCAATGAGATTTTTTTGTTGTGTTGTTGCAGTTTATGCATTACTAATTTCTATGATAGACCTGCGTATAAATTGTATTTATGACAGAGAGAGGGAATGGCCTGTGTTTTGGCAGACGAGTCAGAGGCATAGGCAGAGAAGGGAGTGAAAGGATATGGCAGTCACTTGGTGACATGCGGACATCAGTATATGGCATCAATCAAAATAACAAATGAATTGGTGTCATAAGTGAAATAAAGCAAAACAGGAAAGATACACTTAAAAATGTAATAAAAATCCTCTTTTGATTCAATTTAATATTGCAGATATTAGATTTCATTTGCAGCATGAATCCTGAAGGAATTAAAAGGAAATAAAATGACAATTACCAAAATGAATCTAAAAATATTCAAAAACCCTGCAATGTAAATGGATTGGAGTAGAACTATCCATTTTTCTATTAAACCATTCAGTGTCATGTTTGTGTCTGTGTGTGTATTTTTAAATACATTATTTTGCTTTCATAGTGCTATGTGTCAGGCTAAACTGGAATCAATTGCCACTCTTTCACTTAATTCCTACAATAAGCTTATGAAGTAAGCACTATTATTATCCCCATTTCACAGATGAGGTTTATGGTTGTCGTTAGTTGCTGTGGCGCCAGCTCCAGCTCATCGTGACCTTATGTCTAACAGAATGAAACTGTGCCAAGTTCTGTGTCATCTTCACCATTGTTGGTATGTTTGAGCCCATTCTTGTAGTTATGATGCTACACCAAGGTTATAAGAAAGGACCCCCCTAGGAGCCCTGGTGGCATAGTGATTAAGAGCCTGGCTGCTAACCAAAAGGTCAGCAGTGCAGATGCACCAGCTGCTCCTTGGAAACACTATGGGGCAGTTCCACTCTGTCTTATAGGGTTGTTATGAGTCAGAACCGACTCGATGGCGCTTAACAACAGGCAGCATGAGCTCCCATGTCAAAGACCAGAATGAGCAAGGGCTCCAGTGCAAAACGGTGTGCCTATCTTGCTGACATTTTCAGCTGCCTAAGCTGTACAGAAAGCTGGTGAATACACTTTTCACTCACTTGACATGAATGCACTTGTAAAAAGAAAAATTTTCAGAGTGAAGAAAACAGAGAGAGAGCAGAGTTTTCTCAGCCAGTGCTAGCATGTCAAGTTAGAAGGGTGCTTTTGTTGATTTTGTTTTCTTGTAACCG
>NW_004443946.1:14888397-14889699 GCF_000243295.1 Trichechus manatus latirostris | reverse complement strand
GAATCCACCTCCAATGTGGAGTAAAGTCCATAATTCTGAATTTTGATTTAGTTATGAAAAATGTCTGTAATGTTGCCTCAAATAAAATGAATGTTGTCATGGCACTTTCTCACTGTATCATAATTATCTTTACCTACCTACTTGCCCCTACTTAATGGGGAGCTCCATCCAGGCAAAGGCAGTGTCTTGTTTATCCTTGTAGTTCCAGGGATTTAACACAGTGACATGACCCATAGTAAGAGCTCAATAAGTGCCTGTTAAATTACTAAGATAGCCAGAAGTCACTAAACATAAATATATTAAAGGAAACATTACAGGATTATGGAAAATAACTGTGAACACAAAGTACCAATTGCTTTTAAGACTGTTAGGTGCTCCCTTCCTCAAAAATGAGACTTTTCAGAAAGAGGCAGTATGAAAAGCAAACCCACAGAGATGATGATTAATGTGAAATAATACGTATGGTATTAGGAAAGGCTAAGGGACGGGATACTGAAAGTGTAATTTAATTAATGGTCTTTACATTTATGATGAGCTTATCTCCTCCACAGGGAAGCAACCAGGTTTTCATTGATAGTGAGCCCCAAATGAGAGGAATAGTCAGGGGATGTTTTAAGCATTAGGTAATTTCTAAAAGCTTAACATGCGATTATCACATGGAAAAAACCTATTTTATATTAAAACAGTATGCAGTATAACTTAATGGGGGAAAATCAACTTAGACTTCAGCTTGAGAGCTTGAAATTCTATCAAAGAAAAGCATTTTTGATTATAAGGAAGAGTTTACTAAAAGAAGTGGGGGAGGAATCTAAGTGAGTTTGTGCATGTGTCTTTAAAGTGGATGGTACTGATTTTTGTAATCCCACCCTGCTCAGTGATGCTCTGATTAAATGGGATGATACTGTCCATTTTAATCTGGTCTTTAATTGCCCTGTCTGAAAGCTACAAGCAATAAAAATGCACAACCCCTAGGTCTCTAAACATATTTCTGTGTTTGCTCCCTCTTCTAAAGGATGTCTAGGCCTTGAATCCTGCCCTGGCCCTCAGTGAATTTTAGGAGTCAAAGACCAGAATGAGCAAGGGCTCCAGTGCAAAATGGTGTGCCTATCTTGCTGACATTTTCAGCTGCCTAAGCTGTACAGAAAGCTGGTGAATACACTTTTCACTCTCTTGACATGAATGCACTTGTAAAAAGAAAAATTTTCAGAGTGAAGAAAACAGAGAGAGAGCAGAGTTTTATCAGCCAGTGCTAGCATGTCAAGTTAGAAGGGTGCTTTTGTTGATTTTGTTTTCTTGTAACCG
>NW_004443946.1:14843923-14888297 GCF_000243295.1 Trichechus manatus latirostris | reverse complement strand
GAATCCACCTCCAATGTGGAGTAAAGTCCATAATTCTGAATTTTGATTTAGTTATGAAAAATGTCTGTAATGTTGCCTCAAATAAAATGAATGTTAATTCCCCATTTTAGCTGGCTCTTCGATGAAATGATATTAACTTTTTTCTGGAACTCTTTTCCTGACCACCTCAAGACTGTGCTCTTTCTATAGGAGACCCATACCACTCTACAAGCATTTACAATACAGTGCTGTATTGTCCATATGCTCATCAGCCCTTCTCACTAGATTGTTAGAGACTTGAGAACAGAGCTGTGTCTTGTTAACTTTGCCTTCTCCTATCTACGACAGTGTATAGCAGACACAGCCATTGTCAAGAAATACTTGTTGGATGGCTCTTTCTGAAATGGCCCCTTTCTCTTTCCTTCTCATTTATTCATTTCTCACTTTCTTTAGGTCCTCTCCATCTGTCCCAAGGACATGAGAGCTGATATCTGTGTTCATCTAAACCGGAAGGTTTTTAATGAACATCCTGCTTTTCGATTGGCCAGCGATGGGTGTCTGCGCGCCTTGGCGGTAGAGTTCCAAACCATTCACTGTGCTCCCGGGGACCTCATTTACCATGCCGGAGAAAGTGTGGATGCCCTCTGCTTTGTGGTGTCGGGATCCTTGGAAGTCATCCAGGATGATGAGGTGGTGGCTATTTTAGGTACTGTGAACTTTCCTAATGTAGTAGCAAACGTGTAACAGTTTTAGAGATTTTGTGCTTCTCCGGTTCCTTATGAGAAATTTCCTTTGTCTGGTGACTTTAAAAACTGAGTCACTAATGAGATGATGAATCTTAATGAAGACTAGTAAAGCTGTTTCAGCAAAGAACATTAGTACCGGTCACAGCCTAATGGGCTGGTTGAGGGTTTGATTAAAATGTTTTTGGAAATGGTAGGCCAGTATCTTTTAGACTAGAGCTGATCATAGCCTAAGGTGCCTTGTACCTCTGTGTTGGTAAGAGTGAAAAAAGTGTGTGAAGTGATTGTCAGGTTATCGATATGGAGTGTTAGAAGGGCAATAGAACCTGTCTGATTCAGCCCTGTCCTTTGGAGGTTAACAAAGCGAGGCCTAGACAAGTTTAGTGACTTGCCCAGCTAGTTAGTAAATGAGTTAGGTCTTGAATGTAGGTCATCTTACTCCCTCCTCATAGTGGACCTAAGTAGTGAGCTCAAAGTGATGAAGAGGTAAATGGATATGACTCATTATACTGGAATGATCACCATGTAAGTAAATTAACTTTATGTTTTTAAATCTGGTTCTATCCATCTACGTTCAGAAGCCAGGAAAATTATTTGGCAATAATACATTCATTCCAGAATTGAGATATTTTGGCTATCTGTCGATAGTTATTCTAACAAAAAGAAAGGCAGTGACAGTGCATGTAAGTGACAAAATACAACATTTTACATGTTTAGGGACAGTGTAAGATGTAATTCTTGGTTAAAAAAAAAAAAAATTGTGAAGTGACCTATTAGATCATTTTCTGCTCGGATATCTACAGCAGGTTCGTGAAGTCCACACAGATATAAAAAGGAAGCAATAATGAGGTCAGAGGAGGATTATTTCTTGTTTTTTCTCAAGTAAAATAAGTTAGAACTGCAACTCCATTTTGATCACATTTTTCAGGACTTGTGTCTCATGAAAAATGAACTCAATTTTTAAAGTATTGGATTTTTAGCTACCGTGGTCAGCCTACCTTAGCTTGAACGCCACTTATTCTCATAAGTAAAAGATTGATTGATGTATTTTAGAAACAGCAAAAGCAAAATCCAGCACAAAAATGAAGGACTGATTTCAATTTTCAATTATTTGAAAAAGACAGAATTGAGAAGAAATGAGCCTTCATAGGAAAACAGTTTCTGTAAAACTTGTAAGAATTACAGAAATTGGTTCAGGGTTGCAGATGGCTGAACAGCATCGTTGTGAAACTTTGCTTAACTGTTTATAAATAATATTACAGTTATGGTTGTTTCTTCTAGGAACTATTTTTATTTTTATTTTATTGCAAGAAAAACCATACAGCACTTTAGAGTCAGCACTCCGGGTATGCTTAATGCTTCTTAGTGCTTTTCTGCTTTATTTACTGGAGTATAAAGGGATTATATATAAATCTGTTATAAAAAGTGTACATTTCACAAGAACAACCCTTTGTGATAAAATAGAGCATATGCACACTACAGTCATTCTTGTTTGCTTAAAGAAGAGGATAAAACACAAGCCCCAAAGAGGTGTGTTTTCTTTTCCTGCATGTTCCGGTTGATGGTGGGTGGGAGAGCAAGCCTCACATATATTCCAGTAAAATGAGTACTGTCACGATAAATTCCCTCAGCTGTAGACTCATCGTCATTTGCTTTGCCCCATTTTCCTCGTTTCAGCTTCACCTTGGTAACTCCTTTTCTAAAAGAAGGTGGGGAGAAAGCCCTGAGTTCATTGCCTCTGGGCTGGGTCGGCTAAGCTGAAATCATTTGCGCCATGAAACAGACAAAATACATTTTCTTTTCATTTTAAAATAAAATGGTAGCTGGTTTTGTGCAATGACACAGTAAAAATGAACACAGGGCCCCCTGGGTATTGGACCAGTCTCATCATAAATCTGTCACATTTTATTTCTTTGAGTGTGTGCTTTTAGTTTGCCCTCCTCCAAAATCTTGGGGTTCAGAGGCTTTTAATCTTTCTGCTTAATGAGTAAAATCATATGGATACCTCTCTGGCAACTTGTCTTTCCCTGTTTCCAAGGGTCTCTAAAAAAGATTAGTTTAACCAAAAGCCAACCAAATTAGGGGTTTTGTTTAATACCTAAGATACTTTGACACTATTTTAGGAAAGGGGGAGGAAAGTAGTGACTCGCCAGCATCAGACCTAGCATTCTTTTCTTGTGCTTTTTTTTCCCTACTTTTCTCATTTTTGGTAACATAATTTTGAAATCATTACAAACTTAAAGAAAAAAAGCTGCAAAAATTATCAGTATACAAAGCGTGATGTATTTCCTTAATTTCTACCTTACTGAGTAAGTTGATAGGTCTTCTATATCCTTACTTTTTTTTTTTTGGTCCACTTGGTCTATCTTTTACTGATGGTGGCATTTAAAATATTTTATTATTAATGTGTTTTATTTGTGTCTTCTGTGGTTTGTGCTTTATCAAGGTTGTTGCTGTGTGATTTGGGGCAGAGATACTCAGAATTGTTATACCTTCATTGTGAGTTGTGGCTTTTAGCATTGAAATGTGTATTTTGTTATGTTTTAATGATTTTTGGCTTGAGTCTTTTGTAAGGGTCAGATAGAATGGCATCCCTTCCACCCTCATATCTGAAGACACCTTGGGAGAATGGGGATTTATCCAAGTTGATCTTATAGCAGAAATGAGCAGGTCTTGCTATCCCTTGTACTGATTCATTTGCCAGTTGAAAGGTGGAGAAGGGAGGTCATTTTAAAATTAATTAAAATCTCTAAGTCCAAAAATAGGTGTAGTTTCATTCCTTTGGATCTTTGCCTCTGAACAATCTCTTGGTAGGTACATAGTTCTTTGTGTGTCAGAAGTGTTAGGGAGTTTAATGAATAACTTCTGAAGCATAACTAATTAATGGAAAGATAAAAAAATATAGATAACAAATACCCCCTTTTTAACACTGAAAGATGGCTTCAAGATGTTTTCCTAAATAGGCCTGTGACTATAATTGCAGTTCATGTCTTCTTCCAATTTGAAATTCTTTCAGTTCTTACACCTCCACCTTTTTTGACCGTCCCACTTTTCATGAAATACAAAGAATTCCAAATTAAGTTCACGATGCATACGTAATATTTTCTATTCTTTAATGTCTTCTTACTGTTTAGTTCCTACCCTATAATTACTTAATGTGAACAGATTTATTGGAATGGCTGAAACAGCCAGCTTCTAAATGCCTTGGCAATTATATGGTAACTTTTGTTGTTGATGTTAGGTTCTCTCAAGTCAGTTCTGACTCACAGTGACTCTATGTTCAACAGAACAAAACACTGCCTGGTCCTGCGTCATCCTCACAATCATTGCTATGTTTGAGCCCATTGTTGCAGCCACTGTTTCAATCCATGTCATTGAAGGTCTTCCTCTTTTTCACTGACGCTCTGCTTTAACAAGCATGTTGCCCTTCTTCAGGGACTGGTCCCTTCTGATAACATGTTCAAAGTATGTGAGATGAAGTTTCGCCGTCCTCGCTTCTAAGGAGCATTCTGGCTGTATTTTTTCCAAAACAGATTTGTTCATTCTTCTGGTAGTTCATGGTAATTCACTATTCGTCACCAACACCATAATTCAAATGCATCAGTTCTTCTTTGGTCTTCCTTAATCATTGTCCAACTTTCACATGCATATGAGGTGATTGAAAATACCATGGCCTGGGTCAGGTGCACCTTAGTCCTCAAAGTGACATCTTTGCTTTTGAACACTTCAAGAGATCTTTTGCAGCCGATTTGCCCGTGCAATATGTCGTTTGATTTCCTGACTGCTGCCTCCTTCGGTATTGATTGTGGATCCAAGTAAAATGAAGTTCTTGCCAACTTCAATATTTTCCCCACTTATCATGATGCTGCTTATTGGTCCAGTTGTGAGGATTTTTGTTTTCTTTATATTGAGATGTAATCCATACTGAAGGCTGTACTCTCTGATCTTCATCAGTATGTGCTTCAAGTCCTCTTCACTTTCAGCAAGCAAGTTTCTGTCATCTACACATCACAGGTTGTTAATAAGTCTTCCTCCGGTCCTGATGTCGCATTCTTCTTCATATAGTCCAGCTTCTTGGATTATTTTCTCAGCATACAGATTGAATAACATAGTGAAAGAATACGACCCTGACACACACCTTTCCAAATTTTAAACCATGTAGTATCCCCTTGTTCTGTTCAAATGACTGCCTCTTGGTCTACGTACAGGTACTACATGAGCACAATGAAATGTTTTGGAATTCCCATTCTTTGCAATGTTATACGTAGTTTGGTATGATCCACATAATCGAATGCCTTTGCATAGTCAATAAAACACAGGTAAACATCTTTCTGGTATTCTCTACTTTCAGCCGAGATCGATCTGACATCAGTAATGGTATCTTCCATTCTATATCCTTTTCTGAATCATGCTTGAATTTCTGGCAGTATTGTACCCTTGAGAGAGTATAAAATGGTCTTTCTTCACTAACAATAGATCCAGCTCCTAAGACATATGTTTAGCTGGGTTTACATTTTGTCTTTCCTCTTCTGTGTTTATTGATTTTTAGAAACACAGGGTAGGAGTTATTAATCTAGGACCATCTCTTTCTAAATCATTTAAATTTTACTTCAAATCCCCAGGAGAATTATAATTATGTATGCAGGATTTGGATGGAAGGGTTACAGATTGTTACAGGGTTGGCAGAGGGATATAGAGGAGGAAAGGAAAAACAAATGAACTTAATTATATAAGAAAGATAATTTTTAGTATGTGGCTTAACATTTTATTTGAATTAGAATCATTTATTTAAAATCTATCTCATTAATATTTGCACATTATCAGAGAAAGCTTATAAATTATGATTCTCAAAATTCAAAATCTGCTTCTTATTTTTATTCCAGAAAGAAAAATATCTGAAATAGAAATGAATAATATTTTGCTATTTTGAGAATCTGTGAAAATGTGACTTTTATGCTGTGGATTAAGATTTCTTCCTGTATACTTCCTATTAGAAGTCAAATGCTTCACACTTTAAATCCTTTAAAGGGCTTTTCCCAAGCTCCAGAAAATTATTTTCTTTTGTGTCCACATTTCTGTTTTCAGATGCTAACCTATGAAACACGTAGGTTTGCTTTACATATTATGATGATGATCTTAGTAGTTAATTCAAACTGGCAAACCAGTTGTTTGCTGTTTTTTTGTTTTTGTTTTTTAATTGATGTTTGTCTTGTTTTAAACTTTCCAAGCAGTGATTATAAATCATCTGTCTATGGGTCAAATTATACACTTTTAGATTTCCTCAGCCTGTAGGTTTTTTGGTAATATATGAGTTTTTGCAATCATAAGCTTAGTTAGTTTAGACTCAACCTTGGGCCCTCTCCCCACTATATATTACAGCTGTTGCTGTTAGGTGTCACCGAGTCAACTTCAACTCACAGCAACCCCATGTAACATAGCAGAGCTGCACCATAGGGTTTTCTAGGCTGTAATCTTTATGGGGATCCCTGGTGGCACAGGGGTTATGAGCCTGACTGCTAACCAAAAGGTGGACAGTTTGAATCCACCAGCTGCTCCTTGGAAACCCTATGGGTTGCTATGAGTCGGAATCAACTTGATGGCAACAGGTTTGGTTTTGGTTGGTAATCTTTCCGGGAGCAGATGGCTAGGCCTTTCTCCTGCAGAGCCACTGGGTGATTTCAAATCGCCAACCTTAGCAGCTGAGACTTGATATCTCTTCATCCTATTCTTTATCTCCGTCTCATGATTAGTGTTCTGAAAATTTGAGTTCTGACTATGACTGCGATCTAAAAGGCCTACCTGCTCCCAATCTGTTATGAACTTCAACCTTGAATTCTATGTTACATTACCACCAGAGGAGTATTTCTAACATATAGCTATTATGGATTGAATGGTGTCCCCCCAAAATATTCTGGCAGTATTGTACCCTTGAGGGAGTATAACTATGTGATGTAAATCCTAACCCCTATACCTATTGATGAAATCCCATTTGGGAACAGGCTTTTCTTTGTTACGTTAATGAGGCCGTATCAGTGCAGGGTGTGTCTTAAACCAATCACTTTTGAGATATAAAAGAGCAGATTAGGCACAGAAGAAGGCAGGCTCGGGGAAGACGGGCACTATCTGAAGAGGACAGAGGCAGACCAGTTTACAAGCCCAGAAAAGCCAAGTGATGCCAGCTAGAGAAGCTGAGGCAAGGATTTTTCTCCAGAGCCAACAGAGACAGAGCCTTCCCCTAGAGCTAGTGCCCTGAATTTGAACTCCTAGCCTCCTAAACTGTGAGAACGTAAATTTCTGTTTGTTAAAGTCACCTGCTTGTGGTATTTCTGTTAGAGCCACGTTAAGAAACTAAGAATCTTAATAAACTCATCATTAGGATTACTACCCTGGCTTTTCAGCACTTTGAGGATAAAACATAACTCCCAGCATGGCTTTTAGGTCCTGATATTTACCCTCCTTTCAAGCCTGACTTGTGCCACTTCCAGTCCCTACCCTATTCTTGCCATATTAAATCCCAGGAATTTTCCTGAGTACCACACAGTTCTTTTCCGGTCAAGCTTTTGCCTACATTGTTGTTGTTGTTAGTTGCTGTTGAGTTGGCCCCAACTCATGGCAACCTTACGTATAACAGAACAAAACATGGCCCAGCCTTGTGCCATCTTAATGATCTTTGATATGTTTGAGTCTGCTGTGGCTTTTTTGTCAATCCATCTCACTGAAGGTTTTTTCTTGTTTTCACGGACCCTCTACTTCATCAGACATGATATCCTTTTCTAGCAATTGGTCTTTCCTGATATGTGTCTGAAATAAGCAAGATGAAGTTTCACCATCTTTGCTACTAAGGAGTATTCCGGCTTTTATTCCTTCTAAGACTAAGTTGTTGGTTCTTCTGGAAGTTCATGATATATTCAATTTTCTTCTCCAACATCACAATTCAAATGCATCAATTCTTCTGTCTTCTTTTATTGTCCAGCTATTACATAAACATGAGATAATTGGAAAGACTATGGCTTGGGTCAAGCATACCTTAGTCATCCAAGTGACACTTTTGATGACTAAAGCCTTATGGATAGCACATACTGTTACTTTGTCTAGAATGCCTTTTCTCTCTTTTTTAGTTGTCTGTTATCTTGCTTCCTCATCCTCTTTTCTTCTTTTCATTATTGCCCTACTTTGGGTTAGGTACCTCTTTTCTGAGCTTCCATTGTGCATGCCTATACGGGGTTCTTAATACCTTCTGTTATTTTCTTTGCCTGTTTATCCTTCCATTGTGAGTACTTGAGATGTTTTGCTCATTTTTTTGCTCTGTCATCTGTGATAGAACCCCTTAAACAGGTTCTCAGTAAAGGTGTGCTCACTGAGCCAAATTATCTAGAACTTTATGTTGTCATTAAAATGTTTTCATATTTTTTTTAGGTCTGGGAACCCATGAAAAATGCTTTGTGCTCATATGTTCGTTCTGTTCTGTTGCCACAATTTCCATTTCTTCTATGTATTATTTTAAGATACTGACTACCCTCTTTTTCTCTTTTGTCTGTATTTATCGTAAAATATAGAAGAGCCCTGCTAGCGCATTGGTTAAAGCTCTTGGCTGCTAACCAAAAGGTCAGTGGTTCAAATCCACCAGCTGCTCCATGGGTGAAAGATGTGACAGTCTGCTTCTGTAAAGATTTCCAGCCTTGGAAACCCTATGGAACAGTTCTGCTCTGTCCTATAGAGTTGCTATGAGTTGGAATCAACTTTATGGCAGTGGGTTTGTTTGTTTTTTTATAGTAAAATGCATTTCCCTAAGCCTCCAGCTTTAGCATAGATCTATTATGGACTGAGCAAACATTGTCCTACTGTTAACTGGGCACCTGGAACAGGAAGAGTGAAAAGGACTAAAGAAAGTTAAGTATTTCAGGTCACTCATAACTCTTTAATAAATCACTTTTTTGTTGTTCTCCATCAGGTACCCCCAGTATTCAGAAAGGATCTAACTTATATTCTGTTCATTGATCATGGTAGGAAGACTAAATTATATCTAGTGAAGGATTTAGCTTTAACTCCTAAAAGTGGCGTAGACTGTACCATCAACTGGAATAGATGATTCTATAAATCAGTATTAATTTTATTAGGCAAGTAACATTTTAGAGTTAAAAGGGGCTTAAAGAAAGATAAATCATATTTGTGGGTTTTTAAGTGAGCCAGGAATTACCCCCATACTTCATTACAGTTTAAAGTCTATAGGAACATTTTGATTTTAATATTTCCTGTCAAAAATTTAAAGTATATTTTTAAAGATTACAGTTCAGGCCCCTGTGAAAGTATGATTTAAGATACCAACAGTTAGCATTTATTGAAGACTTATTAATTAAACCCATGGGGTTTCCAAAGCTATAATCTTTATGGACGCAGACTACCACATTTTTCTCACATGGAAATGCTGAGTAGGTTCGAATTGCCGACCTTTCCATTAGCATCCAAGTGCTTAACCACTGCACCTATAGACCCTTTAAATGGTGGAGATGCAGACAAAGTATTACAATAGTAATCTTTCAGTCAAAGAAACTGAGTCTCTGCAATGTCAGGTGATTTACCCCAGCTCACAGCTAGTAAGAGGCAGGCGCAGGATTTGAACCTGGGTCTGCCTGACTCTATATGCATGCTCTCAGCCATCACATTATAAAAACTATGCTTCGTTTAACAGGAATATGAAAATAAAAATTTAAAATATACTACTATTAGGTTTAATCTTACTAGCAAATAGAGTGTCTCTACTAACTTTATCAATGTTTCCTTTAATTAACAAAAAAGTTTTCTCAGTGGACAAAATTAAGGGAACTGCGTGTGTACACACACAAATAAAATTTATCATCAGTTCATATAGTTATATTCAATGAAATTCGGTACTGTAGGCTTTTTAATCCACTTCTATATTACATCTTCCACTACTTTCTTCCACATTGAGGATGCCAGCAAACCACAATGAAACCCATTGCCGTTGATTCGATTCTGATTCACAGCGGCCCTAAAGGACAGAGTAGAACCGCTCTGTAGGGTTTCCAAGGCTATAAATCTTTATGGAAGCAGACTTCCACATCTTTCTCCCATGGAGTGGCTGGTGAGTTTGAACCACCGACCTTTTGGTTAGCAGCTGAGTGTTTAACCACTGAGGCACCAGGGCTCCTGAGAATGCTAAGGATGGTAGAATTAAAACATTCCATAATTTCTCATTTATTTTATGCCACATTATAAATATAACAACTTTAGAACAACAGTAGTAATACCATTACCACCACCACCAATATAATTACTGAATACACAAAAGAATTTTTGCATATAATTCTCCTTTCTCCCCCACATACCATTATTTTTCATAGTTGTACATTATCTACATTGTCACATGCTATACTCTCTCTTTTAACCTTCATTTAGTCTCAGTTCTACAAGTAACTATATAGTTAGTGCTACTACCAGTCTTTATGTCAATGTCTCCCTATGCATTTTGACTGTCTGAAGCATATTCTCTGATAAATTCCTTACAAAGGATCCATGGGAACAATATTTCCTGAGTTCTTTTATGATGATGATCTAGTTTGTGCCCCTTATATTTGAAAATCAGTTTTGTTGGATATAAAATCTTTGGTTCACATTAATTACCTAGAGTATCTTAAATCTGTTTCTCCCTCTACTCCATTCAAATCAATAGGCAAATCATAGAGCTTTTGTTTTCTACCATCACATCTATTGCATATTTCTCTCCTCTGTACTCTTGTCGTCACTGCCTTAACTCATAATTAAGTGGTTGTGAGGCTAGGTAAAATCACACGTTCGTAATCCGTGAAGTATCGTACTGTTTTCATGGTGATGCTAACTAGTCTTCCAATAGTACTTCCTTGGGCACCATTCATAGTCATCAATTCTGCTATCAAAGTGCTGGACATGTCATGGCTCTTTATTTGAAACACTATTAAGAATTCTATTCTTAAAAATAGAATTAAGCAAACCCTGTTGCATGGAATTCAATGTTCTCCCTCTCGTGTTCTGTTTACACCAAACTTTGACCTCTTTCTGTGTACTCTAGGTTTCAAGTATATTGGCTGATGCTGCTCATTACCTAGATGGATCATGCTTCTCTCAGCCTTAAATATTGTCTTTTTCTTTGAAGGTTCAGCTACAATTAAACTCAAAACTTCCTTCTTAGTGAGGTCTTCCCTAACAAAATAAATCCCAAACCCATTGCCACTGAGTCGATTCTGACTCATGGTGACACCGAAGTGCCTCTAATTCAAAATAACTTTTTTTTCTTGTGTGCTTTGCCTGTCCTGATCCTATAGCACTTATTTTTCATTCCCATTGTGCAATTGGGTGGTTTTTTTTTTTTTTTTTTAACATGCCTCTCTTACCCACCAAGTTAAAGGCTTCTGGATAGCAGGATTTGTATTTCATGCATCTTTCTATCCCCTGCAGTGTGAAGCACAGGTTTCAGTTTAAGGGTAGAGTTAGGTTAGGATGCTGGTGCATTAAGTGAATGGGATGTGTAGGCAGCCAGCCACATTTTCTTACAATTTTGACAGATATGAAATTTATATGACTTAACAGTGATAATGTGAACATTATTATAAGCTTGAACTCTAAATGTTTTCTTAGAAAAAGAAAACAGAAGAGTTTCAAGATGTAACTGCTTTTCAATTTAGTCTTATGCCTGCATTTCTTTTCTTACGGTATGTTACTAACTTACTTGATTTGAGTACGTGTTTTGGTTTTAGTATATAACCAGTTTGTTCATAACACTAATAGTGCCACACTCAAAATTATCATCCTGTTTATAACTATTTCTTCTACTCCTTAATGGTATCTACCATTGCCCATTACTGGTATTAGAATACTCTATTTTTTTACATCTACCTGATAGGGGCTCTTTGACACATTCTTTGTGTGAATAAATAAAAATCTCCAAGCTAAATCAATGAAAGACAGCTAGATGTCACAAACAGTTAAGTGCTCAACTACTAATCAAAGTTTGGTGGTTAGAACCCATCCAGAGGTGCCTCGGAAGACAAGCCTGGCAATCTGCTCCGAAAGGTCACAGCCTTGAAAACTCTATGGAGTAGTTCTACTCTGCACACACAGGGTCACCATGAGTTGGAATCAACTCCCGGCAACTAACAACAACGTGAATCAATGAATTATGTAGTAGATGAGGATTATTCTTTCCTTCTCTAAAAATGTTTTCAAATTTGTATCCATTATAATTTTTCAGCAGAATGAATTTAGACATCAATCACTGTAGATTGGCAAACATAATTTCTAAATGTTTTAAAAGATTCTAATACATCTATATCATTTCTTAATGTTAATACTCATTATCTTGTTCTATCTGTTCTTCTTTAAAATATTATTATATGCCAATTACTCTTTGTAAATAGTCAAAGTCCATTTAAAATCATGTAATTTAAAAACTCATAGTGTTGTTCATTTATTAATGAATATTTTTATGCATATGTACTCATAATAAAGTTTTTGAGACAACTGGAACAATCAGTTATAATGAAAGGCTGACTAATAAATAAAAGTGCTTTCATGGATTAAAGACCATACTGAAGAATCATCAGACAGAACCATCATCACACCCCTATGTACACTCACAGGAAAACTACCTTAATAAAATTCAAATGCTGTATTTTTAGGGTTCCATTGGATGTATTAGTTAGCTATTCTAACTGATGAACGACTGGGATACTTCTCATGCATTTATTTTATCCATGTCATCAATTCACCACATAATGTGTTTCACATATGTGTATTTAAAACTCTGGCTGTAAAGCTAGCACCTCAGGAGACCATAGTCCCCAAGCATACCATGGTCTGTAGAGTCCTTTAATTATGCTGTAACTCTTATTTTTTTCATGAAATTTCCCATTTTCCTACTATATGAATCTTTAAAATTTACTTCTATTTTACAATCCTGTTTCCTATGGTTTAGCAGTGAAATACTTCATAAGACTTGATGCAAAGAACTGAGAAAATATAAATAGACCAAACAACAACTTTCATGTTGAGTGTGAGCTTTTCTACTAATTTTAGGGCTTTGGGGGAAGATTAGTTCTTTCAAGCTCTAAAATGTTTATAGCTGAGACCACTTGTGCCCAGTGGGAGGTGACCTAAAAACTAGCATCAAATGTTCTATAGTTGTAAAGATGAACAGGGGCTCCTAGCCCTGAAAGTGTGCAGAATCTTTGTGATGAAGGAAAGGATGCCTTCTGTTTTGGATATTCCATGCATAATCTGGCATCTTCACATACCTGTGATTTCTGCAGATTACTCACCGTAAACGTGCATAACATGCCTTGAAGAAGGACTTTAGCGAGTTCTGCTAATGTCTAATGAATTAATTAATTGATTTATAAGACAACCATCTTCCCAGAAGTGCCATAACAGTTTGTTGTGAATGGAGTGCCTGTTAACCAAAAACCAAACCAAACTCATTGCCATTGAGTCGATTCTGACTCATAGCGACCCTACAGGACAGGGTAGAACTGTCTCATAGGGTTTCCAAGGAGCAGCTGGTGAATTCGAACTGCTGACCTTTTGGTTAGCAGCCAGAGCTCTTAACCACTGCACCACCAGTGCCTGTTAGGTGATGTTAAATACCTAAATTTTAATAATTATAATTATTAAAAAGTTAAATAATTTAAACTGAAAAATTTCAAGTAGATGTATATTAAAAATTTTAATTATGTTTGTTAAGTATAATAAAATATATAACAGACATTACTTCACAATTAAAATTGGTCTGCATTGGTAAGGGAGAACTGTATATATTGATTATCTTTTACCTACTGATGATGCACTTATCAGTTGTCTTAATCAGAGTTCTCTAGAGAAATAGAACTAGTTTTCTAGAGGTATACTAACTGCCCATATGGGCAAAGAATCTATGTTCTCTCTCTCTCTCTCCCCCTTCTGATTACATATTTTCTCTCTTGTGTGGTTGACTTGAAGTATTATGTCTTTTTGTTTGTTCGTTTTTCCCTGTCAGTTCTGCCTTTAATCTACGTAATGAGAGTAGGTATTTGCTCATCTCTGTGGTTATAGTGCAGAAAGAATAGGTCTTTGGCAGAGTGCCTTTAGGAAGGTTTTTCCCACCTGGATATATTCCCCCTATCTTTTCCACATTAAAACTCTGCCTTCCTTACAGCAGTCACACAAGGAATGCAGGTGATAACACTTCAGAAGCCAGGGGCTCTTGTGGAACTGTCTCAGCAGAAAGGCCTTTTGGCACTTTCAATTGTGATACTTCCTCTACCCCTTTGTTCGGGCAGCTACTTATTCTTGATTTGGAATGACAACCATTTGAGGACAGGTCACCAGTGCATGGTGCTCTGAGATGACTAGGTGATTTCTGTGTGAATTTTAGAATGTTAAAAATATATCTGCATTTGATGATAGTACAGCACCCTTTATGGAAGTTTATGGGATAAAAATCTGGCTTTCCACATTTTACTTCCTTGGCTTTGGAATTATGGATAGGGCTCTTGGGCTGGCCCTGAGGACCTGCTTAAGGTTTGATGATAGGTGAAGAGCAAGGGACTGGATCCTTGGGGAACTAAGTCCTGGCAAGTTTGGTTGGCTTGGGGCACAGGATGTAGTCACTGAATAATACATGCTTAATATATATGTTGAATCAGTTCCAGATTTATAAAGGCTATAACAGCAGATCCTTGTATATTGCATTTTATTGTCATCTCTTCTAGAAGGAGCAGAGGAAAGGATGAAACTAATAAGTCACCTTTGCTCCTTCTCATCACAATGGGAAAAGTTACAGTGGCAGAAAATAATAAAACTATTTGTTAAAATGAGGTTTCTGGCTTCTCTGTTGGATTTCATTTATGCATGCCACTCCAGATTTTCATCAAGAACTGAATACAGGGTGATGTTACCTTACATGTTATATGAAAGCATTGTTATATGTATACTGATGGGGTTACACCCTCAGGCTCTAAATTATGCTAGAAGATCAATACTGTATATGAATGTGATGTGAATAACAATGTTATTCAGATAAGAACTGTTGTAGAGACTTGAATATGTGTCTATACTATTTTCCAGGGAAAGGTGATGTATTTGGAGACATCTTCTGGAAGGAAACCACGCTTGCTCATGCTTGTGCCAATGTCCGGGCATTGACATACTGTGATCTGCACATCATCAAGCGGGAAGCCTTGCTCAAAGTCTTGGACTTTTATACAGCTTTTGCAAACTCATTCTCGAGGAATCTGACTCTTACTTGCAATCTAAGGAAACGGGTATGTTGTCTGGATCCAATTTCCCTTATTTGTATTCAGAGAGTTAATATTCTATGCGATATTAGCTGAAGGGTAGAACACTTGTTTCATTTTGCAGCAATATATTTCCATTAAGTTAAACATATACAATTTTCTTTTCCTTTCTTTATATTTTAATACATTTAAAAGAAAAAAACTCTGACTGTATGGGTAAAGACTTTAATCTTTATCATTTAAGACGTAAAACGAAAGCAGACTTGAGAAGAAACAAACCGTACTATGATATAGTCAGTTCTTGGGATTTATAATAGTGCCATAAGTTAATACCAGTGTATCTTAACATTATTATATGAATTTTTTAAGCTAGTAAGGCTAATCAAGCTAGTTGCGTATTTTACATTCCCGACTTTCTTTAAACCCTCCTTCTCATTTAATAATCAATTCACAAAGCTTACTCCACATTAATTCTTTCAAAGAGCACTCTGTCTCAAAAATTTATTAGACACCCTGACATGTCCTACAACTAGGTATAGGAACCCTTTACTTCGCACTGCTGCTGCAAATTTAATCTTCATTGCTATTTTCTGTTTTATTGATGAGCGTGACACAAATTTAATTTGCATGTAGAAATCTCCTAGCTCAGATTTATAGGTCATTGGTCATTAGCTAGGCTCTTTTATTGCCAAGAATGAAATGCACATTGGGATAACTGCACTTAAAGTTTTCATCTGAAATGATTGCCTGTCTGTGGTGAAGTATTTTGAAATAACAGTCCCTTCCTTCCACTACCCCTTAAACAGAACCTTCATGGTAGTTAACATGGAGGGAAAAAATGAAGTCATGAGACCAATTAACACATGTACTATAGCAACATAGAAAGGAACATAATCAAATAAATGTAATTCCCTACTCAGGGCTCCAACAAAGGAAAAGACTAGCAGTAGAAGTATTCACAGTAGCCGCATTACTACATTTGATCTACATGTGAATGACACTTACAGTTTATAATTTTGTTTGCATCAACAAATTTTTATTGAGCATCTACAACCTGCAAGACACAATGCAAATAGCGGTAGAGAACACAAAGACTAAATGCAGAGTCCCCATGTTCGGTGAACTTACAGCCAAGTGTGAATACTATGTGAAGCACACATATATGAAACATATTTGTATAAGTAACTGAAAGCTCGGGTAATGATGAATGTGGAAGGGGATGCTAAGTATGAATTAAATATGGAACTTTCTTGCTTTAGGCTCTAAACTCCATAGGGAGCTCAGGGTCTCTATTAGTATGAAGCGGGACTATGTCTCCTTATCCTCTACCTCTTCAATGACAAATTCCTTCTCTGCAAGGCAGCCTGTTAGATACATGAAACTCTTATATTCATATGAAGTCTTATTAAATGCCAGTTTTTTAAATCTTCCCCTATACTGCAAGATTACTGAAACCCGTAATCAGGTAATTCCTCAGGACGTATATTATTTGCCATTGTTCTCCTCAAAATATATTGTTTAAACAGTATCACATTTTCTATTTATAATATGCTTGTAAAATAAAATGGACAGTTATTTTTCACTTAAAATGTATGAAGAAACTTAGGCTCAGAGGGCTTAAAATCAAATAACTAACTTATATACTTGGAACGTAAGGTTTCAAAGAAGGATAATTAAGACAGATTATCCCTGGGTGGTGCAAACAGTGAAGCACTTGACTACTAGCTGAAAGATTGGCAGGTCTACTCACCCACAGGTGTTTCGGAAGACAGGCCTGGCAATCAGCTTCTGAAAGATCACAGCCTTGAAAACCCTATGGATCAGGTCCACTCTGAACGTGGTGGGGGTTGCCATGAGTCGGAATTGACTTGAGGGCAACTAACAATGACAACCAGTGGAAAATTTTGATTCTTCAAAATGAGCTCATCACAGAGCTCTGTTACCTCTTTTTCTCTTTCCCATGTGTGCATATAATACACCCACACACACACACACACACACACACACACACACCCCCACACACGCTCACATGCCACACATTTGGTTTATTGATTATGAAAGATTAAAGCACACACCAGTGTGGCTACCTCTGATAGGATGAGAAGCAAGAGACAGAAGCCTTGTGTTGTCTTTTTAATGGCATCTGAGAATAGTGCACCTGCCTCTTTGCACAGGCACGTGCTCTGAGTTATAGCCAATGGCTTCCTCCCTTCTAACCTGTTCTCTGTGTTGGCTGTTTTTATAAATCCAGCCCTTTTGTTCGTGATGGACATCTCTCAATACCTTGGCAAAATGTGGAAACAGGGTGTTCTGCAGTTATTCTCAGGAAAAGAAATATCTACACAACATAAAAGAAGCAAAATATCTCCAACGATCGGTAATAATAACTATCCTTTAGAGAGCCTATTGTATAGCCAGGCACTTTAACACATTTTACGTATAATAATTATTAAGTCCTCTCCACAACCCACAAATGAGACAGTATGATCTCCATTTCACGGATGAAACATCAAAATTATGACCTTTGTTTGCTATTTATATCTCATAGCTATCGTAACCATTAACAAAGTATCTAAAAGTAAGGAGCCCTGGTGGTGCAATGTTTAAGTGCTGGGCTGCTAACCAAGAGGTTGGTAATTTGAACCTACCAGCAGGTCCACAGGATAAAAGACTTGGTGATCTGCTTCTGTAAAGATTACAGCCTAGGAAACCCTATGGGAAAATTCTATTCTGTCCTATAGGGTGGCTACGAGTCGGAATTGACTTGATGGCACACAACACCAACAACCTAGTAAGTGGGAAGGCAGATGGTTAACCCAACTTCTCTGCCATTATAAGCTCTAGCCACATAAGCACATGCACTGACTCAGTAGAGAGGTTTATACAGTGTGCAGTTTTCATTGGCTGCAATGGGGAGGATTGGGAAAGTTCTTAGTTCATCTCTATTAAGGAAAAATGGGATGAATACACAAATTGGCTCCCCCTACCCATTCCTAAAGGAGCCCTGGTGGCACAGTGGTTAAACACCCAGCTGCTAACTGAAAGGTCAGTGGTTCAAACAGACCAGTGGCTCCATGGGAGGAAGATGCGGCAGTCTGCTTCCGTTATGATTACAGCCTCGGAAACCCTAACAGGCACTTCTACTCTGTCCTATAGGGTCTCTATGAGTCGTAATCAACTCGACGACAATGGGTTTTAACCATTCCTAGACCCCTCTATCTAAATATTCTAGTGCTATAACTGGTAATTTCACCCAAAAACTAGACAAGGGTTGGTAAACTTTTTCTGTAAAGGACCAGATAGTATCTTAGGCTTCGTGAGCCATATGGTCTCTGTCGCAATTACTCAGTAGTGTGAAAGCAGCCATAGATAATACATAAATAAAGGAGCATGGTTGTGTTTCAGTAAAACTGTATATACAAAACAGGTGGTTGCCCATGGGCTTTAGAATAGCAACCTCAGAAACAGAGGACTGGAAATTAGATGGAGACAGCTGTAGGTATGCAGATAAAATCCTCTCTCCCTTTGTTAGAGAGTAAGTCTCCACTTGTGACCCATCCAGAGGGTTATCATGAAATGCAAAACACCATATATTAAAGATGGAAAATTCAAGTGCCTTCAGGGGCCAGGTAGATAACATATATGAGTGAGGCAAGACTTACAGTGGCCTTTTATAAATACACGTCAT
This sequence comes from Trichechus manatus latirostris, assembly GCF_000243295.1. Classification (NCBI taxonomy): domain Eukaryota; kingdom Metazoa; phylum Chordata; class Mammalia; order Sirenia; family Trichechidae; genus Trichechus; species Trichechus manatus. The sequence goes on along the minus strand of NW_004443946.1, from coordinate 14,869,623 downwards.
TTGTAAAGGGGGCAGCTGCTACTCAGTCTGGCTGCATTTGCCTTGCTGGAATGCCAGCCCAGTACTACGTGGTCTTCATATTTTTTTTCCCAGAAGAGCCAGAAGTATGCATTTTTTTTTTTTATGTGAAATCACATTGTTTTATAAAATAATTTGATTTTTTTTTTTTTTTTAAATACTGCCTTGGTCGAACAGAATAAATATCTGCTTGCTATTGGCTCAACAGTTTGTGACTTCTGCAAATGAATGATTTAACAGACTCCCTGATCTTATAATACTGGAGATGGAGATTTTACCTGGGGACTGTAAATTTGGATAAAAAAAAGTACATCTTATTTTCCCTAATTTCTAACTGAACTTTAGCATTTCCTTCAATTATGAAGGTAGATGACAAACCTAGCATTATCAGAAGTACCTGTGATGCTACACCAAAGGAAAGTATAGATTTTGTCATATCACATTACAGTCGCTGAAGTTATCCTGAAATATTATTTGTTCATCACTATTTCAAGATTATGGTAGTTACTGGACCCACTGTTAGATAATGTTATTTATTGCAGTAGTAAAGAAGCACATAGATTACTATATTGTGAATTATTTTATAATATTAGGAAAGCTGGATTTCAGTATGATGTGTCTCTTTTGGAATCCTATGTATTTTATTTTGTGAATTTAAAGCCACTATGAGTCAGAATCCGCTCGATGGCACTGGGTTTCATTTGATTTTTATTCTGAGAAGAGTTCCATAGGCTTTACCAGGCTGCTGGAAGATCCCCTGTACGAGAGTAAAAATCTAAATTAGGTTGAGCAAAAGGACTAGTTTGTGTTTTTTTTTTTTTTTTTTTATACAGTAAAAAGAACACAATTCCATAGCTCCCAATCAATTTAAACATGTTTAGAAAAGGCATGGGGAAAGCAACAGGGAAGAGTTGACTGACTTGCTGCCTTTATGTATGTATGTATTTATTTAACCAATTCAGGATGCCATTTCCTGGATGACAAAATGGTGCTTATTAAATTGAGGACCAGCCCTTAGGTTTGGGTCAAGGGAGGCAAGCAATATCCCCAGAACAGGTAATAACTAAATTTTAAAGGATTCTAATTAGAATTTAAAAGAAATGGTTGTATTTATGCTTATGCTGTCTCGTTGTTATATAATGATATTTACCATTTATACAGAAAAGAGTTAACTGAGCAGCCTGACTTCATACCTTTGAAAGAACTGCTTATAGGCTGGCCCTTGCTGACATCAGCAAACTTTAATTTAAGGAGGCTTCCCACCACCCTAACTGATAAGTATTGCTTACTCTGCTTGTACTATTTATGCAAACAATGTGGTTTATGCTGAGCACCTGTTTCCTTCTGGGAGTCTGGAATTTGGGGATATGTCAGGCAGAAGGTGCTTATGTGACTAGCCCCCAATAAAAGCCCAGGAAACTGAGTCTTTAACAAGCTTCTCTGGTAGGCAACTTTATACATGTGTTGTCACTACTCACTGCTAAGAGAATCAAGTGCATCCTGTGTCACTCCTATGAGTTGGACTTGACTCGATGGCAATGGGTTTGGTTTGGTTTTGTGTCACTCCATTGGGAGAGGACCCTTGGAAGCTTGTGCCTGGTTTTCTCCAGACTTTACTCCATGTACCTTCTCCCTTTGCTAATTTTGCTTTGTATCCTTTTACATCAACATAAAGAAAAAAAAAAAAACTTCACAACTGGACCAATTAGCAACATCATGATAAATGGAGAAAACATTGAAATTGCCAAGAATTTCATTTTACTTGGATCCACAGTCAACACCTTTGGAAGTAGCAGTCAAGAAACAAAACGACGTATTGCATTGGCAAATCTGCTGCAAAAGACCTCTTTAAAGTGTTAAAAAGCGAAGATGTCACTTTGAGGACTACTGTACGTCTGACCCAAGCCATGGTATTTTCAATTGCCTCATACGCCTGTGAAAGCTGGACAATGAATAAGGAAGACTGAGCAAGAATTAGTGCCTTTGAATTATGGTGTTGGTGAAGAATATTGAATATACCACGGACTGCCAGAAGAACAAACAAATCTGTCTTGGAAGAGGTACAGCCAGAACGCTCCTTAGAAGCGAGGATGGCAAGACTTCGTCTCATGTACTTTGGACATGTTATCAGGAGGGACCAGTCCCTGAAGAAGGACGTCATGCTTGGTAAAGTAGAGGTCGGTGGAAAAGAGGAAGACCCTCAGTGAGATGGATTGACACAGTGGCTACAAGGGGCTCAAACACAGCAACAGTTGTGAGGATGGTGCAGGACCAGGCAGTGTTTCGTTCCATTTTACATCAGAACTGACTCGATGGCACCTAACAACAACAATATCCTTTCACTGTAATAAATCGTAATTGTGATTATGACTAAATGCTGAGTCTTGTGAGGCCTCCTAGCAAATCATCAAACCTGGAAATGGTCTTGGGGACCCTGACATCATTTTTACAAGAAAGATATATTCTCAGAGGTACTGAAATCAGTAATTTGACTGACCTTTTTCTCCATAATAGATGCTGAAATCTATGGACATTATGTTTTATGAGTATAAGAAGATAAACCATTTTTAAACTGGTGGGTGTATTTGTCCACGAGGCTGTCAGGAGAATTCCATTTCCTTGAAGCCTAAAATAAATGCTACATTAGCACTTATGACTACATTAAGCATGGTTGAGATTTTGAATTATTTCTGAATATTTCCTTCACTTTCAAGATAGAAAGAACATATTTTCCTCTAGATTGACTATTTAAATAGGATTAGTGAGGATTTGATTTGCTATTTTCTGTACTTTTTTTTTTGTTAAAGTGTGGCATAGAAAATATTAGCTGACTTAGTTCAATATGCGTCCATCATGCTTCTACTACAGAACTGTGGGATCAAGGAGATAAACAGCTTTATGCTCACTATCCAGGAACCTACGGTCTACGGAGAGAGTCAGACACAACAATTGTAATAGAGTCAGGAAAGTGCTATGAGAAGGTTATGCACAAGGTACTAAGGGGACACAAAGGAGATGAAACCAACTCATGGTAGGGGGTGGAGGGGTGACAGAGTTTCCAGGAGGTGATGATGACATTGGAATTAGAATTTCACATCATTTCAAACAGAGAAATATTCTAGACCATGGAAGGATCTTGTAGATTATCTAGACCAACGTATTTTCTTTAAAGATGGGAAAACAGACCCAGAGAATTAAGTGGCTTACTCAAGTTCACTTAGCTAATTAGTAGCAGAGGGGAGACTGGAACCCAAGTCCCTTGAATCCCATGCTGGCAGTATTTCTACTATTTAACCTAGATTAAAAGTCTTCTGTAGAAGATTTTGAGCAAAAATCAGTACTTAGGTCAAGTGGTACAGGCCAGTCTGGGATACCACAGCAGTATTCACTTAACCCTGTTTTTGTTTGTTTGTATTTTTTTAATTAAACATGAAGTAACTTAAAGAAGTCTACATTACTGGGGACGTACACAGCTTAGCGTTCAGTGTCGGTTTTTATAACTTCTGGGGAATGCATTGTTATCGATACCAGCAAAACATCCTTGTACTCCTACAGTGATTTAAGAATAGATATCAATTTAAACTTAGAAAAATGTCCCCCAGGAATGATCAATACAAATTGCAAATGGCAAAAACAGAACATAGAGGTGCTTGCAGGATCCCTTTCACCACATAAAGGCAGGCTTCAGTAGAAACAACCTTGAGCCACATTGCCTGCTGGCAATTATATGAATAAGCCTAGCACCCATCCTGACTGTTGATGTTCCAGAAGTAAGATATAGCGGTTTGACTTCATGGTTTGGACTCATCTTGCATTAGCACAGGCTCAGAGGTCAATAACTGCTTTTCTTTCCAGAAAGCATTCTCATCCTGGTGAATTCAGCAGCATAGAATGTCTTTTTTTCTGTGAGCAATGAAGCATCTCAGCAGCAATTACCTTTTGTAGAGAGAAAATACTGGAACTGGCTATCAGACAGGCCTGGAGTACTTGTTTGGTGTACATGTATTGCAGATTGCATGTGTTTGGGTAATCAACAGTAGCAGCTTTGAGGAAATGGTGTACGAATGTGCAATGGGAGTTCCAACTTCATGCCTTACTTCCTCCCTCCCCTACTGGTATAACAGCTAAACAAAATATGGGAGCACATTCGTTCCACAAATTTATCATTTACTCGTCCTATAAAAAAGGCATAACTAAAACATTATCTTCACCTGGAGCCAAAGATAATATGGTCTCCATAAAACGCTAAAAAATTCCCTGGTATCTATGCTTATTTCTTCCACAGCACTAATTACTTTAGCTTCCTATTTACTTTTTTGTCTTTTCAACTAAACAGTGAGCTCCTTGAGGTAGGCATTTTCTGTGATCATTATTGCCAATGAGCTGATTCTGACTCATGATGACCCCATGCGTGCAGACTAGACCTGTGCTCCATCTAGTTTTCAAGAGTGTGAACTTTCGGAAGCAGATCACCAGGCCTTTCTTCTGAGGTGCCTCTGGGAGAGTTCAAACCAACAACCTTTCAGTAGTAGTTAGTAGTCATGCACTTAACCATTTGCACCCCCCAGGGACTCCTAATGACCAAAATAGCAGGTGTGATATAATTGAATGAATGAATCTGTTGAATGAATGAAATGTGAATCAGGCATGCCTCACAGCACAATTTTTATCGTCACTGACAAGAATAATCGCTGTCATCTAGAAAAACACATGGTACTCTTGACAACTTTGGCAAAGAGTCTTATCAAATAGGATTATGAAAATGACCATTACTAATTATTGTTAAATCACAATTGGAGTTAATGTCCAGCTGCTATTTCTAATCATTCGTGCGTGCTGCACATTCTGCAGCAGCTTGCCTGGTGCCTTCAGAATAGGACAGCAACTCTGAGCACCACTGTTGAGTGAATTAAGATCACCTGATGCCAGGGAATGTGATTGCCACAATGGTTTCTTAATCTCATTCTAAAGGATTTTGAAAAGCAAACTTTTTCTTTGCAGTTTGCTCTGAAGAATCTGCACACCGCATTTGAATGTGAGCAGAATGCAGTTCTTACCCTCACTGCCTCAGTTCATCATCTGGACTGTGAATTCCAGCTTCCATGGTATAGCTTGTAGAACTTTTTACCTCCGAACTGACGGAACGCACTGCCTTGCAGCTTATATACACCGTGTGCATTTTTTCATTTGAGCCTCAAATCAACCCTGTAAGGGAAGTGAGCTCAGAGAGGCTAGGTGACTTGCTCATGGCCACACAGCTGAGAGTTGCTTTGAAACGCCAGTATTGGTTTTTGAACTCCAAGCTGGCTGTCATTGCACTGATTGTGGTAGAAAGGGGCACACCTCCATTTCCAGAAGTTTGTCATGTGCATGTAGACGAAGAAAGACCTAACTATGGAGTCTTTCAAGTCCTAAAGGTGCTTCTATTTAGGACTGTCTGTTGATCTGTTTCCAGACAGGATAAAAATGTTCCCACATTTATTTACCAAGACATTGGTTCACAGATCCCAAGCTCTTCAAAATGCCTCCAAAGTAGTCATTTAAGAACAGAGTTTTCCAAGTTTCAAATGGGACTGGATCCAATAATTTACCAAAAGCCTTGACAGTACATTTATACTGTCTGGTGTTTTCTAGTCCTGCTTTTTAAAACTAGAGACTATTCTTATTGCAAGAAAAACATGTACTTTAATATTAAATAAGACGGAAATAAATCTTTAGTAAGCAGAAGAGTAACACAGTATAATAGATTGCCATTATATAAATTATTTTTATTGGGAATTCTTATGATATCCGATCATTTACTTGAAACATTTAGTTTTTTTGTTTATTTTTGTTTTTAGGTCTGAATCTTATAATAATGCCTTTACTCTTCCATGGGAAGTATAGGAGTCCCTGGGTGGTGCAGACAGTTAAGCACTTGACTACTAGCCGAAAGGTTGGTGGTTCAAACCCACCCAGAGGCACCTTGGAAGACAAGCCTGGTGATCTGCTCCCGAAAGATCACAGCCTTGAAAATCCTATGGAGCAGTTCTACTCTGCTGACGTGGGGTTGCCATGAGTCAGAATCGACTCGAGGGCAACCAACAACAACAACAAGTGAAGTACGGCTGAACACCAGACTGTTCATTTCCTTTATGTCTGTCGCTTCTTTATTCTCAACAATTAACGTTTGATGAGGGACCACTGGAAGCATGGTGCTGGATCATTCTTTTGAATGTCAAAGCAAGGATTTTCATTAACGCTGAGATTGGAATGTGTGCAGTATTTTCTTCCCTAATGCCTTTGGATATTAATTTGAATTTGGTATACATGCGGTTTTTTCTATCATGACTTCTTATGTCTCTTTTCCACTTTCTCTTCCAGAAAAAAAAGTCAATGGACATTCTTTAGTTGAAGCAACAATCTTAAGTTTGAATGTTTTTATGAACGTATTTTTAATATATTCTTAGGTAAAGTTCTTACGTTGGTTCCTCTCTTCCCAGACCCCAGCACAATATCTAAATTCAGTTGTGTAGTTTGTCATTGGACTTTCTTCTCTTCTTTTTTGAGCTGACTCTACTGACTCAGCTTTGTCTACCCTCTGAGGTATCTGAGAGAATGTAGAGTTCAATAGACATGTAAGTCAAAGGTTTCCATGCAGATTCTGATGAGTAGCTTTAGAAAGCTTTACAACAAGAGGGCATATTTTGAGATACATTGGGTTATTCAAAGGAGGGATTTCAAAATGTTTGCAGTAAATTCAGTCAGACTGCTGGCCAAAAAAAAGTAAAATAAATATTCCAATAACACATGTTCATTTCTGTAGAAGAAAAAGGACTTTAATGCATTATATTACATTTTGTAATTGAGAAAATAGAGAACATTTCTGTGGTTAGATCTAATTCCTAATAGTTAAATATCCTGACCAAAATAGCTTCTGCCTTCCTGGTATGTCCTTTTTTTTCCCCAGCTGGAATGTGCATTTTGTAGATTTTGACACGCCAGTCGAGTGATCTTTTTCCCAAAGGAGTCAAATACGTGATTCTACTGAATAGCCAGAGACACCCAGATGACCCAGCAAGGCTACAGTATTCTTCTGGAGAAAGTCATTCATTTTGTCCATCTCCTTTCTGAATCAGGTTGTACTTGATTCACCCGCCACACTCAGAAGTTGACGTCACTGGGGTTTGTTATGTGTCCGTAGTTTTATCCTCTAGAGAGTGGTGTCATCTGTCAAAATTCAGTGGAGGAGTAGTCCCTTAGGAAACTCACAATCTGGAATGGAAACTGCAGAGTAAAAACTGCAACTGCTCATTCTTAGGAAGAATGAATTTCCCCTAACGACAGCACACAGAGGTAGTGTGGGGCGTTGGACCCTGTCCAGGAATATATTTCCGTCTTTTAGCAGGTGTATTAGCAACTACGTTAGATATGGTCTGTGGACTGCATCATAATTCAGGCACGTTTATAGGGTAATAGGTTAGTAATAAAGATTCCTTGAAGCTTAGTTTCACATGACAGAAAGATACATATTCTCTCTTGAGTGAGAAAATAGTGTTTCCTAATGTTTCAAAATTCAGAAACCAGGATGTAGAATGACCTACTTAGCCATGGTACAGTGTGCTATTATGCAGGGAAGGGGCTGTTGTGCCGGTAAAAAGCAAGCATGAGAGATCAGATCCAGTCTGCTGAATTTATGACTCTATAAAATGAGGCTGACTGCCAGCTTGCTAATAGCAACATTTCCACACCTGAGCGCAACCAAGTGGCTTGTTACTGAGATCACACACTGAAAGGACTTCTCCATAGGCTGTTACGAGTGCGGGTGGGAGAGGGGGAGAGCAAAGAAAAGTACGTTACGGAGAATCATCCCTTCATTGCAATGTGGCTGACTTCCCCCAAAGTGAAGAAGTTCTGAATGTGGATGTTTGCTATGGCAAGAAAATTATGAAAGTAGAGTTGTATTTGCTAGTTTTGCAAAGCTGCAAAATCTTAGTTGTTGCATATGTGAGGATTCTACTTGGCGCATTCCTTTAGATGAGTATTTTTAATTTTGAACTAGCAATTATATGGGGGTTGGTAACATTAATGAAGCGCAAATAAATGTTTGGAGAGTGAGAGAGAGAAAGATAGAAAGAGGGAGAGAGAGCGCAAGAGAACTGTAGTAATTCAATCAGAACATGTCTGTCAGCAGAAAGATGTGTAAAAAATCTAATTATATGAAAATGTACCCGATGCTTGGAGGGTAAACCAGCTTTACTTACTATACCAAACAGAATATAAAAGATTTGAATTTTCAGCTTTTGAGCAAACTTTATAAAACGAACGTATCACTGTCCTTCTGGAAACACAAGCACCTCTGTATTTCCCATGATCAAATATCCATCCTCTAGAAATAATTTATCATTGGTGCCACAGAATTTAAAATTATCCAAGCATTTTCTCATTTTGTTCAAAGCATCTTCAGGAAAAAAATATGCCCAATTTATAAAACTGAGACTCCAGTCTATATTTCAGAGTAGAAGTATCATAATTATGTGGGTGCAGTTTGTCAAAAATATAACCGATTATTTTTGATTACAGATCAGAGATGCATTTAATATCCCACAAAAATAATGTCAAATTCATATGAATGACCAGGGCTAAAATAAAGGCAGAGTATAACCATTCAGGTAGCTACAACAGTGATTGTTTCAAATGGAGAAACGGGTAAAGGAATTTCTTTATTGAGTTATAAAAAGACTTTTGTTCTCAAAACTAAAAATTTGAGATAACAGCTTTAAAATATAGGACAGTACAACCATCAAGATTTAGACAAATAGAAGACAGCTTTCGAAGAGAACATCTTACAAGGAAAAAGACATGTTGCTGTTGAATTGTAATTAGAGAAAAGAAACCAATCACCTTTTCCTATGACTCCAGCTTCCTCCTCAAGGAGCAGCTTTGGCTCTACCTCCTCCATCCCACCTACCCCTGTGCTCTAGCTCTACATGACCTCCCCTTTCTCTGTGCTCCTGTAGCACCCGCTTCTGAATCATTCGATTGGTATTTACTGTGTGTTACTTTGTAGAATTATATGTGTTGAATAGATGCTCTGCCTGTTAAGCTCTAAAAGATAAGGGATATGTCTATTATCCCATAAGCTCAACTACTCTTTGCAACCTGGAACTCCAGTGACATTTGTTATTGGAATCACTGCATAATATTACAGTGTTCATTAATTTAAAGCAATGTGTGTGCTGTTTCCCTTTTTGGTAGCAGAACACAATACTCATAAGGGAAGTAAATATTGAGAGGAGAGTAGCAAGAAAAGAAGAAAAAGAGAAGTCTGATTTTTGGTTTTAATTCTGAAAATTACTGGGATCATTTTGAATGTATCTTTAAAAAGAATTTGCAGAAATTACCTCTTTGAGAAATTAGAAAATTCTTTGGGAAATAAAAGATTTTTAAAAAATGTAGACTTGCCATTGGATTGGTATAAGCAAATATATTTCAAGTGGTTAAAACTGGTCCAAAAATGGTAAGGGTAATGGTGATATTTAGAATTCTCCGGGACGGTACCTAACAACAACGAAGGAAGCACATGAATTCTTTCCTTTGCAACATTAGGCATTAAATTTAGAGTGAATAGTTAATTTTTTTTGGTGAAAGAGAAACGGAAGAGGGTGTACCAAGCATACGGTTCTTCTCTCTTAAGCAACTATAGGCAGAGGAAGTGGACATTGGCTTTCTGCCCAATTCAGAGAGAAAAAAACAATCTTGTTTATAACTACCATCAAGAAGCACCTATACTCTTTCCAAGAGAGTTTGCTAAGAGCTCCCTTTGTAAGGACGAGGGTGCCAGCTTTGGGTTCAAGTTTACCATCTTGGCAATTAATTTACTTGGACAAATTAGTTTACTTGCAATGACTAATCTAATACATCTGTAAAATGAGAATAATAATAATAATAAATATGCATAGAGTACCTCTCAAGTGGAAGGCATTTTCTAGACACAGAATACATGTTGTTGTTTTTGTTAGGTGCTGTTAAGTCGGTTCCGACTCATAACAATCCTATGTACAACAGAACAAAACACTTCCCGGTCCTGCGCCATCCCTATAATCGTTATGCTTGAGCTGATTGTGGCAGCCACTATGTCAATCTATCTCATTGAGGGGCTTCCCCTTTTTCTCTGACCCTCTACTTTACTAAGCATGATGTCCTTCTCCAGGGACTGATCCCGCCTGATAACATGTCCAAAGTATGTGAGACATAGTCTGGCTATCTTTGTTCCTAAGGAGCATCTGGTTGTACTTCTTCCGAAACAGATTTATTTGTTCTTTTGGCAGTACATGGTATCTATATTCAATATTCTTCTCCAGCATCGCAATTGAAAAGCGTCAGTTCTTCTTCGGTCTTCTTTATTCATCGTCCGGCTTTCACATGCATATGAGGCAATTGAAAACACCATGGCTTGAGTCAGGCGCACCTTAGTCCTCAAGGTGAAATCTTTGCTTTTAAACACTTTAAAGAGGTCTTTTGCAGCAGATTTGCTCAATGCAATGCGTCTTTTGATTTCCTGACTGCTGCTTTCATGGGTGTTGATTGTGGATCCAAGTAAAATGAAATCCTTGATAATGTCAATATTTTCTCCATTTATCATGATGTTGCTTATTGGGCCATTGTCAGGATTTTTGTTTTCTTTATGTTGAGGTGTAATCCATACTGAAGGCTGTGGTCTTTGATCTTCATCAGTTTAAGTGCTTCAAGTCCTCTTCACTTTTAGCAAGCAAGGTTCTGTAATCTGCATAATGTAGGTTGTTAATGAGTCTTCCTCCAGTCCTGATGCCCCGTTCTTCTTCATATAGTCCAGCTTCTCGGATTATTTGCTCAGCACACAGATTGAATACGTTTGGTGAAAGAATACAACCGAGACACACACCTTTTCTGACTTTAATCCACACAGTATCCCCTTGTTCTGTTCAAACGACTGCTTCTTGATCTATGTACAGGTTCCTCATGAGCACAATTAAGTGTTCTGGAATTCCCATTCTTTGCAATGTCATCCATAATCTGTTATGATCCACACAGTCAAATGCCTTTGCATAGTCAATAAAACACAAGTAAACATCTTTCTGGTATTCTCTGCTTTCAGCCAGGATCCATCTGACATTAGCAATGACATCTCTGGTTCCATGGCCTCTTCTGAATCCGGCTTGAATTTCTGGCAGTTGCCTGTCGATATACTATTGTAACTGCTTTTGAATGATCTTCAGGAAAATATTACTTATGTGTGAAATTAATGATATTGTTCTATAATTTCTGCATTCAGTGGGATCATCTTTCTTGGAATAGGCATAAATATGGATCTCTTCTAATTAGCCAGGTCGCTGTCTTCCAAATTTCTCGGGATAGACGAGTAAGCACTTCTAGCGCTGCATCTGTTTGTTGAAACATCTCAATTGGTGTTCTGTCAATTCCTGGAGACTTGTTTTTTACCAATGCCTTCAGTGCAGCTTTGACTTCTTCCTTCAGTACCATGGATTCCTGATCAGATGCTACCTCCTGAAATGGTTGAACGTCAACCAATTCTTTTTGGTATAGTGACTCTGTGTATTCCTTCCATCTTCTTTTGATGCTTCCTGCGTCCTTTAATATTTTCCCCGTAGAATCCTTCAGTATTGCAACTCGAGGCTTGAATTTTTTCTTCAATTCTTTCGGCTTAAGAAATGCTGAGCATGTTCTTCCCTTCTGGTTTTCTAACTCCAGATCTTTGCATATTTGATTATAATACTTTACTTTGTCTTTTCAAGCTGCCCTTTGAAATCTTCTGTTCAGCTCTTTTACTTCATCATTTCTTCCTTTCACTTTAGCTACTTGATTTTCAAGAGCAACTTTCAGAGTCTCTTCTGACATCCACTTTGGTCTTTTCTTTCTTTCCTGTCTTTTAAGTAACCTCTTGCTTTCTTCATATATAATGTCCTTGATATCATTCCATAAACTCGTCTGGTCTTCAGTCATTAGTGTTCAATGAGTCAAATCTGTTCTCGAGTGGTCTCTAAATTCAGGTGGGATATACTCAGGGCCATACTTTGGCTCTTGTGAACTTGTTCTAATTTTCTTCAGCTTTGACTTGAACTTGCATATGAGCAATTGATGGTCTGTTCTGCAGATGGCCCCTGGCCTTGTTCTGACTGATGATATTGAGCATTTCCATCTTTCCACAGGTGTAATAGATTTGATTCCTGTGTATTCCATCTGGCGAGGTCCATGTGTATAGTCGCCGTTTATGTTGTTGAAAAAAGGTATTTGCAATGAAGAAATCACTGGTCTTGCAAAAGTCTATCATGAGATCTCTGGCAACATTTCTATTACCAAGGCCATATTTTCCAACTACCAATCCTTCTTCTTTGTTTCCAACTTTTGCATCCCAATCACCAGCAATTATCAATACATCCTGATTGTATGTTCAATCAATTTCAGGCTGCGGATATTGGTGAAAATCTTCAGTTTCTTCATCTTTGGCCTTAGTGGTTGTTGCATAAATTTGACTAATAGTCATATTAACTTGTCTTCCTTGTAGACATATGGATATTATCCTATCACTGACAGCGTTATACTTCAGGATAGATCTTGAAATGTTCTTTTTGATGATGAATGCAACGCCATTCCCAGTATAGTAGACCATATGATTGTCCAATTCAGAATGACCAATACTAGTCCATTTCAGTTCATTAATGCCTAGGATATTGATGTTTATGTGTTCCATTTCATTTTTTTTTATTGTACTTTAGATGAAGGTTTACAGAACAAACAGTTTCTCATTAAACAGTTAGTACACATACTGTTTTATGACATTGGTTAACAACCCCATGACATGTCAACACTCTCCCTTCTCGACCTTGGTTTCCCTGTTACCAGCTTTCCTGTCCCCTCCTGCCTTCTAGTCCTTGTCCCTGGGCTCTTGTGCCCCATTAGTCTCATTTTGTTTTATGGGGCTGTCTAATCTTTGGCTAAAGGGTGAACCTCGGGAGTGACTTCATTACTGAGCTAAAAGGGTGTCCAGGGGCCATACTCTTGGGGTTTCCCCAATCTCTGTCAGGCCAGTAAGTCTAGTCTTTTTTTGTGAGTTAGAATTTTGTTCTACATTTTTCTGCAGCTCTGTCCGGGACCCTCTGTTATGATCCCTCTCAGAGTGGTCAGTGATGGTAGCCAGGTACCATCTAGTTGTACTGGACTCAGTCTGGTGGAGGTCGTGGTAGCTGTGGTCCATTAGTCCTTTGGACTAATCTTTCCCTTGTATCTTGTTTTCTTCATTCTCCCATGCTCTTGAAGGGGTGAGACCAGTGGAGTATCTTAGATGGCTACTCACAGGCTTTTAAGACCCCAGACGCTACTCACAAAGGTAGAATGTAGAACATTTTCTTTATGAACTATGTTATGCTAATTGAGCTAGATGTTCCCGGAGACCATGGTCCCCATAGCCTTCAGCCCAGCAATTCTATCCCTCAGTGAGTTACATTTCATTTTTGTTAATTTTCAGTATTCCTAGATTTGTACTTTGTATGTTCCATGTTCCAATTTTTAATGGATGTTTGCAGCTGTTTCTTCTCATTTTCAGTCATGCCACATCAGCAAATGAAGGTCCCAAAAGCTTGGCTTCATCCACATCATTAGGGTCTACTCTACTTTGAGGAGGCAGCTCTTCCCCAGTTGTTTTTTGAGTGCCTTCCAACCTGAGGGGCTCATCTTCCGACACTGTATCAGACAATGTTCTGCTGATATTCGTAAGGTTTTCATCGGCTAATTCTTTTCAGAAGTAGATGCCAGGTCCTTTTTCCTAGTCTGTCTTAGTCTGGAAGCTCAGCAGAAGCCTGTCTGCTGTGGTTGACCCTGCTGGTATTTGAATACCAGTGGAATAGTTTCCAGCATCACAGCAGCATGTAAGCCCCCACAGTACAACAAACTGACAGACGCATGGGGGACAGAATATATAGAGGTTCGCAAAGCAAACAAGTTCTCTGCCCACATAGGGTTTAGAGTCTAGCACCTACCTCATAGAATCACTGTGAATATTACATGCTTAGAAGCCATCCCATGGAAGGTATTAGTGAATGTTACCAGTGTTGATGGCAATGATGATGATGATGATGTGTTTCGCAAACTGTTACTCAATGCCCTCTCCTAAATTTCTGATAGGAAGAGAAGGTCAAGCTGTAGTCTTAGTATTACTGGGGTCTGCCGAACACTGAGGTTAAGAAGTAAGGTAAATGTTACCAGGGTACCTAGGTCTGATCTTTAGAAGATAGAACCCCTGCTTTTACAAGCTACATGTAATGTGTAGTGGCAAGGAATCCCATATGCAGTAATGGAATATGCTGAGAGATGCAGAAATAAACAGTTCTACACTTGCCCAGCATAATGTTGAGTTTTCCCAAAGAAATGCCTACTGTCTTATGTTAACACAAAACAATATCTACATCCAACTCTTTCCAGACTCCACACGTTCAGCAGAACCTCTATTAGGGGTAAAAATCTCAACATGCAGTCCCTGACATTTGATGAAATGACTTGGCTAATGATAAATCTTAAGAGAACAGGCAGCGTTTGTAACGTCAAGTCTAGTTCTTGTCACTTTTAGCTTGTGGATTGAATCTCTGTATTCTAAGTTAATGAACGAAACTTCATGCTCTGTTTTGCTGCATGTGCTAAGATTAGTATTAGACAATTTAACTCGACCTAAAACTTGCATTTTAACCATTTTGACTATAGGTTATAAACTCATCCTGGATTATGAGTTCAGACCAGGTTTGGCTATCTGAGTAGTCTGCTATCTCATGAAATACTGCCCTCATAACCATACCCCTGTGGCTATAGAAACAGAGTTATTATGTAAATGCCTTCCGTTTAATGGCAGACACTCAGGGGAAGCATTGGAAAAAATGGAAAAGAGCTTTTTCAGTCTGTGCTCAGTATTAACCCAGTAGTTTTGTAAACCAAGAGCGAATTTCACTCCTTTATTTGGGACTTCAAGGTAAATTTCAATTGTAGTTTTAGAGGTAAATGGCAGCCACATTTTCCTTTCATAAAAATTTTAATTTCACTTGTTCTTAAAATTTCTGCATCTTTGAAAATTCCATTTTTTAAAATACTATTTGCCTCCATTGTGAAAGAAAATAATAAAGAGAGGCCACTGGTATGGGAAGAAAGAGAAATATTGCTTCAGCAAGCTCACTCCACTAGTCAAATTTGTCGAAGAAAAGGTGAACTAGTATCTTTCATTTTATAATATTCTCTGCAAGAAAAAAGTTGCTCGTTTTATTCATGTTTGACATTTCATAGTAAAGCTAAAATTCATTTTTAATGAAAAATATTCCACAGGGTTATTAATTAAAAGAAATACAGGAAGAAAGAACTTCATTTTAAAAGAGCAACTCATGAATTAGAGAAAGTTTCCACACAAAATACAGCTCAGTGAATGGTGGCCAGCTGCCGGCAGAAAGCAACCCTCACCCTGCATCCTAGATGGCACCCATGTCATGTGCCATGAGATGCTTTTGCACCTAAGCTTTGGTAGACTTGGAAAGTAGCTCCTTGAGCTTGGTACTTGAACCTTATACTTCTCATTTTTGGTCCATTTTTCTCACAAATTGTAAACTCCTTGAGGGCAAAAACTGGGCTTTATGTGAATAATGCAAGCATAGCATCTAGAGTAGAATTTTGTACTATAATGTTCAAAAATTGCCTGGCAATTGAGTGACTCAACATTTCAGTGCCTCCTATTTGCAAGAGGACTTAATATAGTTATTACACGGATTTTTATTCCTCTAACATAAATAATATCTTCTTAAAAAAAAAAAGGCCAAAGGGACTAGAAATGTTTAATGTGTTGAAAAGAAGCTAATGTTATCAAAATCTGCAGCAGGGCCAGGTCATGAGAAAATTGTCATGTACATTTTCCCTTTGATGAGTTCATGCTTCCCTCCCACCTCCTAGAACTTCTGGTTTTGCCTCTACCCCTACTCACCACACTTTATCCTCCATGTAACTCTTTGGTGCTTCGGAACACCCACTCCTCATGACCCTATCTGACATTTATCTTGTGGTCATTGTAGGGGTTTGAAGAATCCAAGAAATAGAATCCTTATGTCTATCCCATATTTGGAACCAATTGAAAGATCAAAATATGACTGTTATTACTAATAAAGCTGATTGGAGGATATGACTTTAGGGCTGTATCAAGTAACTTTTCTCTACTTTAACCTTGAATTAAGCATACTTACCCTTCAGGCACTGGTCTAGATGGGTAACCACAACTCTTCTCTATGAAGGTAGAGATTACCCTGTTAAATTCACTACTCAGTAGATAACAGGCCAAAATACATCCTTTCTGTAGGCAAGTGGCTTCAAAAGGGGAGAGGAAGTGACTAGGATCAGTTTCTTTTTCTAACCTCACCAATCAGAGAGGTCACTCCTTTCCTGGGGAAAAAGAAGTGAAAGGTGGAGGATAATGTTAAGAATATTATCCTTGTAGAAGTCCCTTCATATGGATACATGAAGAGGGGAGAGTAAGTATTTTCCCCTAATGAGTGCAGATGGAATCATAGTAGTTATGAATAATTTATAATATACAGGTATAACATACATATGCATAAAATGTATAACATTTATAATATATACAACATATCTACGTATATTTATGTATATAAATATGTATATTTATAAATAAGCACTTATATATATAAATATAACATACATATGTATGTATATAACACATATCATTTGGTGTAAATAAGTGAATGTGATATATCACACACATATATTCACACTTTAAAAGACTACCCCATCTCTAGTGGTGGGTTCAGACAAAGTGATTATGACTGGTAGGATTTCAGGCAACTTAGGGGAGATGCCATAGGACCATGAACATCTTTTGTGATGATGACTTAGGTCAGACCATAGAGAAAAGTCAGGATCATGGCCTACCTAAACTTGAGATGCTTGTCAAGTTGAAGATTTTGGGGCCCCACTGCAGAGGTAGTAAATCATAGTGAGCCAGTATGGGGGTGGAGGTAAGGATTCACTCCAGGTAGTTCATGTGCACATGGTTGGGAAACCATTGCCAAAGAGGCAACTGCCTGCCCTTGAGGTAGTGCAGAGGATTGTGACCAGCTTTTGTCCTGATCACGGGATGGAGAAATGGAGAAAATGGAGATGGAGAAAATGGCTCAATTACAAGGTGAGTCACTTACATTATGAATGAAGACCTTCTGACAATGAGGGTGACCAGAGAAATAGCTGCTCTGTACAAGAATTGTTCTAAGTGTGCAACATTTCTCACCCAGAGATTCCTGGCACTTACACCAATGCTGGGATGTGTGGTCCGTGAGGGAAGCAGGGTACCTACTACTACCCGGTCAATCTGCATTCTTCTGGGTCTCTGTGATGAACAGCCTAGCCCCTTACCAATCTGCCCATACAGCCTTTGTCCCAAAAGTCTTTCCATCTCCTGGCCTCTAACCAAAGTCCTTCTTTCAATGATTCTTTAAATGAAAATGAACACAATATACGTGATTTGTTCTTGTATTTTTCATCCATGGACACTTTTGAAAATTTTATGCCACATATTTTATAGCTATTAAACTTATACTTGTTTAGAGAGTTGGTGAACTTGGTGCTTTTGAACACTCCATAAACTGTTAAGTAATCTGAGGAAATACTAACACAGAAATCCAGGATGGACTTGGAAAGTCAGACTCAACATGGATTTAGTTTAGGCTGCCTTTTCTAGGATGACAACCTGCTCTAAGTGTGAGGACGGCATGTGATTCTTTAGAAGCGGTGGCTGCTGCTATGTCTGGGGAAACACAGGTTTGAAGATGGGGGATGGATGACTTTTTGAGGCCTCCCGCCTCATGAGCTTGTGATCTATACAGACAAACTGAGTAACCAGCCGGAAGTGGTTTACCACACAAGGTTACTCCTGTGCATTAAAAGCCTGGAGGAGACTTGACCTTTACTCTTGCTGGCAATTTGTACAGTGTCAGTGTCCTGTGGGGAAGGAAGTGGTAAAGAACTCTCTGTGTTAGACTCCAGGTCAAACAAAATGTAGAGGGCAAAGTCTAAATTGAAGAAGTCCACTGATTTTTCCATAGACGAATGTACCCTTGTTTGTTTTATTTTATTTTAATTTATTCTCAGTGAATATATTGTGAAGGTAGTGTTGAAAAACACTACTGTAGGTCAGTTATTCTAAAATTGGGCATAAGAATCATATGGGGGGTATTAGTTGAAATTTAGATTCCTGGGACCTGTCCCCAAAGAATATAATTTGGTAGCTCTGAAGTGGGACCCAGGAATGTACCCTAAGTGATTATGATTTGAGTGCTCCTTGGAACACAATTTGAGAAACACCACTTGTGAGCTTCAAGTGTTTGTGATCGGATAAGCTATTTTACAGAAACAAGATTAGATATGGCAATTCACTAAAAATGAGTATCTAAACTCCACATTCTCAGACAGCTGTTGTAGTTAGTTGCCACTGAGTTGATTCCACCTCATGGCAACCAAAGAATGTAGCAATTTCTTCCTTCAGTTTTCTTATTTCTTGCCTTTCCCTCTCATTTATAAAACTAAATGTTTGCAGTGTAGGAGAAGACATCTTTGCACATAAACTCAGTCGATAAAACCTTTAAGAGGCCCAATTTTCAGTTTTTGTAACTTAATTAAATTTTTTATTCACTCTTTATTTAGGTTTTATGCTTATTAAAGTACGATTATATTACCTTATTTTAATTAAAATCTAATCATAAAACCTAAAAAAAAAGAAAGATCCCTCAAAAATTTAAAATAAATGTAATTCATGCTGCAGGGAACCTTGTATTCTTTTGCCACTTTTGATACTAGCTATCCTAAACCTATAAGATATGTTTGTACTTTTTTCATGTCTTCAGTTTCCAGATGTTATTTCATTGAATACTAGCAGATTTTGGAGAAGATATTAATGCTCCATTTTATAATCCAGGAGCTGAGATTCACAGAGCTGAATGGATCCCCAAGGTTGTAACCTCAATAAGCAGCAGAGATGGAAGTTAAGCCTCAGAGTCTTATATTAAGGCCAGTGATCTTTTCATATATCACACTACCGTTAGATATAGAAATATCACTATTTTGCAGAACTAACATTTATACAGTGCTTTTCATTTTAAAGCATGAACTTGCCTTAAAACACAAATGTAGAAACTTTTGTAAAATAAAAACAGGAAACAAAACTGTATTTCTGTATATTATTGGTGAAGAAGGATTAGATAGGTAAAAAAATTCATAGGAAATAATATCAACTTCCGTTAGCCAAAAGCTTCTCTCTCACTCTCTCTTCCTCTCTCTATGAATTAAAAAAAAAAATCATTCGTAATAAGCTACAGCTGACGTGGGTTGATTCTCCTTTCCATGCCTTATTCTATCATTAGGAGGTGGGGAATGAGGTATGATAAAAGTCAAATACTACAAGATACCAAAAGAGATGCAAGTGCTTTTATAATCTAAAATCTGGATAAGCCATCCTTGATTATAACTGAGAGTTGGTTTGATATGGCTAGTCCACTCAAAGAGTGAGCCATGGTGTGCTAGAGATGGCTATTTCACAGGCAGCCTATATTGCAGAGTTAGAAAAGTCACTTCAACTGCACTATCATAAACTTTCCCTGGACATGAGTTCTCCCCTCCTCATCTAGCTTATTGATAGAGACTGCCCTTATATTATTAATCATCAGCTCATCTGAAAATACAATACAGTCCTTTCTCTCCTACATCTAAAGCATGAAGAACATTAGGAGAGTTCCTAAGGAATAGGTGCAATTCCTTTCGTCTATCAATACACTTGCTTTGCTGGAAAAACCCCATCATGAGCCTTCTTCAAACAGCAGTCAATATTATTTAAGATTATAAAGCTTGCCCTTAAAAATCTTACAGAATTTTTTTTTTAATTTATAAAAATTGCCCTTTTTTTCATATTCAGAAAAAAATCCAGGCATATGTTTAAGTGACTCCTAGTTAAAAATAAGACATGTCTGGAAATTAGCAGATTTATTTAAATAAGTAATGGAAACCAGACATGAGACTATTAAAGGCTTCCCATGAAATCTTCGTTTTAAATTGCTGCACAGAGCTAATCAGTTTGTATTGCTCTAAAGAGACAAGGGGAAAGTTGTATATGTTCATGGATATTAATTCCATCCTTACTAAGTATTATGTGAAAGTGATTCCTCGACACTAAACAATCAGATGTAGAATGTAGAGTTGAGTATACCTCATTTCCACCCTCATATTAAATATCTTTTGTTTCATGCAGAGCTTGTCAAAAAGTATATGAAAGGTAAGATAAGCTGAATGAAAGACAAACAAGAAAGAAATCAGAATGAAGCTGAAACATAGGGAAGTTATCCTTTGTGATTACATCTCTTAAATGTCATGTTCTTCTGTCAACTAGCTTCACATTCCAGGAAGGCTTTTCTAGGGTGGGGTAAAAGCAAGGAGCAAGGTTAGGTGTAATGGTAGAAAAGCTTCAGGTGGGGAACAAAATGAGATAGGGGGCCGGTGAACAGGAGGGGAATAATAAATTAAATAGTAGCCAGAATAGGACACCTCTGTCTGACAATGACAGAGGTGTGGTGGTCATTATTACAGGGCTTCTGAGATTAAATAAGACAAATGCACACACATACATCAACAAGGATGGACAAGGGAAAGATGAAGGAGCAGAGTGACAAGAAATGTATTTTTCAATACACAAATGCTCATACACATACCTTCTGTATATTGTGGCCACATGGCTGTTTAACAAACATACATTGATATCTTAGTCCTTCAAGTCTTGAGTCTGTTGCAGTTTGACCCCTACTTGATCTACTTTCTTTTCCCATTGTTTACCTGTATCTGACTTGTTTAAATGTGTGATCTCTTGGAATGTAAAGCAGGTTAAAAATTTATATGATCTCTTATTCTTTTAAGAGAAAGGATTCTTAACAATCCTGATTCAGATATTAAAAAATTTCTACCTTCCACCCCACTCCCAATCACCATCTTACTTTGTTAAAAGGTTTACATATTGTTAGGTTTTATGTTTATGGCATATCCACAAAATACCATAAAACTGATGTTATAAATAAAAAATAATGTTTTATTGGCAGTCCTCGAGATATGCTCCAAACTTTCCCTTCAATTCTTCAGTCTCCCTGCATTTTATATGACAAAGAGGAACTCTGCGAATCTCGTGCCCTGGATCTGTAGAAACATAAGTATTTGTCCACCTATAATATCCGTACAGGACTTTCTCATATAAGTATTTCAACCTGCACAACAGTACCATGACTGAGGCTGGCAAGCCTTTGGGATTTATAGTTTTAATGGGTCACTGAACTCCCTACCAATATTTTGTATATTCATTGTTACAATGGCAAATGGTGATGTTCGGTAGGTATCTTAGACATTCTCTAGCACACTGACAAATACTTTTTATTTTTCAAATGATTTAAATGTTACTTTAGCGCTGCCCTAAAAACTTTCCCTTTAAAATTCATTCCAATTGAGTCGATTCTGACACATAGCAACCCTGTAGGATAGAGTGGAACTGCCTCTATGACTTCCGAGGCTGTAAATCTTTAATGGAAACAGACTGCCACAGCTTTCTCCCTTGGAGAAGCTGGTGCATCTCAACTGCTGACCTTCTGGTTAGCAGCCAAGCACTTTAACTACTGTGCTGCCACTTCCGAGAGGATTTAATGAGATATTTGTAAGATTTTTGAGCTGTTCAGAAGAATGAATGGTGCTATATAAATGCAAAACATAATTATTATAGTGATCACAGTAAGGGATCCACAGACTTTGAGTGCCTTTCCACCTGCATGGACTTATCTGGGCCCATCTCAACAGTGTAGGCCCTCATTACTGCAGGGGAACCTTTAAGAACCCCTAAATGTTCTAACACAAAAAAGAAAAAAAATAACCCACACAAATATTCTATAGTCTTGCCATTTCAACAAGATGTTCTTAGCTTGAGATCCAAATGTAAGCTTCAAGGAAATCTACTAAACTTTTGAAATCAGATTCAAAATTTTTCATGTGTTGGTCAGCGTATATTTTTGAGGGAAGTTTTGTAAGTTTGATCAGATTCCCCGAAAGTGTAGGAACCCAGAAGACATTGAACAATTCTGATTTCGTTAATAAGAAAGGCCATATGCCATTTTCTTTGAATATGGCACTGTATTGGAAGGAATGTTTGTATTAGAGGTAATGTTTACCATTGACATGGGTAATTTCAAAACAGTAGAGATGACCCCTAAATATCTACATTGTCCCTTGTCTTAGTTATCTAGTGCTGCTATAACAGAAATACCACAAGTTGATGGTTTTATCAAAGAGAAATTTATTTCCTCACAGTCAAAGTAGGCTAAAAGTCCAAATTCAGGGCGTCAGCTCCAGGGGAAGGCTTTCTCTCTCTCGGCCTTCTCATCAGTGTTCCCCCAGACTAGGAGCGTCTCTGTGCAGGGACCCCAGTCCAAAGGACGTGCTCTGCTCCTGGCACTGCTTTCTTGATGGTATGAGGTCCACCTGTCTCACTGCTCACTTCTGTCTTTTATATCTCAAGAGATTGCCTCAGGACACAATCCAGTCTTGTAGATCAGGTCCTGTCTTACTAACCCAACTGCCACCCATCCTCCCTCATTAACATCATAGAGGCAGGTTTACAACATACAGGAAAATCACCCAGTACCAGGAATCATGGCCTAGCCAAACTGATACACACATTTTTGGGGGGACATAATTCAAACCATGACATCCCTTAATACTTGCTTACAGATAATCACAAATCTAAGTTCTTTTTTTTACCACTCGTTGATCAAATTTCTCTTTCCGCCTGGCATGCCCTCACATCCACATCCTACCCCCACTTGTCTATCTATTGAAGTCTTTTAAGACCCAGCTAAAATAGCACTGTCTCTAAAAACTCTTCCAGATCCTCTCATTTGTCTTTCCCTCCTCCATAACCCCATATTAGGTTTTGTGCATTCCTTTTATTAAAGGGTTTCTCAAGTCTGATTTGCATTGAGGTTCTATATGGCTATATCTTAACTAGACTGCAAACTACTCCAAGAGAGAGACCGTATTTTATTCATCATTGCACCCTCCACCAGGCACAGTACCTGATCTTTAACAGATACTTAAAAAATGCTTCTGTTTAATTCTTTCACAAAAGTTAATTGATACTAGATGTCCTAAGTGTGATTGCAGGATTTGATAAACATAGGGAGATGAATGCAAACTGTACTTTGTCCGTAGAATACTTATTTGGCAGGGAAATATTAACATGTGTAAATCATAGTGGACAAAGTAAATTAAAAAAAAAAAAAAACACATAGGGTGATGTTTTTATATACTTTATATTCCTGTTTTTATGAGGTGATACACTTTCAGGAACTAATGTTGACTCTTATTCACTCATAATAAGCTCTTTGTAGCACCAAGAAAGCTTAAATATCTGCGCTCTTTTAAGTATTTTGCTATGTGGTTGTCGTTAGGTGCTGTCAAGTCACTTCTGATTCATAGAGACCCTATGGACAACAGAATGAAACATTGCTCAGTCCTGTGCCATCCTCACAATCCTTGCTACATTTGAGTCCATTGTTGCACCCACTGTGTCAATCCATCTTGTTGAGGGGCTTCCTCTTTTTTGCTGACCCTCTACTTTACCAAGTATGATGTCCTTCTCCGGGGACTAGTCTCTCTTGATAACATGTCCAAAGAACATGAGATGAAATCTTGCCATCCTTGCTTCTAAGGAGCATTCTGGCTGAAAACTTCTCCCAAGATAGATTTGTTCGTTCTTCTGGCAGTTCATGGTATATTTAATATTCTTCACCAACACCATAATTAAAAGGAATCAATTCTTCTTTGGTCTTCTTATTCATTGTCTAGCTTTCATGCATATGAGGTGATTGAAAATACTACGGCTTGGGTCAGGTGCAATTTAGTCCTCAAGATGACGTCTTTGCTTATTAACATATTAAAGAGGTCTTTTGCAGCAGGCTTACCAAATGCAGTGTTGATTGATTTCTTGACTGTTGCTTCCATAGGCATTGTGGATCCAAGTAAAATGAAACCGCTTAACAACTTCAGTATATTCTCTGTTTATCATGATGTTACTTATTGGTCCAGTTGTGAGGATTTTTGTTTTCTTTATGTTAAGGTGTAATCCATACAGAAGGCTGTAGTCTTTGATCTTCATCACTAAGTACTTCAAGTCCTCTTCCCTTTCAGCAAGTAAGGTTGGGTCATCTGCATATCACAGGTTGTTAATGAGTCTTCCTCTAATCCTGATGCCACCTTCTTTTTTACATAGTCCAGCTTCTCAGATTATTTTCTCAGCATACAGATTGAATAAGTATGGTGAAAGGATACAACACTGACACACACCTCCCCTGATTTTAAACCTGACACACACCTTCCTTGATTTTGCTGTGTTTGAATGACTGCCTTTTGGTCTATGTACAGGTTCTGCATGAGCACAGTTAAGTATTCTGAAATTCCCAATCTTTGCAGTGTTATCCATAATTTGTTATGATCCACAGTCGACTGCCTTTGCATGGTCAATAAAACACATCTTTCTAGTATTCTCTGTTTTCAGCCAAGATTCATCTGATGTCAGCAGTGATATCCCTTGTTCCACATCCTCTTCTGAATCTGGCTTGAATTTCTGGTAGTTCCTGAAAATGTACCACTGCAAATGTTTTTGTATTATCCTCTGTATAATTTTACTTGCATGTGATATTAATGATAAAACAAAAACAAAAACAAAAAAACCCAAATCTATTACTATCAAGTCTATTCTGACTCGTAGCAACCCTATAGGACAGAGTAGAACTGCCACATAGGGTTTCCAAGGAGTGGCTGATGAATTTGAACTGCCAACGTTTTGGTTAGCAGCCATAGCTCTTAACCACTGCACCACCAGGGATATTAATGATATTGTTTGATAATTTCCACATTCCATTGGATCACCTTTCTTTAGAATAGGCACACATATGGATCTCTTCTAGTCGGTTGGCCAGGTAGCCGTCTTCCATATATCTTGGAATAGACAAGTGAATGCTTCCAGAGTTGCATCTTTTTGTTGAAGCATCTCAATTGGTATTCTGTCAATTCCTGGAGGATTGTTTTTCACCAGTGCCTTCAGTGTAGCTTTAACTTCTTCCTTTAGTACCACAGGTTCTTGATTATATGCTATCTCCTGAAATGGTTGAATGTCAACCAATTCTTTTTGGTACAGTGACTCTGTGTATTCCTTCCATCTTCTTTTGATGCTTCCTGCTTCGTTCGGTATTTTGCAACTTAAGGTTTGAATTATTTCTTCAGTTCATTCAGCTTGAGAAATGTCAGGCATGTTCTTCCCTTTTGGTTTTTTAACTCCAGGTCTTTACACATTTCATTACGATACTTTGTCTTCTTGAGCCACCTTTGAAATCTTCTGTTTAGCTCTTTTACTTCATCATTTCTTCCTTTCACCTTAGCTACTCTACATTTAAGAGCCAATTTCAGAGTCTCTTCTGACATCCATTTTGGTCTTTTTTTTTTTTTTTCCTGTCTTTTTAATGACCTTTTGCTTTTTTCATGTATGATGTCCTTGATGTCATCCCACAACTCGTCTGGTCTTCAGTCATTAGTGT
>NW_004443946.1:14756950-14843823 GCF_000243295.1 Trichechus manatus latirostris | reverse complement strand
ATGTCATCCCACAACTCGTCTGGTCTTCAGTCATTAGTGTTCAATGCATCAAATCTGTTCTTAAGATAATCTCTAAATTCAGGTGGGATAAATTCAAGGTCATATTTTGGCTCTTCTGGACTTGTTTTAAATTTTTTCAGCTTCAACTTGAACTTGCATATGAACAATTGATGATCTGTTCCATAGTCTGCCTCAGACTTGTTTTGACTGATAATATTGAGCTTCTGCATAATCTCTTTCCACAGATGTAGTCAATTTGATTCTTGTGTGTTCCATTCAGTGAGGTCCATGTGTATAGTTACTCTTGATGTTGTTGAAAAGAGATATTTCCAGTGAATAAGTCCTTGGTCTTGCAAAATTCTGTCATGCAATCTCTCAGGTCATTTCCATCACCAACGTGATGTTTTCCAGCTACTAATCCTTCTCCTTTGTTTCCAACTTCTGCATTCCAATCACCAGTAATTAGCGATGCATCTTGATTGCATGTTTGATCAATTTTAGACTGCAGAAGTTGGTAAAAATCTTCAATTTCTTTATCTTCCGCTTTAATGTTTGGTACATAAATTTATTTGGATAATAATCATATTAACTGATGTTCCTTGTAGTCCTATGGGTATTATCCTATCACTGACAGCCTTGTGTTTCAGGAAAGATTTTGAAATGTTCTTTTTGATGAGGAATGCAATATCGTTCCTCTTAAACTTGTCATTTCTGGCATAGTAGACCATAGGATCATCCAATTCAAATGGCCAGTACCAGTCCATGTCAGCTCACTAATGCCTAGGATATCAATCTTCAAGCGTTCCATTTCATTTTTGACAACTTCCAGTTTTCCTCGAATCATACTCCGTACGTTCCACGTTCCAATTACTAATGGATATTTGCAGCTGTTTCTTCTCATTTTGAGTTTTACAGCATCAGCAAATGAAGGTCCCAGAAGCTTGACTCCGTCAACATCATTAAGGTCGACTCTACTTTGAGGAGGCAACTCTTCCCTAGTCATATTTTGAGTGCCTTCCAACCTGAGGGGCTTATCTTCTGGCACTGTATCAGACAATATTCCGCTGCTATACATCAGGTTTTCACTAGCCAGTTTTTTCAGAAGTAGATCACCAGGTCCTTCTTCCCAGTCTGTCTTAGTCTGGAAGCTCTGATGAAACGTATCCACCACTGGTGACCCTGTTGGTATTTGAAATACTGGTGGCATAGCTTCCAGCATCGCATCACAGTGACATGCAAGCCACCACAGTATGACAAACTGACAGACAAGTGGTCTGTATTTTGCTATATAGTCTAGTATGTTTGGTAACTCTTAGCAAATAATAGCTGTTAATAATGAACATTGCATTTTGCAGCTACTGCTTATTTTAACTTTAAGTGATGCTTGACAAGGATTCCTTTTCCTTTCTCTTTTTTAAAATCTATTTTCAGGAAGCTTGACTTCTGAGCACTTAAGAATATCATCTTTTATTACTTAGCTCTTAACATATAGAATCACTTTCATTCTGTAAAACTCTGAATAGATTTGTTTAACAATAGCTCATATTTATATAGCACTGTACAGATTACCAAGCACTTCTATATGTATCATCCAAGTTGCGACTAAACCTAACATTGTGAGGGAGGCATATGGATTTTGTTCTCTCCATTTTAACAGAAGAATAAACAGACTTAGGGGCTTCTTAGCCAAGGACACTTACTCCAGGCCACTTACCCGTGGTAAGTGATTGAGTAAGGTATCCAACTCAGATATTCTGACTCCAATGGTAGTATTCATTCTACTACTTTGTGCTGACCCTATGTACAAGAGATAATCTATTTTTTCACTCAACAGATGTCTTATGTGTATTTTTATATGACAGATTCTATAAGTTCTTGATACTCAGGGTACAGTACTGAACAAAACAAACAGAAGTCAAGTCCTGTTAAGATTAAAATCATGTTGGGGACAAACAACAAATAAAATAAGTACATAAATAAATAAACAAAATCAGTAAATAAAATATATAGTGTATTAGATGGTGATGATGATTAGATGATGCTATAGATTGAATTATGTCTCCCCAAAATATGTGCTGTAAATCCTAACTTCTGTGCCTGTGGTTATTATCCCATTTGGGAATGTGTGGTCTTGGTTATGTTAATGAGGCAGGAAAAGTATAGGGTGTATCTTGAGTCAATCTCTTTTCAGTTATAAAAGAGATTAAACAAGGAGGCAGAGGAGAGATGGGGTAAGATAGATGTAAGACACATGGAGATGATCTCCAAGGAACCAGGAAGCTGAAGCTGAAGAGACAAGGACCTTCCTCCAGAGCCGACAGAGAGAGAAAGCTTTTCTCTAGAGCCAGCTCTCTGAATTCGGACTTCTAGCCTCCTAAACTGTGAGAAAATAAATTTCTGTTGTTAAAGCCATCCACTTGTATTTCTGTTTTAGCAACACTAGCTAACTAAGACAGATAGTGATCAGTATTACAGAGTAGAATAAGTAGGGAAGAGGGATGGAGCATTTATAGAGAATTGGAATTGTATATAGAGTAATGTTGTTAGGTGCCAGTGACTCAATTCTGACTCATAGCGACTCCATGTAACAGGATAAGATTGCCCCATAAGGTTTTTCTAGGCTGTAGCCTTTATGAGAGCAGATCACCAGGTCTTTTCCCCTGCAGAGCTGCTGAGTAGGTTAGAACTGCCAACATTTTGTTTTGCAGCTGAGTGCTCAACTGTTGCACCACCAGGTCTCCTTATAGGGTAATTAAACCAAAACCAAGCCAAACCAAACCCCTTGCCATCAAGTCCATTCCAACTCATAGTTAAGGAGCGAGGTTTAAAGATGTCTGAAGGATAAAAGCTTTACTTGTTTAAATGAGTGCAAAGGCCCTGAGACAGGAGTATTCCTGGCATATCTGAGGAATAGGAAGGAGGCCAGTGAGGGTAGACCATAGTGAGCAAGGGAAAGAACAGTGAGCAAGAACATCGAACGGTGTAGAGCTTTGAAGTCCACTGTAACGACTTGGTTTTCTTCTCTGAATAAGATGGGAAGCCATTGGAGGATTTTGAGTAGAAGAGTAATATGACATAATCTACATTTTAAAAGGATCACTCTTGCTTTCATCTTATATGTTGAAATAAGATTTTGCAACAAGCAGCTTCTCTACCCACTGCCGTCAAGTTGATTCTGACTCATAGCGACACTATAGGACAGAGTAGACTTCCCCATAAGGTTTCCAAGGCTGTCTATCTTTACAGAAGCAGACTGCTACATCTTTTTCCTGCAGAGCCACTGGTAGTTTAGAACCATCGACTTTTCTGTTGACAGCCAGCTGCTTTAACCACTGTGCGCTCAGGGCTCCAACAAGCATCTTATATGTTGAGAAAAGATATTGCAACAAGCCAAGAGTTGATGGCTTAGGCCAGAATGGTATCAGTAGAAATAGTGAGAAATGGCTGGATGCTGGATGTATTTTGAACATTGAGCCAACAATCTTGACTAATTGGCTAATATTATATAATGTACAGCATTACCACCCATCTGTCAGTTTGTCATACTGGGATGGCTTGCATGTTGCTGTGATACTGGAAGCTTTGCCATCAATATTTCAAATACCAGCAGGGTCACCTTTGGTGGACAGGTTTCAGTGGAACCTCTAAACTAAGAATGGGAAGAAGGACTTGGCAGTCTGCTTCTGAAAAAATTGGCCAGTGAAAACCTTAGGAATAGCAGCAGAACATTGTCTGATATAGTGCCAGAAGATGAGCCCCTCAGGTTGGAAGGCGTTAAAAATACTACCAGGGAAGAGCTGCCTCCTCAAAGTAGAGTTGACCTTAATGACATACGTGGAGTCAAGCTTGGGACATTCATTTGCTGATGGGGCACGATTCAAAAATGAAAAGAAACAGCTGTAAACATCTATTAATAACTGGAACATGGAATGTATGAAGTATGAATGTAGGAAAATTGGAAATTGTCAAAAATGAAATGGAATGCATAAACATTGATATTTCTAGGCATTAGTGAGCAGATATGGACTGGTATTGGCCATTTTGAATCAGAAAATCATATGGTCTCCTATGCCGGAAATGACAAATTCAAGAGGAATAGCATAGCCTTCGTCGTCAAAAAGAACATTTCAAGATCTATCCTAAAGTACAACACTGTCAGTGATAGGATAATATCCATACACATACAATGAAGACCAGTTATTACAACTGTTATTCAAATTTACACACCAAACACTAAGTCCAAAGATGAGGAAATTGAAGATTTTTACCAGCTTCTGCAGTGTGAAATTGATCAAACAAGCAATCAAGAGGCATTGATAATTACTGGTGATTGGAATGTGAACGCTGGAATTGGTAGTTGGAAAATATGGCTTTGGTGATAGAAATGATGCTGGAGATCACATGATAGAAGTTTGCAAGACCAATGATTTCTTCATTGCAAATACCTTTTTTTCAACAACACAAACAGTAACTATACATATGGATCTTGCTAGATGGAATACGCAGGAATCAAATCGACTATATCTGTAGAAAGAGATGACAGAAAAACTCAATATCAGTCAGAACAAGGCCAGGGGCCAACTGCAGAACAGACCATTAATTGCTCATATGCAAGTTCAAGCTGAAGCCGAAAAAAATTAAAACAAGCCCACAAGAGCCAAAATACATCTTTGAGTATATCCCACCCGAATTTAGAGACTATCTCAAGAATAGATTTGACGTGTTGAACGCTAATGACCGAAGACCAGATGAGTTGTGGAATGACATCAAGGGTATCATACGTGAAGAAAACAAAAGATTGTTAAAAAGACGGGAAGGAAAGAAAAGACCAAAATGGATGTCAGAAGAGACTCTGAAACTTGCTCTTGAAAGTAGAGTAGCTAAAGTGAAAGGAAAAAATTATGAAGTAAAAGAGCTGAATGGATTTCAAAGAGCAACTCAGAAGACAAAATAAAATATTATAATGAAATGTACAAAGACCTGGAGTTAGAAAACCAAAAGAGAAGAACATGCTCAGTATTTCTCAGGCTGAAAGAACTGAAAAAAAAAAAATTCATGCCTTGAGTTACAATTTTGACAGATTCTGCTGCAAAAGACCTCTTTAAAATTTTGAAAAGCAAAGATGTCACTTTGAGGACTAAGGTGCACCTGACCCAAGCCATTTTGTTTTCAGTCGTCTCATATGCATGCAAAAGCTGGACAATGAATAAGGAAGACCGAAGAAGAATTGATGCCTTTGAATTATGGTGTTGGTGAAGAATATTGAATATACCATGGACTGCCAGGAGAACAAACAAATCTGTCTTGGAAGAAGTACAGCCAGAATGCTCCTTAGAAGCAAGGATGGTAAGACTTCGTTCATATACTTTATCATATAAATTATCAGGAGGGACTAATTCCTGGAGAAAGACATCATACTTGATAAAGTAGACGGTCAGCGAAAAAGAGGAAGACCCTCAATGAGATGGACTGACACCGTGGCTGCAACAATGGACTCAAGCATAACAATGATTGTAAGGATGACGCAGGACCAGGCAGTGTTTCGTTCTATTTTACATAAGGTCACTATGAGTCAGAACCGACTCAAAGTCACCTGACAACAACAACAACAGCAATGGAAACATTAAAAGGAGGAACTTGGATAATAAAGACTGTGGCTCTCAGTCTCTTTCCTCCATTGTATCTCCTTTTAGTGCTTCTTATTGACCAAACCAAACTGGAATCAAGAGAGCAGGTAAGCCCACTGATGTGATTCACAGAGGCCAGCATCCTAGGGTACAGAACAGGGTAGAGAATAGTGGAGAGTATATCTGGTTGGGTCAATGAAGTATATTCCTGTACAAAATTAGTTTAAGTAGAGAAGGAAGAGGATATTATGGTAATTAAAGTGATTACAAGGTCAAAGGAAGGGATTGAGTTTTGTGACGATTGCCCAGCCCACAAGATAGGGACAAGAGCTAATAAGCTGAGGTAAAAAGAGTCAATATAGAAATTGAACCTGTTAGAGAATTGATGAAGAAAAATCCTGGAGAGTTCAGGGTGATCAGATAAAGAGCCAAAGCGAAGGTGTTGGCTTTAAACAGAAGGAGGAATATTTCATTCTCTCAGATTGGAAGGATGGAGAGGCAGAAATACAGTTGTAATCAATCTAGAGGTGGTAACAGGAAGAATAGAAGGGCAAGAAATTGAGAGGATTGACAACTTTGCCTCAATTTTCTCCAGTAAAGTTGTTGTTAGTTGCTGTTGAGTCAATTCCAACTCATGGGGTCCCCAAGTGTGCAGAGTAGAACTTAGAACTGCTCTATAAGGTTGTGACCTTTCAGAAGCAGATCACCAGACCTTACTTCCGGGGCACCTATATGTGAGTTTGAACTGCTAACCTTTCGGTTTGTAGTCCAGCGCTTAACCATTTGCACTACCCAGGTACTCCCCAGTGATACAGAAGTCATGATCATCTGCTGACAGTGAATTTGTGGGATCTGGGTGGAGTTTGAGGAGAGAGATGATTATTTGAAACGTTCACTCAGGGACACAAGAAAAGGCGTTAGCTAAGAACAGGAAAATCCACTGAAAAGCTAGTTGAAGGGATGATTCAGGGTCAGGGCTTTACCGTATTGGTTCAGTGGTAGGGGAGAAACCAAAAGAAGTAAGGCCCGTGGTGATCATACTGCAAAATCTTACCCATCTTCGATCATTTTCCGCCTCTTCTTTTGGGTGCTATCTTTAAAGAAAATGCATTTGCAACATACTTGAACCTGGTGGCGTTCATCTAATTATTTCTTAAAGTTTAGATAACAAAACTCCTACAAGCATTACAATTGTCATTTTCATGTTCCGTACAACAAAATTTCTTCTGAAAGTTAAAGCAAGTGTCACATAAGGCAGATGAATACAGTTAAGATTCAAACTTTAGTAAAAAAGTGTACTTCTTCATATATTTATATTTCATCAAGAAATCATCCAAAACTATTTGCTCAATCCATGTAATTTATGACTAACAAATTAACATTGTATTTTAAAAGTAGGGAGCCACATTGAATTATTTCAATGACATTTTCCCTTCATTTCCTTTGCTTTTTCCATCAATGTGATTAATATTTTTTAAAACAGTCACCATATTATTTTTTCAAAATTCTACAAATTTCATTATTATTATTATTTACAAATAAAGTCTATGAAAACAAGGTATTGTTAGAAAAAAAGAGTCACATGCTCTAGCTAATCAAAGAACTCTACATTCACTTTTTAGATTAAGATGAACTAGGACCCAGTTGGAAATTGTCCCTTTGCAGTTTTACTCTATCACCTCTTTACGTATATGTCCTTAAGTGGGGCATAACATCTGCCTATTAGTAAAGACAGACTTTAATTGTACATAATGCCATCCCAGTAGGAATGGTGTTTTCTGTGAGTCTATAATGTTCTCAGGTTTATTTAATACATAAACACACCCATGTTGTTCTTGATTAGATGTGGAAAAGAGGTTTCTTGCTTCTGCTAATATGACACAAGATAAAACAATTTGGAGAGATTTCTCTTTCCATATAGTGAAGAGTAACAGAAGGAAAATAAACAGGAAGGATGTGAGTCATCTAAATGGATTAGTATGTCATTGACTGTAGTAATTGATCCATGGTGGATATTATTGCTGTACAGTTATTGATTTTGTTCTCTTGCAACCATTTTCCCCATAACTGTCAAAGTAAGTAGGATAATTGTGTCTACAAGAATCACTAATGCTAAGGCAATGCTTGAAATTAAGTAACTCTACTTTAATAGCTACTTTATTTTGGCTTTTCTAGAGTATAAAAGCATACTTTATCAACTTGTTTCTTTTCCCTGAATATAATTCTTTAAGTTCTAAAGCTTCATTTTTATTTCAAAATACAGTAAAACCTGAGAAAGCTAGAACGTATGTAAGGCAAAGACCTCTCAGAGAAGGAAAACTCACCGGGCATTTATGAGGTAGAATTCTTAATAGAGAGCTATAGAATAGTGGCAAACACCCTGTCAAAGGTGGAAAGCTTGTGAGACCTGGAAAAACAAGGCAGTCCTGTTGAGTTCTGGCTCTCACAGGTTTCACTGCATAAATGTAAATACCTAGAGTAACAAGACATTCTTTTAAAATCTGCAAAGAAAAAAAATTATGACCTGGTTTACATGTGAAGAAGTGCAGGTGATTTTTAACTTACTCTTTGACTTCAATAAAAAAAATTACATGACAGTAAGACTAAAGCAAAGTGAAAATTCACAGAAAATCCATCAGTTTCTTTGCAAAAGAAGTGTCAGTTACTAAAACCAAAGAACCCCCAAATTTCAATGTCTTAACACAATAAAATTTTATTTTCATTCATGTAACAGTCCAAAACAAGTGTTTGGTGAACAGTCTTTGATGGGGTGATTCAGGGAACCAGGCTTCTTCCATCTTTTACTCCATAATTTCCTAATTCCACTGGTCTTTCTCTTCCAAATGACAGCAAAAGAGTAGGTTCCGCAAGGAGATTATACTGGGCTAGGCCTGGACATGGTGCACATCATTTCTACTCATACTGCCTTAGCTAGAGCTCAGTCACATGGCAACTTCTGCTTCTAAGGGAGGCAGAGACAGGTCATACAGCCTTGTGTTGAGAAGAAGAGGAATCAGTCTGGTGATCAGTTAGTAGTCTCTGCCATAGAGACTGATGTATGTCTTTCCATTCTTCCCACACCTAGAACACAGTATCAACAACATAAGTCCCATCCAGATGCTGCATCCAGCTCCAAGTCCAGAATCACCAAGCAATGTGCAATCCGCTTTCTCAGATCTAGAAAGTCATATTTGTTTGGAGACATGTTAAGGTTGAGATACCTATAGGCTATCTAAGTGGAAGGAACCCTCATGGCACAATGGTTAAGCACTTGGCTGCTAACTGAAAGGTCAGTAGTTCAAACCCACCAGTGGCTCTGAGGGAGAAAAGACCTGGCAATCTGTTCCTGTAAAGATTTCAACCTAGGAAATCCTATGGGGCAGTTCTGCTCTGTCAAGTAGGGTCGTTATGAGTTGAAATCGACTCTACAGCACACAACAACTGTCTAAGAGGAAATGTCGAGGAGATGGTTGAATGTACGTAGTGTCTGTGTGTCTTGCTTTGCCCAGGAACATCCTGATGTATGCATGTTGCCCTGGAATAATTATTAACAGCATGCTTTTTCTCTAAAATGTGTTTCAGTTTAATGACACATTACATGGATACAAGAGTTTGGAGTTCAGGAGACAAATTATTCTGACTGCTAGCCACCCTATAGGATGGAGTGGAACTGCCCCATAGGGTTTCCTAGGCTGTAATCTTTACGGAAGCAGATTGACACATCTTTCTCCTGTACTGCAAAAAGCGGCTTGTGGATTTGAACCACCAACCTTTCGGGTAGCAGCCGAGTGCTTAAACACTGCACCACCAGGACAAATTATAGAAGCATATTTCAAAAATGTGTGATTCTCATGGATGTAGCTGATATTTAAAAAGATGGAACCCTCAGGTACTCCAGCATTTAGAGGTCAGGAAGAGGAGGAGGATCCAGACAAGGCAACTGAGACTGGTCACTGACTAGCGAGAGAAGGTGAACCAAGCCAGTGTGGGGACACATAAGCCGGGGAAAAAGACAACCTGGTAAGTGTTCTCATGGGACTCACAGTCTTTTGAGGAAGAATGAGAATTATCAAAAGTAAATTAAAAATTATATTTCCAGTTTAACCTTCCATCTTTTAGTCTCAAGGACCTGTGACTCCAGGAATATGGAACAACTCAAGATTCCTTAAACACACTCCTAAGGATTATCAGTTTTGTGGGAATATTCCCTCTCATAAGCAAGCTACTGCAATATAATGGGATAATTCGATTTATTATAATTCATCAAATATTTCTTGTTGTTGTTAGGTGATGTGAAGTCAGTTCTGACTAATAGCAATCCTATAGGACAGAGTAGAGCTGCCCCGTATGGCTTCCAAAGAGTGGCTGATGGATTCGAACTGCCAACCTTTTGGTTAGCAGCCGAGCTCTTAACTACTATGCCACTAGGGCTCCAAAGATTTCTAAAGGCCCCTGTTACATGCAAGATAGGAAGCTGTTAGTGGAGTTATCATACAGTCTAATGCTGTCTAATACTTGATATAATTTTGCACAATTTGTGCCCCAGTAACATGCAGAGCGGAGATCTCAGGCTTTCCAATGATGAAAGCTCAAACCTCACTCCCCAAGACCTCTCTGCTTGCTTGGCTGTGTGTATGTGTGCATAAATGTTGATGGGCAGTGCGCTGGCATATCTCAGTTACTTAAATAGGCTGTACTCCTTTTGAAGTCATAGACTCCCATTTCTGGCAATCTTAACACTAGAGAAACAGCCAGCATGGCCTCTCACACTCTTTTTTGATGGGAATAACTAATTACAATTCAACACTTGTTGAAGTTATTAGCTAGGACTCAACTCTAGACACTGCAATTCGGTTGCAGGCCAGCAATGTTTAGAAGCACAAACCTTGATAATTAGCAGCAAATTTTCATCTTCTCCCCACACAGCTTGTGAGCAGTTGCCTTCAGAAGAAGCAGAACCAAAACACAGGCAACAGCAGCACATGTATCCTCCATCTGCAGTTACTACTGAGGGGCATGGAAGCCTCAGCAGGTTCGGTGCAAGGAATTGTTTGCACTTAAAAAATGGGGAAATGTGTGATCGCTAGCAAAAAGTCATATTAGGAACAGGAATGTTAGGAATAATGTAAAGAGCATAAAGTGGATTATATCTGTTTTGTTTCCAAATGATTTTCTTTTTCTTTTTTTTTTTTGACCTCTTACTTCATATATTCCAAAAAAATTAGGGCTGAAAATAACTAAGTTTGGCCTCACAGTTTTATAATTTTTAACATAAACTAAAGTTCAGAAAGTTTATGGGACTTGCACGAGGTCTCATAGTTAGAGGTCTGGCTGGGACTAGAACTCTAATCCCCAAATGACCCATCATTGCTCTGTCTGCTAAACCCTTTAAATATCAAGTCTACTGCACAGGAAGTTTTCAAATTGGAAGTGCAACTCATTACCAGTGTTTATTTTAGTGACCTATTATGAAATGAATAATAAAAGAGTTCCAACCTATGAAAAGCAAGGAAAACTATCTCCTTTGGATTATCTAAATGCCCTGGATAAATTCTTCAAGTGGAATAGGATAGAGATTGGTTGAGGAGCAGGATCACTTCACTTGCAAGTCTAGTTTTCTTCTGCAGAAGGTTAAAAAATCTAGAAGTTTCTGTACCAGAATTTGGTTATTTTGCAACTGACAAATATTTAGAGACCCTACTCTTCATTTTAGATCTTGGTTAACACATGCTGTATTTACACCACTGTTTAGACTCAATATAAGCAATTGATAATCGATTTTACATGCAATAGCAACACCATCCCAATAAGATAGAGAATTGCTTACTTAAATGGATCTTTAAATCTACCTAATGCTCAGAAAAGCTAAGTAGCTTGGCCAAGTTCATACAGATTGTCAATGTCAGACATAGTACACAAACTCTTGCCTCCTCTCTCTCAGAGAAGTTTTTTAAAAATGTTTTCACCTTAACTCACTATTTTAATCCAGAAACTACACATATCCTATGGGTAAGTGAAGAGTGGACTTAGGAACCAGGAAAAGTAAGCTGTAGGTTGAATTCTGTTAATGACTGGCTGTATATCCACGTGCCTAATCACTTTAACTCCTCTGTGTTTCAGCTATTAAATTTCACAAAATTTAAAAAAAAAAACATAATCAAAGGAATATCCTATTTAAGTAAATTTAATTCTAGTGGTAAAAGATTGAAACAGTAATATATCACCTAGAATAGATATACATTTCTAATTTTTTATAGAAAATAATAATACTCCAATACAGAAAAAATATTTACCTAGCTCAGCTTGTATTTCCCAACAATGAAGAATTTGTGGGGTTGTGTGATATCAAGTAAAAATGACATTATTTTAGAACTCAAAAGCAAGAATTAAATTTAAATTTTTAGATTTAAATAAATATATATGCTAGAGTTTATTTTTGAAACAGAGCTGTAGAATGTTTCTTTGATTATGAAAAATTATCTTTGGTACTGTAACTTCCCTACCTCAGTAATTGTTCTCCCTGAGGCAAAACAATTATCTTCCAAGGCGAAAGCTAAAGCTGCATATTAGATGTGTTCCTTAGGACAAAGGAACAAGATCAAATGAGATCTAATAGAGTAATGTATTTGAAAGTGCTTTGTGAACTATAAACAAAATTATACGTAGCACTAAGAGTGTCAGCATGGAATAGTAGAAGGGACACTGGAGCTGGCATGAGGAAATGAATTTCAGTTCCAGCCTGGCCATTTGTTAGTTGGATGAGTTTAAGCAGGCTACATAACTTCTCTGAGCCTCATCTGTCAAATGGGGATTATGATAACTGCCCTGCAACATTTACAAAATTGCAAGGAGAAAATGAGGTAACGTACTGCTTTCCTCAAATGTCAAGTAATATTATTTTCTACTCATTTCATAATCCTGAAGAGTCTCACTGTAGATTCCTGTATATATATCGCCTTTTGTATGTTAACGTTCCAGAGCGGAGCCATGATTTTAGTGTATGCCATTTTAAAAGTGATTAAACCTCCTCGATCATTTAATTTGCTTCTTTCCAGCCTAGTTAAAGGTCCTGTGCATCTCTCTTAAAT
Organism: Trichechus manatus latirostris; assembly: GCF_000243295.1. Lineage (NCBI taxonomy): Eukaryota > Metazoa > Chordata > Mammalia > Sirenia > Trichechidae > Trichechus > Trichechus manatus. The sequence continues at coordinate 14,831,108 of NW_004443946.1, read as the reverse complement.
TTAGGTTAGGAATTCTTGAAACAGTTCAGGTATGAATCAGAGTAGCCTAGCCTCCAGTAGTAGACCTGGGTTGGAAACCCTATTTTGTCATTCATTAGCTGTGTGGACTTGGGAAGATTTTAAATTTTTCTAACCCTCAGTTTTTGCATCTATAAAATTGATTATTGTGAGAATTAAATGAACTAATAATCCATATAGAGTACTTCACACAACTCCCCTAAGTGTGGTATTTTTGTTTTAGTGATCCCAGGATGAAAATATGTGGATGCAATCTCTGTTAGGACTGAAATAGTAACGTTCTTAAAAGAGAATGTGGTCTGATTGTTCCTTTATGGGACTCAGGCAAAGACTGGGGCTGTATTCTTACATTTTCAACATAGCATTATGGTGATAGTTTTACTTTATCAATTTTGTTCCTTTTAACATGGATGTGCTAAAAATTTTATGCTAAGAACTTAGAAATAAAACATTTTATTCTTCTAAATTTTTGAATGTTAAAAAGTAGATGACAATTGCAACACAACTGAGCACTGGCTTAAATTGATACCAGCTTGGGTGGTACAAACAATTTGCGCCTGACTACTAAGCTAAGGTTGATGGTTCAAACCCACCCAGTGGCACTGTGGAAGAAAGGCCTGGTAATCTGCTTTTGTAAAGATTATAGCCAACTATTATTGAATAGTTCTAATCCGTAACATATAGGGTCACTATGAGTCAGGGGCTGACTTGATGGCAGCTGACAGCAACACCAACAAGCTACCCTTTAATTTAAAATACGTGGCATTGACTTAGCAGGAGTGGAAGGAAGGAAGGAGATTGATATTGGAGGTTTGGAAATATGTAGACAAATATTTTTCAGAAACAAAACATTTGGTAAAGCTGCTGCCTATGATTGCCTTCCAATGCTGTAGCTCTAGTGGACCCACCAAACCCATTGCCATCGAGTTGATTCGACTCATAGTGACCCTATAGAACAGAGTGGAAGTGCCCCATAGGGTTTCCAAGGCTGTAAATCTTTATGGAAGCAGACTGCCACATCCTCCTCCTGCAGAGTGGCTGGTGGGTTTGAACTGCTGACCTTGCAGTCAGCAACCAAGAGCTTTAACCACTATGCCACCACGGCTTTCTTCTCTATTAGAAGAGGCTGGAAAACAGAATATTAGTAGTGTGTGGGGGTTGTGACTGGTTACATTTAGCAAGGCATTAGAAGAAAGTGCTGGCTTCAGACAGTATTGGCTCACTTCTCAGCATATATGGAAAGGAAGAAAGCAAGTTTGGTTTCAAAAAGCCTTTTACTATTTGAACTTTAAAACAAACCTTGAGTCCCCAAATTTGCACTGGTAGGAAATGACTGAGGAAGCTCTACAGCCCTGAAATAGGACAAACTCTCCAATACCCATGTCAGATGCGACTAAAAAGGATTATGGACAAAGAAAACCCTCCAAGAAGATGGAATCAGCAACCACCGAGTACAATGGATGAGAGTGTTTATTCCAGATAACAAATTGAGAAACGAATCAAGTAATTTATCCCACTGCCAGAGCAGAAGGCCCTTCCAAGGCCAGCCTGGCAGATTTCATCATTACCGTGGACCAGTGATTGCTGAGTCTCTCATCATTATCCCCCACTCTTGTTGATGTGTTTAGTCAGTTATCCTGTTTCTGCTCCATGTTTATATACCGTGCATGTGGTATATATGCGTGTGTGTGTGTGTGGAGGGAGGCAGATAATTTATCCTTCTAGTTCATAGGCTGCCAAATCTGCCTCCATCTCAGGGTCCCCCACCTCGGAAAATGGCACCACCAATTATCCTTTTGCTTGGACTAAAGACAGTCTTTTTTAAACTTCTCTTTCTCCCCCATATTGTTTATCCAGCCCATCAGCAAATCTTGTCAGCTCTTCTGGCAAAATAAATCCAAAATCTGATCGCTTCTCACTACCTCCATTTCTGCCTCCGTGGTATGAGTCACCGTGTTTTCTCTCACGTGGACTACTCAGAAAGGGTCTTAATTGGTCTCCCTGCTTTCATCCTCTCCAACTTACAATGTATTTTCCCACAGCAGCAAGAGCAATCCTTTTAATGTGGAAGTGAAATCATGTCACTCCACTGCTCCAAACTCTCCTGTGGCTTCCCCTAGCACTTAATACCCAAAGTCCGCTAACCTTTCCCAAAACCAAACCAAACCAAATTTGTTGCTGGAGAATCAGTTTTGACTCATGACAACTACCTGTGTCACACAGTAGAACTGCTCCATAGGGTTTTCTTGGCTGTAATCTTTATGGAAGCAAATTGCCAGGCCTTTCTTCAACAGCACTGTTGGATGGGTTTAAACCAACAACCTTTCGGTTAGTAGCTGAGAGCAAATCATGTGTGCCACCCAGAGTCCTACAGTGGCCTTTAGGGCCTGGGATAATCCATTCCCTGGCTTCCTCTCCAAACTTCTCTCTAATAACTCTCCCTTTTTACTAGCACCACCCACTTTGGCCTCCTTACTGTTCCTCAAATATGCAAATCAATCTCTCAATTCAGGGATCCCCCCTCTCTGGGCCACTCTTCCCATGGCTGTCTGCATGACCTACTTCTTAATTCCAGGAAGATCTCTGCTCAGATATCTCTTTCTCATAGAGACCCAACTACTCCGCCGTTCTCTAGGTCCTTACCCTCTTCATTTGTTTTTGTAGCCCCCATTACTGCCTTGGGTAACTAACATAACTTGTTTTGTATTCATAACTCCAAAAAAGAAACTGGGACATAGTAAATATTTTTTAAAAACACTTAAAAAGTGAATAAAAATCACATCCCACCACTTAGCAGATCACTTGGCACAGAATAAGTGTTGTTGGACCCAATTCAGGATTTTAGTGAAGGCCTGATAGTTGGGCTGGCTTCATGGGCATTCAGCCTGTGCAGTCACACAGCGCCTTGCATGTAGAAGGGCTCTGCTTTCGGTTTAATGCTCTCCTATTGCCATCGTGAAATTCTCAATGATTTTGATCAAGGGACCCTGCATTTTTCTTTATTGAGGTATACTTTTCATACCATATAATTCATCATTTTAAAGTGTACAATTCATTGTTCTTTAGTATGTTCACAAAGTTGTGTCACCATCACCAAATTGTCTAATTCCGGAACATTTTCGTCACCCCAAAAGAAACCTGTACCCATTAGTAGTTATTTCCCATTCTCTTTCCCCAGCCCCTGACAAACACTAATCTTTCTGACTTTATAAATTTGCCTATTCTGGATGTTTCATGTGAGTGGAATTATACAGCATATGGCCTTTTGTACTTGGCTTCTTTAACTTAGTAGAGTGCTTTTAAGATTCATTCATGTTATGGCATGATCAGTACTTGTTCCGTTTTGTAGCTGAATAATATTCCATTGTATGGGTATACTACGTTTTGCTTGTCCGTTCATCAGTTGACGGAAATTTCAGATGTTTCCACTTTCTGGCTATTATGAATAATGTTGCTATGAATGTCTGTGTGCAAATTTTGTGTGTTTTCAGTTCTCTTGGTTATATACCTATGAGTAGAATTACTGGGTTAGGTAGTTACTATATTAGTTTCCCAAGACTACCATAACAAAATACTACAAAGTGGATAGCTTTAAAGAGCAGAAATTTATTTTCTCACAGTTTTGTAAGCCAGAAGTCCAAATCAGGGTACTGGGCATGATGATTCCTTCAGAGGGCTTTGAGAAAGGAACTGTTCCATGTCTCTCTTCTAGTTTCTGGTGGCTGCCAGAAATCCTTGGTGTTCCTTTGCTGCTCATAGATGCATCTGCTTTCCTCATCACATGACGCCTATCTTCCCTGTTTGTGACCTTGTTTCTATGTCTGTTTTACCCTTTTATAAAACACTACTTAGAAGGGGTTAGAATTAGGACCACCCCACTCCAATATGATATCTAATGTGGATATCTAATGACCTTATTTAACTTAACCGATAATAAAAGAGAAACCCAATTTCCTAACAAAGTCACATTTACAGGTACAGGAGTTAGGACTTCACCATAGTTTTGGGAGCATACAATTCAATCTATAACGGTTACTCTGTGTTCGACTTCCTGAGGAACTGTGGAGCAATTTTCCACAGAGGCTACACTGTTTCACTTTCCCACCAGCAGCATATGAGGGTTGTAATGTCTCTACATCCTCTCCAACACTTGTTATTGTCCATCTTTCTTATGGCCATCCTAGTGGATGTGAAGTGATGTTTCATTGTGGTTCTGATTTCCATTTCTCTAATGGAGCCCTGGTGGCATAGTAGTTAAGAGCTTGGCTGCTAACCAAAAGTTCGGCAGTTCAAATCTACCAGCTGCTCCTTGGAAGCCCTATGGGGCAGTTCTGCTGTGTCCTATAGGGTCGCTATGAGTCGGAATCGACTCAACAGCGATCAGTTTGGTTTTTTGGTCAATAACTAATGATGTTGAACTTCTTTTTATGTGCCTATTGTTCATTTGTATATCTTCTTTGGAGGAATGTCTATTCAAATCCTCTGCCAATTTTTTAAATTGGGCTATCCGTTTTTACTGTTGAGTTGTGATATGTCTTTATATATTCTGGATACTAGACCCTTATCAGATATATGATTAAAGATATATTTCCTCCACCCTGTGGATTGTCTTGTCTTTTCATTTTCTTGATGCACAATATGTTTTAATTTTGATGAAGTCCAATGTATCTATCTTTTCTTTGGTTGTATGAGATTTAGGTGTCATAGGTAAGACACTGCTGCCTAATCCATGGTCATGAAGATTTATACCAATATTTTGGTGTTTTAGCTCTTAAATTTAGGTTTTTGATTCAATTTGAGTTAGCTTTTGTATATGGTGTGAGGTAGAGGTTGAAACTCATTCTTTTGACTGTGGATATCTAATTGTTCCAGCACCATTTGTTGAAAAGACTATTCTTACACTGAATTGTCTTGACACCTTTGTCAAATACCAATTGACCATAGACATATGGGTTTATTTCTGGACTCTCAATTCTATACCATTGATCTATATGTCTTTCCTTATGCCAGTACCACTCTATCTTGACTAGTATAACTTAGTAGATAGTTCAATATCAGGAAGTTTGAGTCTTCCAACTTTGTTCTTTTTTATGATTGTTTATCTTATTCTGTATCCCTTGCATTTCCATCTGAATTATAGAGTCACCTTATCAATCTGGAAATAGGCAGTTAGAATTCTGACAAGGATTGCATCAAATCTATAGATAAATTTGGGTAGTATTGACATCTTCACAATATTAAGTCCTCCAATCCATGAGCACAGGATGTATTTCCATTTATTTAGGTCATCTTTAATCTATTTCAGCAATGTTTTGTAGTTTTCGGTGTATAAGTCTTACACTTCTTTTATGAAATTTATTCTATTTCATTTTCTTTAATGCTATTGTAAAAGGAATTGTTTTTCAGCTTGTTGGTTATTAGTGTGTAGGCAGCCACTAATTTTTATATATTGATGTTGGACCCTGTATCCTTGCTGATTAGGTTTAATTGTTTGTTTGTTTTTTGTGGTACGCTTGTTATTGATAGGTACCATCGAGTCAGTTCCAACTCATGGTGACCCAATGCACAACAGAAGGAAACACTGCCTGGTCCTGCGCCGTCCTCAAAATGATTGCTAAGTTTGAGACCATTGCTGCAGCCACTGTGTCAATCCGTCTCATTGAGGGTCTTCCTCTTTTTCACAGACCCTCCACTTTACCAAGCATGACATCCTTCTCAAGGGACTGGTCCCTCCTGATAATACGTCCAAAGTAAGGGAGACAAAGTCTCACTATCCTTGCTTCTAAGGAGCATTCTAACTGTACTTCTTCCAAGACAGATTTGTTCATTCTTCTGGAAGTCCATGGTATATTCAATATTCTTAGCCAACACCATAATTCAAAGGCATTGGTTCTTCTTTGGTCTTCCTTATTCATTGTCCAGCTTTCAAATGCATATGAGTGATTGAAAATATCATGGGCTTGGATCATGTTCACCTTAGTCCTCAAGGTGACATGTTTGCTTTTCAGCACTTCAAAGAGGTCTTTTGCAGCAGATTTTCCCAATGCACTATGTCGTTTGATTTGTTGACTGCAGCTTCCTGGGGCATTGACTGTAGATTCAAGTAAAATGAAATCCTTGACAACTTCAATATTTTCTCCACTTATCATGATGTTGCTTATTGATCCAGTTGTAAGGATTTTTGTTTTCTTTATGTTAAGGTGTAATCCATACTGAAGTATTTGATCTTCATCAGTAAGTGCTTCAAGTCCTCTTCACTTTCAGCAAGCAAGGTTGTGTCATCTGCATATCACAGGTTGGTAGTAAGTCTTCCTCCAATCCTGATGCCCCATTCTCCTTCACATTGTCCAGCTTCTTGGATTATTTGCTCAGCGTATAGACTGAGTAAGTGTGGTGAAAGGATATGACCCTATTGCACACTTTTCCTGATTTTAAGCCCTGCAGTATCCCCTTGTTCTGTTCAAATGACTGCCTGTTGGTCTATGTACAGGTTCCACGTGAGCACAATTAAATGTTCTGAAATTCCCAATCTTTGCAGTGTTATCCATAACTGTTATAATCTGCACAGTCAAATGCCTTTGCATAGTCAATAAAACACAGGTAAACCTCTTTCTGGTATTCTCTGCTTTCAGCCAAGACCCAGCTGACATAAGCAATGGTATCCCTTGTTCCACAACCTCTTCTGAATCCAACATGAATTTTCAGCATCCTTACAATTTTCTACACACAAAATTATGTCATCTCCAAAAAGAGATACTTTTACTTCTTCCTTTCCAATCTGAATGTTTTTTATTTCATTTTCTTGTCAATTATTTTGGCTAGAACTTCCAATACAATGTTGGGTAGAAGTAGTGAAATTGCACATCCTTGTGTTTTTCCTCATCTTAGCAGAAAACATCCAGTCTTTCTCTCCATTGTTATGGATTAAATTGTGTCCCCCACAAAATATTTGTTAACTTGACTAGTCCATTATTCCTAGTATTGTGTGATTGTCCACCATTTTGTAATCTGATGTGATTTTCCTATGTGTTGTAAATCCTATCTCTATGATGTTAATGAGATGGATTACTGGCAGTTATGTTAATGAGGTAGGACTCAATCTATAAGATTAGGTTGTGTTCTTAAATCAATCTCTTTTGAGATATAAAAGAGAGAAGAGAGCAGAGAGACATGGGAACCTCATACCACCAAAAAGAAGAGACAGGAGAATAGGTCCTTTGGACTTGGGGTCCCTGCGCTGAGAAGCTCTTCTACTGGGGAAGATTGATGACAAGGCTCTTCCCTCCAGAGCTGACAGAACAAAAAAGCCAGCGTAGTGGTTAAGAGCTACAGCTGCTAACCAAAAGTTCAGCAGTTTGAATCCACCAGGTGCTCCTTGGAAACCCTGTGGGGCAGTTCTACTCTGTCCTGTAGGGTCGCTATGAGTTGGAGTCAACTCGGTGGCAGTGGGTTTGGTTTGGTTTTTGGTTTGGAGCTGGCACCCTGAATTCGGACTTCTAGCCTCCTAGACTGTGAGAGAGTAAATTTCTCTTTGTTAAAGAAATACTTGTGGTATTTCTGTTATAGTAGCACTAGGCAACTAAGACAACCATTATTATGTAAGTGCCCTAAATTTTTATTTTTCTGGGCCCTGCAAATTGTGTAGCTGGTCCTGCCTCGTAAAGAATACAGCTGAAATAAGTTTTAAAGAATAAGTATGAATTCCCCATGCAGATGAAGAGGAAGAAAGGAAACTGTATATGTAACGTCACAAAGAAATTCTCATGCTCAAAGTGTGTCAGTGTGGCTGGTGTGTGGAAGCCCAGTGTGGAGTGAAGGCAATGAGGCTGGAGAGACATGTGGGGCCACAGCAGGCGTTGCTGACTTTATTAAGTAGTTTGAAATTTATTCTGTGATTTTTAGCATAGGACATTGTTATATTTGATGATGAGCGCTAGAGCTATACAATGAACAATGGAATGAAAGGAAATGAAACTAGAGCTTGAGGCAGAGAGAGAAATTCATGGCTTACTGCAATATTTCAGGTAGGAAGGATGGAAAGGAGGGGCAAAAATGAGAGAGCAACTAAAACCTTGCCTGCTGGTAGCTACACTCTTGCTTTAGAAGACTTTGTCTTTTTATTTTTCTGAAATAAAAAACATTTAGCAATCACAATATATTTATTGAAAATCTGTATTTCAGAGCTATGCGAGCTTTAGTACAGGAGTTTATAATTTATGTTGTTTCTTAAGGATAATGTATTTTTGTAATTATGATAACCTAGGGAATTGAGATGAATGATCTTTTATATAATCAAGAACAATGGGGCCTAGAACATTTCATTAAGTAATTCAGCAATTGTGTCAGTAATTACAGACTGTTCTACATTCACATGACACAGTGGCTGCAAAATGGACTCCAACACAGCAACACTCATGAGGATGGCGAAAGACTGGGCAGTGTTTTGTTCTGTTGTACCTAGGGTCACTATGAGTGGGAACTGACTCGACAGTATCTAACAACAACAACTGCATTCACCCTTCGCTAACTACCCCCATCCACACTGGGCATTACAGCACAGTGAACCAAAAGATATTCTTTTACTGTTTCCTTCCTTCCCTCCCTCCCTCTCTTCTTCCTCTGTACTCACCTCCTTTTCTTCTTCACTTGCATTAATTAACTAGTTAATTTATAAGTTCATCAAAAATTTATTTGGTACCTAAGAGGGTGAACTAGATTTATGACACATTCTTTGTCCTTGAAGAGCATATAGATTTGTGAGTAGCCAAAGTTAAGCAAGGCAGGCATATCTCAGAACAGAATGTGAGGCGTTACGGCTCCCCTTCTTTCACACATCTAGATCTGTGGAATGGCTGTCTGCCACAGCCCCATCCTTGTGGCCTTTGTTAAGAGTATACAGCCTCTGGACTGTATATAGTAGCGTTTAATAAACATCGTTTTGTTGGATTAGTTCAGGTTGGAATGAATTGGAAGGACTAATGTTAGAATTAGCGACTAAGTTTACAGAAATATTAAAAAGAACAAAACCAACTAGGTCACACGAGAGGCAGATGAACCGGAACCACTGCTTGGTCACGTATAAATTCCTAGTCAATACCCTAGATTCACAGATGTGCAAAGTAATGGGCCATATGAGAGAAAACACTTCTAAATTCTTTAAATTATATAACCCCAAATCCATGTCATTTAACAAGTGATTCTAACTCTTCTTTCCTTGCCATTATTGGATTTCAAAGTTCAGTACACATTTAAATTATTCAATTTTGATATCACTTTTCTGATCAAATGTCCTACTTTTGAAATGGAAAGCTCAGCTGGCCATGTTCCCTGTTAAGTTTAAGAAGCTTTTATCATTTAAATAAATTAAACCTTCCAGCATGAGCTTCACAGAACATAATCAAGCACAGAGAATAAAAGCTTAAATGAAATAAACCTCTTTGCTGATAGAAGTGGTGCTGGCTATTGTATACTCTACCAATAACTGAGTGGCTGGAACCATAGCCTGATTCAGTTTTTAGTTTTTTTTTTTTAAATTTTCTCCCATTTGTTGTGGTGTTCATAATGATTTGATTTGCCATTGGGTCTAAGAGTAAATCCAGTGCAAGATTCCTGGGATTCTTTTATCAATACTGATAAAAGAAAACAAATACTAGATTTTCTTTAATGCTGATTTCTTTTAATACCTCAGTGATAATCAAGTGTATACACTCTTTTACATGGTTTAATTCACATCAGTCGACCTCATATGAACTTTACTCAGATCCTTCAAACATTTTCTAAAATAATTTTTGTGGAGTGGAAGTTGGGTTTTTGAATGTTTATTTTCTGGAGAAAAATCATCATCATTTCCACATAGTAATTAGGAAAATTAATCTATATGGTTTCTGTAATAAATTAGCAGGAGACTTTTTACTTTCTGTATGATACATTCCCCATGAAAGATTTAATTGGGTGATGAAAATCTTATTGTTTGCAGATTCTTTCAAATGCCAAAGAGCAGCATGCAGAAGCTTTTTTTTTTTTTTTTTTTTGGTGTAAATAAAAAGACGTGCTCTATTTTTAAAGGAGTTTAACTAAATAAAATTTATCAGTCTTTCCATTGTGTTATGGAGTTGAGCCATTTTGCTATATACATGATAAAAAGTTAAAGACAAAAAGTATCTCTCAAAAGGCAAAGATTCAGGAGAATTTATTTGAGAACGCTCGTAATGCTCATGTAGAATGATTACTCTGTTATGTTTATGGTGAAATGTAGTCTTTTTAGTAATAAAAACACGTTGTTATTCAAACTTAGAGTTTAGGCATAAAGTTATCTCCAAAACTATGAGAACTTATAGTGAGGCCCTATTGCATCTAATGTTTTGAAATAACAGCGAGTTACTTACCTTAGGTATCCCTGCTGTTTTATTTTCTCGTTTGTTGCATAATCTATTCTCCCTAACCTAGGACAAAACAAAAATCTATTGTACTTTGCATATAAAATCAGGGTCAACTGACAGTGACACCTCAGTAGATTATTAGTCATTAAGCCTCATAAATGTGATAAAACCTCTTCATTTTTTGTTTGCCATCTCAGTACTATTTCTCTTACCTTGTGCTAAGAAAGCTTTGCATTGTCATGAGCTGGAAAATGAGTTCTTCATGGGTGTTATTGCATTCCTACAATGGAGTTTAAGGAAAGTTCTGATTCAAAACCTCTCAGAGACTGATTTGTGAATGGAAGATTTGAATCTGATTCAAATCAGCCAAGCTGTGTTAGCTATCTACTTGTGTCTGTCAGTGGGGCTAAGTGCTGGGGATGCCAGGAGGTAGAGGATATAGTGGCTGCCTAAAAATGAGGAAATGGGAGTAGACATTAATGATCAATAATAATACTACAGATAAAACTGATTCATTTTTTGCTCTTGTTGTTAGTTGCCATCAAGTTGACTCCAACTCATGGCGACCTTATGTATAACAAAGCAAAACGATTCCTGGTTCTGAAGGAATTAAAGGCAATCTTCATATTTGTAATACTCTTTATTAATAGACTCATCACAAACATGCATTTGTTAAGTGTTTGAAAAGATTATTGCATTAATTAATAAAATTTATTTATTGAGGGCTTTCCATGTGCCAGATCCTATTGTAGGAACTGGAGATGCAGCATTAAACATAATAGACAAAAATATCTGTCCTCGTAAACAAATGAATCTAGGTATGAGTGGGAGCAAGGTTGGTATCAGAGTCCAAGGAAAATCACATTCTTTAGCTCTTTCTGCCAACTGTTTTCATCAGTGAAATAAATTTAATATATTTAGAAGCAAGTTAATAAAAGACAAGGGCCATCTTGAAAGGAACAAGAAGCTACACAGTGGTGGCATGTATCTTGAGGGGAGATGGACTCAAGGAAACCAACTGATTTTGCCTTTGAGAATGAGGAGAGTTTAGAGACTACCTCCCTGAAAGCTCTACCCATCTGTTGGACAAGGCTACCATATTACCTAGTAAGCCCAAAGCGTCAATCATTTGTTCAGTTCACTGTCTTCAAGGATGGTTCTCCATAGCAAATGCTCTGCTGGGTATGAAACCACTGCAACATTCCCTATTTTACCCACCAAATAGCTGTGTTTTCACAGGGTCTAGGATGAAGTATCAAAGTTACTCTGAGGAGAAGTAGAGTGTAGTGGTTAAGATTATTTGGAATCATGACAATGGTGACACTTGGAGAACAGGTGGAAAAAGATTATCAAGTCTTCCTTGGGTCCTTCTCCACTCAAATACTGACAACAGTGTTTATGTGATGACTTGCAGTTCACTCAGCTCATTCACATGTATTACCCTGTTTCGTACAAGTCAGTTCAATACACTGAATGCTTTTCAAACTAACTGAAAACTAAACTTTGAAGTGTATTTCTAATTGTGTAAGTGTCCTTTTCCAGAACAGAATGTTATTTTCTATACATTGCTTGAGATTTCACACCATAACGACTTAAAAAACAAGAAGCATGGATTCTTTTTCCTGTTATCGAAACTACTTAAAACAAACAAATATTGAAAAGAAAACCATGTGTTAAAATGAAAACAAATTAATGTGTTCCAACAACAAAAAAAGATTGGAATCAGACTTCTTGGATTTGTATCCTAGACACTTATTAGTTGCATGGCGTAAGGCAAACCACTTAAACCTTTTTGTATCAGTTTTCTCCTCTGTAATGAGAATCATAGTGCCTATCTTGTAGCGTAGGTATGGCAGTTAAACAAGATAATATGTGTGTAGAAATCCCCACTTTGCTATATATAAACATTTTATAACTGTGTTTCAATGTCATAATTTCCTGTAAATAGTCAAAAATATAAATTTAGTATAAATCAAGAAACTCTATCCCATCCAGTATTTTTTTTTTTTAAGTTACCTTTGGCTTAAAAGCTTGATTTCTGATAAGTAGTTGATCAAATCCAAGTGCTATTGTTTTCAGTCAGGTTCCAGTTCCAGTTCTGTATGAAATCTCACAACCTTCCATTCCCATCCTCCCTCTGTACCCACTTCTACTTTCCCTGAGTTCAACACTGTCTGTGGGCCTGCTGCCAAGGGAAGGGGGAGTCCACTTCAGTACTGAGGGCTCCTCTGAAAGATCTGGAGGGCTGTGGTCACTCCTCAGAGAGCTGGCTACACCCCACCCCTAGCTCTGTTTTTTTATGTGGCACATGCAATGGTCTGAAATTCCTTGCCAGCTGATGTCCTACTGAGTGCAATCACTTCTCTCACCCCTTGATGTACCTTTGTCTTATCTGGCTTCTGTACAGCTGAAATCACAAATGGCTGTTTCTGTAGCTTCCTGGGTAGGCCCACAGGGCTCCTCACCATGCCTATCTGGGCTATGCAGAAAATGAGGGGCTAGGAACACAGAGGAGGACCTTTGTCTTCTGTAGGTCATATATTCTTTCCACTGTGCCTTTCTGGCTCCAGACAGTGATCTCTAGGTCCTGCTGCTCTGCAAACTCTGTATGAGAAGCCAGGGCCAGTTTCAATATTCATAAATATCCCTAAGCCTCAGGGGAACTAAGATTAATATCCCTCATACCCTCTCCCCCCGGTGTGGGGCGATGGAGGGAAAGGAACGACGTGCAGCACTCTTAGACTTTGTCATCTAATACCCAACACCTTTGTTCCTTCTCTTTCCCAGTTCTTTTATAGCTTCTTGTCGCAAAATATGCCAGTCCAGTTCTGTCTCATGTGTGCCCTGATGCAGACTGGGAACCTGATCATGTGATAGGACTCCCCTTATACTTGGTGTTTTGTAATTGTAATTTGAAATCTTTGTTCTCAATGTATTAGTAGCAATTCAAACATTTTGTTTGTTCTTGGTTGGGGAAAAGAGACCAGCTCCTGGTCAGGGAAGCTGGAAAAGTCTTCTTTTATTGGTATTTTACGTGGGCATATTACACTTAAATTACTAAGCATCCCAAACTTGGTAATCACTTAGTAGCCATTATACTGGAAATGACAAAAATAGGGCTCTGGCCTAAGAAGCCCACAGATCCTTACAGTCACCAGGGAGACAGACTCTTTCAGTATAATTTCTACAAGCTGTGAAGTTCGCATGGCAGTGCATATGGACATCACTGAGATAGCAATGCCCTTGTCTATTACATACCAAATTTTGCAAATAATACAGGACACCCAGTTAAATTTAAATTTCAGATAAACGATAAATACTTTTTTAGTATAAGTATGCCCCATTCAAATGAAACAACAAATAATTCTTCTGTTATAAGTATGTCCCAAATATTTCATGAGATTATATTATATCTGACATCCCTATCTGCCAAGCATCCTACAGTGCTCCTACAATGATACGTTAAAGTAGATCTTTCTCCCAAATGTGAAGACTAATCTCAATTACTATATTGGACCAAAGCTATGTAGATCCAAGACAAAGAATCTACTTTAAAAAAAAAAAAAAGATGGGTAGGGAGGGAAATGTGGCCAATCATTTACATTAGGCCTTCATTTCAGTCTGTAGAACTAAACTGAGTGTCTTTTCAGTGTAATTGGATGACATAGGAAAATAGTATCTGTTTCTGTGGTTGGGTCTGGTACTGTCCAAGAGAGTGCAAATATTCTGAAGGCTTAGTATAGAATCTGTTTACTTTGGAAGCTCAAGAAATATGTCAAACCTTTAAAAGACTTCTAATTAAATTGCTGGAGCTTTTATGTCAGACTTCAAGATGAGTGTTACATCCTTAAAAAAGATCCAATTTCATGTGTCACTAGAAAGGGAAAAATATTCTGGGTTGTACAGATAGATAGTTATTGAATTTAGAGTGTATTTATTTTAAAATATGAGTGAATACCACTTGATAAGCTGTATTCAGCACATCAATCTCAATTTAGAAAACTTGCCATTACCTAGATGGAGGATTACTCTCTCTCTGACTTTTTGGTTCACAATGACCATCATTAGTATTGGTTTCTGGTGTAAAATCAATGATTGTCTGTTACTCCTGGAAGCTGCTGAATCTTCAAAAGGTGATGAAAATGGTTTCAAACAGAAAATATTTTAAAAGACTTCAAGGGTGGAGAACTAAATTTTCAGTGTTTTTTACATGCCGGGGACTATGTGTTTTGCATATATTTCTAATTTAAACAACAACTTAATGTAAGAGGTTGATGCAGGTAAGTAGTTTTGCCAGAATCATAAAATTGGTTCTGAAAGTGCTTTATAACATAACTCTCTTTGAATTTTCTTTACAATATTCACACCTGTAGTTAGTTTTTTTTTTTCTTTCAGAAGGACTCTGAGCAAATGTTTCACGCTTAAATTAATGTCTACCTCTGATAATATAAAGGGCAATTTCTTACATAGCCAACATTTTTAATTTCTCTTAATGAAGTTGTAATAAATTCTTCTGATACTGTTTTCAAAACACATTTCTAATAAAATTAGGCTTTTTTGTTTGTGGATGCCCATCTAACCTCATATGCACTATATATTTAACTTTATATTTAAAATTTAAAGAATCTTGGAATTAGAAGAGTCCAGCTTCCCACTCAGTACAAGTATCACATAGATAATATCTTTACTTCTATTTGAATATTTTAGTAGTGTGAGATTCATCAGCTTTCAAAGTCGTTTATTCAGTTAATAGATAGCAGTAGTTTGAAATGAAGTCTGTATATAGGGCTGGTATTTGCTTCCCAGAAAGTTTTACTTATTGATCTACTTCTTCCCTTTGGGGTCACATAAATGAATTTAACCACCCCAACCAAAGTACTATGTTGGTAAACTGTCTAACTTTTCAGTATGCTCTCTTCCACCATCCAGGTACCATGCTGGTAAGCTCTATCAAGTATATTTAGAGCAAGGAATTTTTACTATATGACCCCTAAATAGGAGATGATATGAAAATGGTCTTGAATGATAATTATATACAAAAAGGGAAAAATGTCCAAAAAAAAAAAAGTGATGTTTTATAAGGAAATTTAATATACACAGAAATAGACACACACATATGTATATACATTTATTTACCCATATACATATTTCCTACTAAATGGGAACATAAAACAGAAAGCGAAATACTTCTATCAGTTCTATCTTAACTATATTCCTCCTCTGGTATGTAAGGGAGTGGAACTAAGCTTAGGAGCTCTGGCTAGTGCAAGTGGTTAACTGTTACTACTTTTGGCTACTAACCAAAAGGTTGGTGGTTTGAATCCACCCACAGGTGGCCTCGGAAGAAACGCCCGATGATCTACTTCTGAAAGATCACAGCCTTGAAAACCCTATAAAATGTAGTTCTACTCGGAAACACATGCAGTCTCCCTGAGTCAGAAGCAACTGAATGGCAACTGTTAGAACTAAGCTTAGTCAATGTTCCTAGGTTGGGTTTTAGGTATATCGCATCTGCTATAGGGCATTGAAATATTTCTATTCCTTCAGAAATGATCTTATAATACATTTAAGGTTTTCTTCTGTAAAACAAAGTACATTGGGTATGTTGCTGTTGTTGTTAGGTGCCAACGAGTTCTTTCTGACTCATAGCGACCCTGTGTATAACAGAACGAAACACTATCTGCTGGGCCATCCTAAAAATCATTGCTAAGTTTGAGCCCATTGTTGTAGCCACTGTGTCAAGCAATCTCCTTGAGGGTCTTTCTCTTATTCACTGATCCTCTGCTTTACCAAGCATGATGTCCTTCTCCAGGGACTGGTATCTCCTGATAACATGTCCAAAGTAAGCAAAGTCTCACTATTCTTGCTTCTAAGGAGCATTCTTGCTGTACTTCTTCCAAGACAGATTTGTTTGTTCTTCTGGCAGTCCATGGTATATTCAGTATTCTTTGCCAACACCATAATTCAAATGCGTTAGTTCTTCCTTGGTCTTCCTTAATTGTTGTCCAACTTATACATGCATATGAGGCGATTGAAAATACCATGGCTTGGGTCAGGTGCAGCTTAGTCCTCAAGGTGACATATTTGATTTTCAACACATTAAAGAGGTCTTTTGCAGCAGATTTGACCGATACAATGCATCGTTTGATTTCTTGATTGTTGCTTCCATGAGTGTTGATTGTGGCTCCAAGTAAAATGAAATACTTGACAACTTCAGTATTTTCTCTGTTTATCAAGATGTTGCTTTTTGGTCCAGTTGTGAGGATTTTTGTTTTCTTTATGTTGAGGTGTAATTCATACTGAGGGCTGTGGTCTTTGATTTTCATCAGTAAGTGCCTCAAGTCCTCTTAACTTTCAGCAAGCAAGATTGTATCATCTGCATATTGCAGGTTGTTAATGAGTCTTCCTCCAATCCAGATGCCATGTTCCTCATCATATAGTCCAGCTTCTCAGACTGTTTTTTCAGCATACAGATTGAATAAGTATGGCGAAAGGATACATCCCTGACTCACACCTTTCCTGATTTTAAATCATGCCGTATCCCCTTGTTCGTTCAATCAACTGCCTCTTCAAGTATGTACAGGTTCCACATGAGCACAATTAAGTGTTCAGGACTTCCCAATCTTTGCAATGTTATCTATAATTTGTTATGACCCACACAGTCGAATGCCTTCGCATAGTCAGTAAAACCCGGGTAAACATCTTTCTGGTATTCTCTGCTTTCAGCCAAGATGCATCTGACATTAGCAATGATATCCCTTGTTCCACATCTTCTTCTGAATCTGGCTTGAATTTCTGGAAGTTCCCTGTTGATGTACTGCTGCAACCATTTTTTAATTATCTTCAGCATAATTTTACCTGCATATGATATTAATGATATTTTTTGATAACTTCTGTATTCTGTTGGATCACCTTTCTTTGGAATAGGCATGTGTATGGATCTCTTCCAGTTGGTTGGCCAGATAACTGTCTTCCAGATTTCTTGGCATAAATGAATAAGCATTTCTGCAATTGCATCTGTTTCTTGAAACATCTCAATTGGTATTCCATCAATTCTTGTAGCCTTGTTTGTCCCCAGTGCCTTCAGTGTAGCTTGGATTTCTTCCTTCAGTACCATCGGTTCTTAATCATCTACTATGTGCTGAAATGGTTGAACATTGACCAATTCTTTTTGGTATAGTGACTATGTGTATTCTTTCCAGCTGCTTTTGATGCTTCCTATGTTGTTCAATCTTTTTCCAGTGGAATCCTTCAATATTGCAACTTGAGGCTTGAATTTTTCCTTCAGTCTTTCAGCTTGAGAAATGCTGAGCATGTTCTTCCCCTTTTGTTTTCTAACTTGTCTTTTCACATTTCTTTATAATACTATACCTTGTCTTCTCAAGCCACTCTTTGAAATCTCTTCTGTTCAGCTCTTTTACTTCATCATTTCTTACATTCATGAGTAAGTTTCAGAGTCTCTTCTGACATCTACTTTGGTCCTTTTTTTTCCTGACTTTTTAATGACCTTTTGCTTTTTTCATATATGATGTCCTCGATGTAATTCCACAACTCGCCTGGTCTTCACTCATTAGTGTTCAATGCATCACATCCGTTCTGAAGATGGTCTCTAAATTCAGGTGGGATATACTCAAGGTCGTACTTTGGCTCTCATTGACTTATTCTAATTTTCTTCAGCTTCAACTTGAACTTGCATATGAGCAATTGATGGTCTGTTCCACAGTTGGCTCCTGACCTTATTCTGACTGATGATATTGAGCTTCTCCATTGTCTCTTTCCACAGATTTAGTCAATTTGATTCCTGTGTATTCCATCCGGCGATGTCCACGTGTATAGTCACCGTTTATATTGTTGAGAAAAGGTATTTGCAATGAATAAGTCATTAGTCTTGAAAAATTCTGTCATGCAATCTCTGGCATCATTTCTATCACCAAGGCCATATTTTCTAACTACCAATCCTTCTTTGTTTCCCACTTTTGCATTCTAATCACCAGTAATATCAATGCATCTTGATTGCATGTTTGATCAATTTCAGACTGCAGAGGTTGTTAACAATCTTCAATTTCTTCATCTTTAGCATTAGTGTTCGGTGTATAAATTTGAGTAATAGTCATATTAACTGTCTTTCTTGTAGGCGTATGGATATTATCCTATCACTGACAGCTTCAGATCTTGAAACGTTCTTTCTGATGATGTATGCAACTCTGTTCCTCTTCAATTTGTCATTTCTGACATAGTAGATCATATGATTGTCTGATTCAAAATGGCAAATACCAGTCCATTTCAGCTCACTAATGCCTAGAATTTTGATCTTCAAGCATTCCATTTCATTTTTGACAACTTCCAATTTACTTGATACATACTTTGTACATTCGATATAGAATCACACAATTATAAAACGATCTGTTTTTAAAATCTCATTTTGAATCTCTCTCCTCCTTCACAGATCATTTTCCGTAAGATCAGTGATGTGAAGAAGGAGGAGGAGGAGCGGCTCAGGCAGAAGAATGAAGTAACACTCAGCATCCCTGTGGACCACCCAGTCAGAAAGCTCTTCCAGAAGTTCAAGCAGCAAAAGGAGCTACGGAATCAGGGATCAACGCAGAGTGACCCCGAGAGGAACCAACTGCAGGTAGAAAGCCGCTCCTTACAGAATGGAGCCTCTATCACTGGCACCAGTGTGGTGACTGTGTCGCAGATCACACCCATCCAGACATCTCTGGCTTATGTGAAAACCAGTGAATCGCTCAAGCAAAACAACCGTGATGCCATGGAACTCAAGCCCAATGGTGGTGCTGACCAAAAATGTCTCAAAGTCAGCAGCCCAATAAGAATGAAAAATGGAAATGGAAAGGGGTGGCTGAGACTCAAGAATAATATGGGAACCCATGAGGAGAAAAAAGAAGACTGGAATAATGTCACCAAAGCTGAGTCCATGGGGCTATTGTCAGAGGACCCCAAGGGTAGCGATTCAGAAAACAGTGTGACCAAAAACCCATTAAGGAAAACAGATTCTTGTGACAGTGGAATTACAAAAAGTGACCTTCGTTTGGATAATGCTGGTGAGGCACGAAGTCCATTAGAGCACAGTCCCATTCAGGCTGATGCCAAGCACCCGTTTTATCCCATCCCCGAACAGGCCTTACAAACCACACTGCAGGAAGTCAAACATGAACTCAAAGAGGACATTCAGCTGCTAAGCTGCAGAATGACTGCCCTGGAAAAGCAGGTGGCAGAAATTTTAAAAATACTCTCAGAAAAAAGTGTGCCCCAGACCTCTTCTCCCAAATCTCAAATGCCACTCCAAGTACCTCCCCAAATACCATGTCAGGATATTTTTAGTGTTTCAAGGCCTGAGTCACCTGAGTCTGACAAAGATGAAATCCACTTTTAATATATACATATATATTTGTTAATATATTAAAACAGTATATACATCTATATACATGTGTGTATATACAGTATATACATATATATATTTTCACTTGCTTTCAATATGACGAACACAATATGGATTTTGATATGTAAATATTGCATGTCCAGCTGGATTCTGGCCTGCCAAAGAAGATAATTATTAAAATTATAGATACTGCTTGTATATTATGCAGTTGACTGCATGCACACTTGACATTTATTTATAATCTCTATTCTATAATTAAAAAGGGTGATTTTTGTTATCCAAGGCAATGTACTATTTGAAGAATCAGGGTCCAACCTGCCAATGTTGCCATGACAAATTTGATCTCAGGCTGAGTATATCAAACTGTCATTTTCTCGCTGTTCTGTTAAGTTTAAATTATTGATTAATGCCAAGGAAGAGTTCAGCATTTTAAACTGTTAGTACCATTTTAGGATCTCTTTCCATAGGATATTTTTCTGAAACTTTAGTGTTAGATTATTTTCCCCTACAGATGGTGTTTGCTCCATTTAAATGATCTGTTTTGTTGCCTAAGCCAGATAGCAGTGTGGGATACTGAGAATTTATTGCTATGGGTTTTGTGCATGAGCTGCATTTTCTCACAACTATACCTCTCCTTTTTTAACATTATACCTAGATAGTAGTCATTAACTCTTACGTAAGGAAATCCCTACTCCCTCCACCTTGGAGAACAGCTGCCATCTTGTAAGCTGACTTTTTCAATACCATGAACACTAAACTATTAATATAGTGTATATTATTATAGAAACAGGGTATTAGGGCCTTTTAATAATTCATGTTAGAGATGCTGATTTTCCAACAGTGATGACTGTTCTAAATTTGTGTTTCCAAAACTTGTTCAAGGGTGAAGTTGAAAGGCTCTTAGCAAAGAAACAAACAAAAAATTTAAGTAAACATATAAAAAATTTAACTATTATGGTATAAATAAAAAAAGAATGTAAACAGCTAAACAAGTATTTCTAGCATATCTGTAACTTAGAAAGAATGAAACACAGGTATGGAATTGTTCACACATGATTCTTACTGTTAGTAAAGACAATACATGAAAGGTAATTAAAAACAAACAAACAAACAAAACACCAGTAGATGTTAAGTTGCTTAACTCAGATAAGTGCTTTTCTATAATTTTATTCTGGTTACAATTTTCTAAAGCTTTTTTGCACACAGTTCTACTGCTGGACTTCTGCTGAGTTGATACAATAGACTGCTGTAGCTCAGGCAGATCCACTTAAACGAAAGTGGGATACTAAAGACTGAATCTCATAGTCTTTTGGGTCGCAAATCCTCTTCTTAGAAAGTGCCTATTATTAGCTAAAAAAATTGTTAAGAAAAGTTGTTGCATATAGCTAGTCCCTTAAATGATATGCATTCAGAACAAAATACATCTTCATTGGAGAGAGCCCAGAAGAATCCATTCTTTTCTTTTGACTGAAGTATATTTTATGAATTTAACCAGAGAGGCATTTTTAATTGGTACATGCATGACATTCATTAGTAGGAGCAGTGGAGTTAGTGTTTTCATCAAGTTGAAAATATATACCACTAATCTGTACATTATTTGACCATCTGTACATATATGTTAATCATATATAAAAAAAGAAAGGAAAATTAAAGGAGGTATTTTAGTCTATTTCACGCATCTTATGAGCATTTGTAACTGTCTCCCAGCATTCCCAACAGAAACTACCAGAACTGAAAGACAAGGTTATTACAATCATACTGAAGAAACACAAAGCAAAGTAATTTATAAAACAGTTCCTATTTTAGGATTTCTTCCTCACATGCCCATCAGATGTGCCTCTTTCAACTCGGATTCTTAGAACACATATGATGGGCCATGGGTTCCATTTTCCTTTCTTTGTGCACGTAACTTCCACGAACAACAGTGGAGGTTTTCAGGGGAGCATGTTTCCATGCTGTGCTGTCTCTACACTATCTACCTGCCACAGGCACAAGAAAATGAGGCAACTATGGTGTAAAGAATCAGACTTGAAATGGGGATCTCGTTGCTTTCATGGCGAGGGTGGCATCTTTTTATTGACCTCTAACATTTATGGAATTCCAGGGTATTTTTCTGTTTGTTTAACCATGTAGGAGACAAGTTTGGCTAAACTTTTAAAGGTGAAGGATTGGTCAAATGAATCTGAGTACAGAAATTGTCAGTTGCCACATGCTTAACCCATACCAGTCGGCATAAAGCTGTATGAGAATGACTGTGAAACAGCAGGGTGATTTTAAGTCGCAATCCATGCCTTTGCGTATTAGTGGTACAAATATGTATTGTGTTCTAATGTTGACGAAAAGTTTCACCCAATCGACCTACAATATTTATTGTTCGTATCTGTAGGAAAGAAGCATAATGGTTTTGAACTACTTCAGGTTGTCAAGAAGGAGGAAAAAGTATCAATTGCTTATTAATGGTGCGGTCATCACAGTATTCTTTTCCAGCCACCTCTGTTCTCTGTGTGCATGACATGATGTGGTGCTGAATGCACTCTGCTGTTTCAGCAGGAAAGGATGTGTTCAGCAAACATTGTATGTATATAGAGTAGTCTTTTAGGTTCCCAGATTCCGCAATTCTTACCAGTTGAACTTACTCAGATTTGGATGAAGGGTGAACACTTGCGATATGTGCAATAATGATACAATCATGTTCTGTGTTGTCTCAATCAGCACACAGACCATAGACTCTCTTTTGGGGACCAGACGACTGCATGTTTTATTCTTAGACTGTGTAGATGCTCTTGGTGCATCCAGAAAAAAAATTTTACTATTATATTTCTGAACAGTGTACTAATAAGAGTAATAATGTAAGTATTTAAAATCTTAACATTTTCCAAAGCAACTTACACACCTTCAAAGGTTTCCTATGATAATATATGACCTAGTTAGAGGCTGTACCCTGGGCAGGTGGTTGTAACGTAATAGTGAAAGTCAAACAAGAATGGAAATGTGATGCATACATCATAACAGCAAGCTTTCTCAGTCTTTACTAGGATATTGCTGCTCTAATTGTGATCTAGTTGATGGAGGAGTCTTAACAGTAAAAGGCAAATAAATAGGCACACAAAAGGCAGATGACAATAGCGAGGCTCTTAGTGCCCCACATTGACGTCAGCAGTACTTAGAATGCTTCCAGGCACAATGATTGAATAGAGACACATACTTTCTTGTTAAAATGGAAAATTTTTATTATGACACTAGTTTCATCTCACATTAAATCTATTAGTACAAATGTCCTAAGAATTCAGGGTTTGTTTGTTTTTTAACTTTATGGAGATCAGGGCAAGTAGAATTAAAAAAAAAAAAAAGCTGGGCTTTGAAATGCCTCTTAGAATAGGTACTTCTGGAACACCCAGCACTTTAATAGAAATATTAATGATGACCACTAACTAAAGTGTCATTTTGTAAGTTAAGCTTATTGGAGCCCAAATGCAAATTATAGCTTTCTTTAAATTTAAGGAAATTTTGTTCACCTGTGATATCTAGACCATTTGATT
Source organism: Trichechus manatus latirostris (assembly GCF_000243295.1). Classification (NCBI taxonomy): domain Eukaryota; kingdom Metazoa; phylum Chordata; class Mammalia; order Sirenia; family Trichechidae; genus Trichechus; species Trichechus manatus. The sequence goes on along the minus strand of NW_004443946.1, from coordinate 14,807,772 downwards.
TCTATTTTAAATAATTGAATTATTTTAGAAAAATTTCTTCTTTTTTTTGTCTTCAGAGCAGTGACTGATTTTAAATGTCCAGTAGCTGGTACTGGTGAAATAATTTGTTATATTCCTAATGAATTCCAAAATGTGTATGACTTATCTCTTAAGCTATTTGCTCTGAATCCTTTTTCCACAATTTCATGTAGGCAATGAGAAGACTTATCTAGAAAGCGTGTATCATACACGAATAACTTAAAGATATGGATATGTTAGAATTATGTGAATGTTGTTTTTAATACTCCTTTGTTATGTATAAAAGTATTTCTCTTGTGACTTTTGATGGAAAAAGGGAGAAGAAAGAACAAATAGTCTTTCGAAAGCACCATGGAATGAGCATCTGGGCTGTGTCTTAGGTTCGGAATCTGGCTTTGCCACAGTCTAGCAGTATAACTTTAGGCAAGTTAACTGTTTTTTTTGCTTGTTTATTTTTTTGGTGTGTCAAGTCTTCAATTTTATCACGAATAAATACTAAAATGAAGGTAAGAGCTTTTCCCTTCATATATCAAGATGATATTAGGTAATGGCACGTTATCTTTCTCTTGGCTGAAAACCACAGTAAGACAAATTATTGTTTATTTTTCTCTTGTAACAGATTAGCCGAGATGGGCTGTCTGTCAGAATAGTCTTGCAAGGTTTAGAGGGGATTTTTCTGGTCAGAGTTTGGTAGGGAGAAGCATAGGTTGCTAAAAAATTATTAGTCAGTGGCATGTGAGCGTAAGGCTTGAAAATGTCCCGGGCATTTAGAAGTACTGATCAAATAAACATAGGAGAATGAAGGTCTTTTGAGGGCAGGAAGAGAGAGAGAAAAAAAGAGATAGGTACATTTTATGATTTTTCTTATTCTACTTAATCATATTGCTCAGTGGAAATTATAAATTGTGTGGGGAAAAGTCAACTTATTAGTGAATATTCAGGGTATAGAGTAGTTCATCTTTCAGTTTTTTACTTAAAAATAAGCATGTCTTCCTCAAGATATATGTCACATGAGCAGATCTTTTTATAACAAGAATCCTTTACTTTGAAAGAATCCTTTCCAGTAGCGATAGATTTTTCAATGCATATTTCGAATTAAAAAAAGAAATACATTTTTAAAATTGGAAGCTATTTGAATGACATTGAATAAACCACTTATGTTATTTTGTCCTAAGTGATAGTATTTTGATTTAAAAAGTTACGAAACATGATTAGTAAAACGTGCAATTCAAGGAAGACATGTTATTCAAGTTTCAGCCATGAGTAACCCTTAAACATTTGATTTTTGAAAAAAAATGAGGTTCGTTTTGGTAATATTCATTTATTCTGCAAAGATAATCTTGTATCTTAAGGGATACACGCAAACCAGCAGTTACTACATTTGCCATGACCATTTGGGTAAAGAAAATAAAAAGAGCAAATGGAAACCAAAGGGGAAATTTTATGTACTAGAAGAAATATTCAAATGTTTTACTGGGTATTGCTATTGTTTTTTGTCAAACCAGAATTTAAAAACTGTTGTTTTAAGTTTGAAATCAGGCATTATTTTGGAAGCAGACATAATTTACCAGATTAAAGAAAGATTAATCCTTGATGCCTTATATTTTTGAGAAAAAGAGTTAAAGAATGTTTCAGGGTATCATCACTGACAGTGACTTTTTACTATCCACTATAATCCTTTCTATTTATTTGCTAAATGTCGATAGCATTTATATTTTTATTCACTGTGCTAGGCCCATGACATTCCAACTCACACTCACATTACATATGTATTCTACACATATGTAAATAAATATTTTCAATCAACTTGTTCTCAGTGTAAACTTTGTACTTACAGCCTAAATGTCTGTTAGCAGTTTATATAACAAAAACTCTTATGATGAAGGCATGCCATTTATTATTTTTGTAAAGGGTCAATACAGATCAATTTGGCATGAAAAAATAATCATCTTAATCTTGGCCTAAAAAAGAAAAACCAAGAGATGATGTACATGGGACTACACAATCAAAAGAGAAACAATGATGGGGGTTTTAATAGGTTAGCGGTGCCAGGCTGCATGGGTTTATGGGGGTCCAAATCAGGATTTGCGGTGTCTGCATTTGAAACAAACCTACAAAGTCGAGCACAACAGGAGTCACAATTTAGACTCATATAGATCTAAATATAAGGGGCCCTGGCAGTGCAACATTGCAGCACTCAGCTGCCAACCAAAAGGTTGGTGGTCTGAACCCATCCAGTGTTTCCATGAGAGAAAGACCTGGCAATCTGCTCCTGTAAAGATTACAGCCTAGAAAACCCTATGGGGCAGTTCTACTCTAAAGTATGTTTTTATTATTTTACTCTAGCTTTACTGGTGTACATTGTTTTATACTAGTTTTACTGACTACTCTGGTGTGTGCAGCCTTCTCAATGAGAAGGATTGGGTAAGTCTGGAGACCCTGGTGGCGTAGTGGTTAACAGTTTGGCTGCTAACCAGAAGGTCGGCAGTTTGAATCTATCAGGCGCTCCTTGGAAACCCTATGGGGCAGTTCTACTCTGTTCTATAGGGCCGCTATAAGTCAGAATCAACTCAACGGCAACGAGGTTTTTTGGGTTTTTGGACCTGACATAAGTCATCAAAAAATAAGAGTGAGGATAGGGGATGAAGCACAGAGTATTTGAAATAGAAGAAGTTCTTTAGTTATAGCTTATTGTCTAATTGGCACATCCCAAGTCACAATAGTCAAGGACAAATTCAGATGCATTCCCAAGTGTCAAGAAGTATTTTAACTTTAAATAATGTGAATTACTAAACTTAATAAAACCCTAGAATTTTAACAAGACATAAATCGAAACATGTCTGTGTTGCATAACCTTCTTCTGTACTCTCGGTTTTTCTTATTTGTAAGCAAAAGAGTGCATATGTGAGATGTTTCTAGACCCCATAAGTGAATTATGAAAAATGCACATTCAGTTTTAACAATGAAGCTACAGAACCACCCTCATTAAAAGGTTTTCCATAACCGCAAGTTGAATATTAATCAATATTTGCATTCTTTTTTCTGGCATTTGCCATTTACCCTTTTTCTCTGCAAAGGTGACTATTAATTTTTTCCCAAATTAACAGGTCTTTTATCTCCTGGATTTTTACCCAACTTGTCTTATTTAGACTATCTCCAGATCTAGATATTTTTACATTCTGCCCCTAACCGAATAAACAGATGCTGAAAACAATGACTTTACTAGTAAATGTTTTTCCTGGATATGTGAGCTAGTCAGTGTTTGTTTGTTGTTATTTGTTATCAAGTGGATACCGACTTTATGATGACCCTTTGTGTGCAGAGTAGAACTGCTCCATGGTGTTTTCAAGGCTGTAACCTTTCAGAAGCGGATCTCCAGGCCTGTCTTCCGAGGCACATCTGGGTGGGTTCAAACTGCCAACCTTCTGGCTAGTAGTTGAGGGTTTAACTGTTTGCATCACACAGGGACTCCTCAGTATGTTTAACATTTAAAAATCAATAGACTTTTCTTGTATTAGGATAAAGTGCTTACTCTGAATTTTAGTAGTTTATTTTCCGTCCTTGGTACTTTTTTAGCCCAACTACTAAAAAAAGAAACACACGCAAACTATTTTAAAAATAGAAATTCTTCCTTGTCCATAGATTCTTTTCTACCTTGGAAATAATTAAGATAAGCTTTTATGAAATTCTAAATTTTGGTCTTAATTTTGCTTTCAGGACAAAGGCATTTAATTTATAATTTCTATGACTTTAAAAATATGTGATATTTCTAAAGATTATAGTGAAAAGTTTGGTGCCATAAAATAAGTGAAGATAAGATGTACTTAAAAAACCTAACACTATGTTAACGAAGTAATTGATAGAATGATGATACCTAATTATATTTAATAAATCAATTTGTTAAACAGTGCCACTGTTAATGATTATTAATAAGTCTAATCTTCAAAGCATTTGATGTAAAATAATTAGAGCTCAGCCATCCCGAGAAAAGCAGAAAATATCTCTCATCTAAGTCCAAAGGCCACTGAAACAGTATGAAGTTCTTCTACCACATCATTACTGTCCTTCTCCATCTCTCAAAGCACTTAAGAGAACATGCAAGCTCACACACACACCCCTAGACATAGCATCTCCTACTACTTGGAGACAACTAACTTTTTCATTCTTAGTAGAGGATTTAAATTTATTAAACCACATAATGGAGTTGGGAAGCACTTCACTGAGAAATTATTTTAGTAAAGAGAAATTATACGTGCATTTATATTAAACACTTCTTTAGATAGTACTAGAATTTGCTGTTGGTCCGAGATTTTAATTAAAATTCAGAATAATGCTCCGTAGAGAAAGGAGGACATGAACTAGCATTTTTAATGCCTAATATGTGCCAGATGTTGTAAGAGTATTGGTCAATATTCTAATTTAAGATTTTATATTTCTCAATTTTTATAAGGCCAATGTGTTTCTATGCTTTATGAGGGCAAGGACCATTGAGGGTTTGGACTGGGAACCAGGAAGATGATGAAGGCAATGACTGAAGAAAGATGGAGTGAAATCTATCTGTTCCTTCACTCTCAGGATTAGAAGTTAATTAAGCTTATAATTACAGAATGCTCATTCTATATTATGCTAAGCACTTTACTTAGATTATCTCATTTGACCCTTACAACAACTCTATGAAGATTAAGGAACTTGTCCAGGATAACGTAGCTATTAAGTGGTAAAGCTGAGTTTCTAACACAGGCCATCAGACCCTAGAGAGAAAACTTAACCCTAGAGTATGTGGACATTACAAAGACTATTTAGTCCAATCATGTATTCCAAAGTTTCCAAGATATGTTCATTTAGAGATGCCTTACATTAAAATAGTCTTTTAAAACTGGCCTCTGTAATCTAATGTTTGGTTTTCACAGAAGGTGGTAAATGACAAAGATTGGAATCATGACTGTTACAAGCAAAACGTGCCCCTGTCTCAATAACTCAATTTTCTCTCACTTCCTTCAACAGTTGAAGGGCATCAGTGGAAGTAAATTGCAAAATGTGGCTATAAGTAACAGGCAAGTTTGATGTGTGGTCACATGTATCAACATTTCCTTTTCCAGTTGAATTTAAACTCAAAGAGGTGATGCATGATATTTAAGGAAAGCAAGAGACATTCAGGATTTCTTGATATTTCTCTTTATTTTTAATATTGGAATTTGGATGAGACTCCAGAAAGATATTTATTTTTAAAATTTATTTTTTGACTCACTGAGTTTTAAGTATATTATTAATTACATTGGGGTTTGCTTCTTGGCCAAACCACTATCAAATGCATTATCCAAATGAACTATTTCTGTTTAGAATAGCAACTTTATTCTTATTTCCAAATTTAATGAGTCCTTTGTAAACACTTTTGAGAGTTTAAATAATGTTCTCTAACAAAAAAAATGTTAATTTTCTGAACGTGATTTATTTGTTCTACCCTTTGAGATTTTTAAAGCAAATGTCTTGAGATGAGGAGGAAAAAAACAAGGTATTGCATTTGACTCGGGTCCTCGGCCAGAATCATCTTATTATCACTTTGATAATAACATAGCCAGAGAGAACCATGGAAAGGACTCTCCTACTTTTTTCATAATAACCGAAGAGGACACTGGTTATACTATCCAAAGCTTTTATAGTTATCTCGCTTCTATCCTTGCCTTTTAAATTATAACTTCATTATTATGTAAATCAGGTCATGATTTGTACTATGTCTAAAGGCATTTGGTCGAAGAACAATTGACCAAATGGCACAACTTCTGGCCAGAGTTATAAGTAAGTAAAAGTGTAGAGAAAGGAAGGGGTAGCAGCTGCTTCCTCTGAATGAGTTCTCTGGGTGTGGTGCCTTTTTAAAAGTATTTTTATTTTATTTTTTAAGATAATACATTGTCATAACAAACCTTAAGATTATAGCGAAACATTACGAAGCAGTTAGAAAACTTGTCAAAGTTAACATGAGTGCTGCCTCACCAACCAATGAGTTTGGACTCTCTGGCAGTTCTACTCTGTTCTATAGGGTCGCTATGAGTCAGAACCGAATGGACGACAACGGGTCTTTTGGTTTGCTTCTGACCCAGGAGCCCCTAAGCACTTGGCTGGCTGGGCTGCATCTTGACTGGGCAAAACCGCAGTGATCTGACCACTCGCTCTTTCATGCAGAATCACTGGACTGTTGAATGACCAGGCCAGTCGAGGTCAAAATATCCACCTCGATGTCTGAATATTCCAAATTGATTATTCATAATAACTAAGTCATTTGTTGTCAAGTATTTTATCCTCGTTCTTTGATATATAATTCTGGATAACCTGAAGTTCAACCTTTTCCTTATATGGTCAGACTTTGCACTGAGTTGTGGAAATTGGACTTGGGGAATAAAATAGCATAAAGATTATTTTTGATCATAGAGCCGGTAGTGTCATTTGCCCATAAATTTTTCCCAACCAAAGGATGATGGAAAAGAGTCTTGATAATGCTGAGATGGAGCAAACAGGAAGAAGAGCTAGCAAACTATGTGAAATCGCCGCAGAGAAAGATGCATTTTGAATTCCATGTCAGAGAAAGTTGGATTTGTCTAAGATGAGAGGTTCAGCTCTTGAGACCTGACTCTATAATATTGGTACATTGAGATTCCACAGTCATGAATTGTCAGCTGATATGGACAATTTAATGAAAACTGTTCCAAACTCCAAATGCACTTTCATTGAAAATCGGGATTATTTAACCTATCCTATATTTAGAAAAATAGTGGTGAGGATTGTTTGCTAATCTCTGAGGGAATATTTTCACGTTTTGCTTCTCATTCTTCTTCTTCAGAGAAAGCATGCTAAGTGTAGTTAGCGTTTGCTTACATCTCCTTGCGGTTGGTAGCACTGGCATTTACATCAAGCAGTCAGCTTCCCCCTTAGAGTCATTCTCAGTTGACAAAGCAAGATGGGACATGCATTTATAATAGAAATAAATTCCTTAAATGATTATTTCATAACATTGGAACCGTTTCTATTCTGAAACATATGGTGTAGTTTATTGAGAAAACAATGACTTCTAGAAATGCTTATACACAGACAACACAAATTAAAGTGTGCACCTTTATGATATATTGAAAATTACAGTTTTTTTATTTCTATGTTCGAGTGACTTTGTTTATACTAGTAGCTACATTTTGTATACTATAATGCAAATACCTGACTGTAACACTGATGTTACTTTGGGAATTTATCTTTTGCAATTTCTGTAAAATTTTGCCACTGCAACCATATTTGTGGGAATCTAAGGTATTAAAAATGCCTCTGCCTTTAAGGATAAATTCACAGGAAGCAATTGATTTCATGTGTTAATCAAGGAAACGATGGGATAACTTCATGTGAGATTTTTTAATACCATTATGCTAAGCAGTAGTTGTCTGCTCTTTTCAAAATCAGACTCATGCTAAGCAGATTGTTTTTCTACTTAAGGTATTGCAATGTGTAATATAGACATTTTGTATGTACTGTGGACCTATCATTACCTGATTGCTGAGATGGTGGGTGAAAATATTGTAACTCTGTGACTTGAGGGTCAATTCCTGAATTTTGTGATCAAAGTCCAATTGCTTCTGGGAAGTTTGTGGTGACTATCACTTTATTTAAATTTGTTTCAAGAAAGGTCATTTTAAAAAGTGAATTGGCAGGTGAAAGTTCCTAACCCAAAAGAATTCTGGGTTTCAGCACAATAAACTGTATTTCATCAGGGAGGATTAACTTTGATTTTTTTCACACTTTATTTAAATGTGAATATTTTTTCATGATACAGAATAAAATGTGCATTTTATGGAACTTGTTTGAATTGGGTCTTTGTTGGAAATCATTATTTTGAATTTGGTTTAATAAATGAAAAACTTCCCATAAAATGACACCAAGTAATGGATTCAGAGAGAAAGTCTTTTGATATGTTAGTTTTGCTACGGTTATTTTAAGCTTTTATAATACTTTCCTTCTGATAAATTATTTTGTTGTATCGTAAGTAATAAAATTAAAGTCATGTCACCCGAGCAAAAAAAAATTTAAAAAAAGTGTTTGAATTAGAAGATTTCACTGTTCTGTGAAAGATATCTAATGATCAAATCTATGTAGAAGTTTAGGGAAGTTTTTAAATTTTAAAATGGAATTTCTTTCAATGTTTCATAATTCCATAAATTAATCAAAAATTCATTTTTCCTAACATTATGGGTTTATGCCAGGCTGTGAAATTTGGAGGTGTAAAGGGCAGAATGTACATGGGAGAACAGAAAATAAAGTTCTCTCTCTCTCTCATTCTTTTGGAAAAAAGTCAGAAATGGTTTTGTGTCTAGCCCTTGAAGCATTAGAAGACAAGAGCTAAATGTGCAATAAATGAGAACTGCAGATCTTTTCTAACTAAAGAAACACAAGTTTACGGGATGCTTTGCTGCATGTCACTAAAGAGCACCTATTGCTTTTCTGTGGAAACTAACATTTTAATTGAAGAACAACTGAAGTTGTGTCTTTGTTGTGGGTGTATTTTGGTATAAGTGAGAGAATCCTAGAGACGGCTCTCAATTACACAAGAATCAAGGGCATAATGATCCCATGTAATTAAATGGATCATCAAAGTCAAAGGATAATTTCTACACAAATTATCAGTAATTAGTGCTTCTTCCCATTTTTTTCTCTTTTTTTTTTCTTTCTTTCCTTATATATCCAAACACACACACACACTGCAAACAGCAGTATATTGCCATCTTTCCTTGTAAGTTCTGTGGTAATCATTCAGTTGAGAAGGAATGATTTTCAAAACATGACAAAACAGATTTATATGAGTTAAAATCAAGTGATGAATATCAATACAGTGTTACTGAAAAGATAGTTTTGTGGCAAAATATTCTATTTACATAAAGGTGCATGTGTCCTTTATTTCAATTCTCTTAAATTTAAAAAAAAAAAGTGTCACAAAAAGTGTACTCTCTCACTTTGACATTAAGATGGTTATTCAGTATCCTACTATCACAATACTCTGTCAGCTAAGAGTTTTAGCAGAACTGGATAGAGCATCCATTTGAATATCTGACTAAGTCTACACACTTGAGTTGGAGTTCAAGAAGACAGACAAAAGGTGGGTTGGGTGCTGACTAACCCAGTTTACTGTGTGAGCAGTAGCTGAAACTTCTGGGTCTCTGCTCTTCTGGGAGTCCAAGCGATTGCATGAAACATTGCTTTCCATTTCACCTGATTCTACTGTCCTCTGGTGCCCAAGCTTAAGTCTCTAGCTGTGTGTGTGTGTGTGTGTGTGTGTGTGTCTGTGTGTGTGTGTCTGTGTGTCTGTGTCTTTATTTGGGGATGACATCTTCTTAGGTTCTTAAAATTCACTGGGACTATTCTGGAGCAAATTTGTCTCGGAAGAAGTATAGCCAGAATGCTACTTAGAAGGAGTATGGTGAGACTTCATCTCATGTACTTTGGACATATTATCAGGTGGGACTGGTCCCTGGAGAAGGACATCATACTTGGTAAAGTAGAGGGTCAGTGAAAACGAAGACTGTTAACAAGACAGATTGGTACAGTAGGTGCAAAATGGGCTCATACACAGCAACAATTGTGAGGATGGCACAGGACCAGGCAGTCTTTCGTTCTGTTGTACATAGGGTTGCTATGAGTTGGAACTGACTCAATAACACCTAACAGCAACAACAACAACATTCCCATGAAACAGGAAAATGTATATCTATGACCATGGTTTATAAATAATATCGGCCACCCGGATCATTCAACCCATCAACAAACATTGTTTCTATGTATGATACTATCATTTGACCAATACAGCTGTTCCCAAAGCTTGGACCTTAGGGTGTCTTCCACAACTTTGAATATTCTGTTTTAAGCCCAACAGCAGGATTTTGTTAAAATTCTTCATGTTGATGAACTTTCAGCTCTTTAGTTTACTGATCAGCGGGAGTACCAGGAACAATACCTGGGTTTTAGAGAGAAGGGAGAATTTGAACTCTCTCATGACTTCTTTAAATTTCCACATTCTCTGCTCTTAATTCCCTTCCCCTCAAATCTTATCCACTCAGGAAAGGAGAGAAGGAAGCAGATTTTCACAATCCCAGTTCATTCACTGATTCATGCATACCCTTATCTTCTGTTCCCTCTGATATAGGCAGAGGGAGGAGCAGAAACCCTCTGCAGATGAACTTGAGCTGGTGGCTGCAGCTCCCTGCCTGCTTCAGGAAAAAAGGGAGGATGAAAGCAAGACATCCAACAATCACCAGTAAGCCCTCTGAAAGTTTGAGTTTAAAGTGGAGGGAGGGCAGGGCGGGGCTTGCCTTTCAGGACATCAGCAGCAACTGAGACACTTTTGTGCTGGTGAAGTTGCCAGGAGCCTCTCTTGTCTCCTCTGCTAGTGGGTACTTTGTTCTTTGTGCAGCCTGAAGTAGGTTGGGAACAGATCAAATGAGATAATAGCAGTGAAAGTGCTTTGAAAAATACAATGGGCTGTACAAAATTTGAGGTTCTATTTGCCATTGATTTTCCCAGTAGTCAAGGGTAGATTTCAGAACTTATTGAAAAGGAGCCATAAATATTAATAACGTACGTTGACACCCAGTTCCTAGGAAAGTTCCAGGTTTTTCTCACTTCTACAAAGATCGAAGTTTGTTCATCAGCTGGAGTGCTTTTACTTCCCTTTCAACCATAAAGGCTAACAAGCATCACATCCACCCACCAAACCAAAACCAAACCCACTGCCATTGAGTGGATTCCGACTCATAGCAATCCTATAGGATAGAGTAGAATTGCCCCATAGGGTTTCCAAGGCTGTAAATCTTTACAGAAGCAGATTGTCACATCTTTCTACTGCTGAGTGGCTGGTGAGCTCAAACCACCGACCTTTTGGTAAGCAGCCAAATACTTTAACCACTGCACCACCGGGGCTCCTTCAGACACCCTCCACAAACACACACTGCGGGAAATAGAAAATTTTATTTAAAAATTATTTGCATAAATAATTTAAAAATTATTAACATACGGGCTATATCATAAATATATCCCTAGTTTTACTAATCTGAAATACTCAAGAGAGCAGTACTACTTGACATTTTCATTTTTAGAGTTTGTTATCAATATCTTATGGGATCTTTCTTGCACAGATTAGGGATTAAATATTGTTTTGGAGTTCTCTCCTGATTTGTGATTCAGAGCTACAAGATAAATTCTCAAAATTAACTCTAAAGCAGTAAAGAGGCCACTAGCTATAGAGTTAGTTTAGAACTCTAGCCCAACTCATTTAGATATAAGTGAAGATGTAATGCTGGAATTGACAATTTAGAGTGTTTATATGTAACATGACAGAGTGACCAAATTTCAATACCAGCAATTCCATCCTGCCCACCTGGCTTCCCTTCCACATTGGGCCGGATATCTGTAACTTTTACAAAGCCAGTGGTGTCACTAGGGTTGGTGTCACCCAGTATAGTAATTCATGGTGTCACCCCCCCATGCTAATTACCACAATATTGTAGCTAAAACAATGGAAAATTTGACAACATCATCGACTATAAAAACACTGGCAGCAACGAAAACAACAGTGCATGCTTGTAGCGTGTGCAAACGACACCGTGTGATTCAAAGCATCACTGTAATTGGGTAATAATGACAGCTCCCGACTGGAGTGCATCAGAAGGTTCAAAAAGTAAATTAGCATAGAGTTTTCGCCTTGTAGCTATATTGATATATGTAAGCTGGGCTTAAGAAAAATTTTTGTTGTTGTTATAACTAACTATAGGATATTTTTAAAAAAATAATACATTTCTGCTGAAACACTGCACAAAAATTTTATAGACAGTCATTTTGGTGTCATCCCCTCTGACAGTGTCACCCGATGTAGTTCACATGCCCCAGCATCCCCTTAATGATGGCACTGTTCAGAGCTGCATCTGTTGTGGTTTTTTGCTGCTGTCGTTGTTTTGCTTGAATTAATTTTGATATAGAATGAATACTCTTACTATTTTGTAGTTGTATATGGATTGATGAATGGATGGATAGATTTATAAATAAAGTTACAGTTATTTGTCAGATAGGGTGTTAGATACTTTCATATATAATGGTCACAATAATCCTAAGTGGTAAATATTATCATCCCCATTAGTGAGACAAGGCCATAGACTCTGGGGGACTAAGAAACTTTTCCAACCATATAAACAGGAAGTATAGAAATAGTTTCCAAACACAGATCTCTGATTCCAAATGAAGTTTTTATTTATTTACTATTTTTTTATTTTCCTCAGAGTGAGTCTGAGGCCTACAGTTGGTATCTGATTTTCATATCGGCACTTGTAGAAATACAATAAATATTCAAATTATTTTTCAGAGGACTCTTTAGTGGCCCAGAGTCTTCCAGAGAAAGTTATCATCTGATTCTAGAACTTCAGGGTTGGGTCTTGTACTTGAGCTTCTAAGGCAAGAGAAATGCTAAGCTTCACCTTCAAGTGTGGTCTGCTTATCCACAAGTATAGAGTATTACAATCCATGGCATCATCTTAGTTTCTCCTTTGTGCAGTAACTTATGTGGAAAAGTCATACAGGAGCATTGAGTTCAGTGCAAGGTGCTCTGGTGACGTAAACACAAGCTTCTTAAAGGAAAACGCTATGTTTTCTTGTTCCTTTCTAGTGTGCACTGTCTTCAGTACAGTTACTGCAATTAAAAGTCTTGAAAGAATGCTTGGAATAGTTCAGGTCTATTCCCTTTAGACTAACTTCTATTTTTGAAAAGCTTTAATGCAACTGAACTTAAGGAGGAAGGATATACCTACTACTTGGTGTTCTCTTTGCCTTCAAGATGAGTGAGTCATCATAAAATATTTCCAGCTGTCTAACAATGTTAATTCACTTTATTGAAGAGAATTTTAACGTCCATCAACTAATACAGCTTATTAAAAGTTATCAGATTATGTGTCTTCACTTTAATGGTTTAATTGAATGATGATTTCTGTATACTGTGGGGCTTTGTAGTCAAACAGGGTAATAACATTTGCTTGGATAGAAATTCTGGCTTTGTTTTTTCACATGTTGCTAAGAGTTGATAATAAAGGCAATTTACTTAGTGTAGATGGGCGTTAGGCATGTAGTAAAAGTCAGTCTCTTTTTACCTAGTTTGAATTCTGCTAAGAACAAGCTCATTTTCCTCATTCACTGTTCTTGATTTTGGAGTTTGCGAATGCAGTAAAGCTGGAATAATGCCATTGCCCTTCTTGCAAATGTCTTCAGTTTCCAAGACACTCACTTTTCATTTTCTAGATATCAACAGATTCACAATTATCTGAACAATTCAACAGTAAGGGAAATGATACTTTTTCAAGGGTCTTACACAACGTTTTGAGGACTCCAAAGATTTTGAACTAATCGTTTAGACTAGTAGTTCTCAACTGGGGAAAATTTTATTCCCAGGAGACATTTGACAATTTCTGGGAACATTTTTGGTTGTCTAACTTGGACAGGGAGCTCTGGTGGCACAGTGGTTAAGAGCTCGGCGGCTAATCAAAAGGTCAGCAGTTCGAATCCACCAGCCACTCCTTGGAAGCCCTATGGGGCAGTTCTACTCTGTCCTATTGGGTCCCTATGAGTCGGAATCAACTCGACGGCAACGTGTTTGGTTCTGGTTTTTTTAACTTAGACAGGGAGTCCCTGGGTAGTGCAAACAGTTAAGTGCTTGACTACTAACCAAAAAGTTGGCAATTTGAACCCATCTAGAGGTGTCTCAGAAGAAAGGCCTGGAGATCTGCTTCTGAAAGGTCACAGCCTTGAAAACCCTATGGAGCACAGTTCTATTCTGCAACACATGGAGTTGCCATAAATCTAAATGAACTCGATGGCAACTCTTTTTTTTTTTTTAAACAAGGACAGGAGTGCTACTGGCCTCTAGTGGGTGGAAGCCAGGAATGCTTCTAAACATCCTACAATGCACAGGACTGCTCCTCATAACAGTGAATTATACAGCCCAAAATGGCATAAGTGCTGAGGTTGTGTTGTTTTTGTTATTAGGTGGCGTTCAGTCAGTTCCAACTCATAGCTGAGGTTGAGAAATCCTAATTTAGACCACATAGCATTGTGTTTGCTCCTTTCAAACTAGAAGAGCCATCATGTGGATGATTTGCTCCACAGTGTGGTAAGAAGTTGGCTTATTTAAAGCAGAGCCTGAGAACATTCCTAGAAAGTCCCAAGCACCACAATAGAGACTGGGGACAAGGATATGGTGGGCCTAGTGTTTTCATCCCTCCCAATCTCTGCATAATCTCTGTACCAGCCAGCCTGTCCCCACCTATCTGAACAGAGCAGAGTCATACTCTCCCATGAAGTAACATTTCCCAATCTGATGCTATAACTTTCAGCTCAGTATAGCCTTTACAGAATGCTTGTTTCTTTCTCACTTGATATTTAAATTTTCATATATTTGTATCAGCTTCCTTCACTTAAAAATTTGTAAACTGAAAAAAAAAAATGAATCCCTAACTTCCATTTTAAAAGAAGAACTTACTCAAAAGTGAAACAACTTTTTAAAGTATCCCTCAGATTACAAATCAGCCTGACTTTTTGACAGTACATAGTACATTGCAGCTTAAATTACAGGAAATCTAATAAATGTTGGCAAAAATATCTTCACTGTGATGATTATCACCATTTGAAAAGGGAGGCTCCATAGTTTAATTATGGTCAAATTCCTGCCTTTCTTCACTCTCTTACCTTTCTCAGTTATATACTGGCTTCATCACTCTTTGGAAGGAGAGACTCTGGGCTTAGAGTCAGAGCTACGGCTTGCCTATGCAAATCAGTACAAACCCTCATTGAGAATCCTGCCCACATTTATATTTCCATTACTGTACTACTGTTGTAAAATCTGACTGAATGTGATGGCTCCTACGTAATGACCGCACTGTGCATCTCATTCATGTTAGTGAGAGGAGCTTAGAAAAGAATTAATAATCTTCTCTGAACAGCCACCATTGTCATTCCTCCTTGAATGAGGCAATTCCTAGACATGTTTGTTGACTCCAGCAATCTTGCCTTCCTGAGTTCAGCTAGTGATTCAGTTTGTTTACAGATGAATTATATCTGTTATTGGCACATTGACGTCAGGTGCAGATCTATTGGAGAAGCTTTTATTGTAAAAGCTTTTATTGTAAAAGCTTTATTGCCTTTTTACATATAGCTTTATTGAAATATAAATAGCATAAAATTCACCCATTGTAGTATGTAATTCAAGGATTTTTAGTAAATTTATATAGATGTACAACCCTCACCATGATCCAGCTCTAGTACATTTCCGTTATCCCAAAATATTCCCTCACGCACAACTGCAGTCAACCCTCACCCCCAGCACAAGCTGCAGACAATCACTGATCTGCTTTCTGTTTCTTTAGATTTTCCTTTTGTTGTGGATTGAATTGTGTCCCCTAAAAAGTGTATGTTGTAAATCCTCACCCTTACACCTGTGGATGGTGCCCTGGTGGAACAGTGCGTAAGAACTACAGCAAGCTACAGCTGCTAACCAAAAGGTCTGCAGTTCAAATCCACCAGCCGCTCCTTGGAAACCCTGTGGGGCAGTTCTACTCTGTCCTATAGGGTGGCTATGAGTCAGAATTGACTCGACGGCAACAGGGTTTTTTAAAAATACTTGTGGGTTTAATTCCATTTGGGAATAGGCATTTCTTTGTTATGCTAATGAGGTCATGTCAATGTAGGGTGTGTTTTAAGCCAATCACTTCTGAGATATAAAAGAGCAGATCATGCACAGAAGAAAGTAAACACAAATGGAGAAGATTGATGCAACATGGAAATACCAAAGAACCAAGGAAGAGAAGCTGCAAAATCAAGAATTTTTCCCCCAGAGGAACAGGAAAAGCCTTCCTCTAGAGCCAGCACCTTGACTTCAGACTTCTAGCCTCCTAAACTGTGAGCAAATAACTTTCTCTTTATCTAAGCCATCCACTTATAGTATTAGCAGCACTAAGCAACTAAGACACATTTACTAGAAATTTCACAGTAAGTGTATATTTACTATTTTAAGAAACTGCAAAATTGTTTTCCAGTGCAACTGTACTATTTTATATTCCCACCAGCCATGTATGAGAGATGCAGTTTCTCCACATCCTTGCCAGCATTTTGCCCACTCACTATTTTTCACTTCAGTTGTTCTAACAGGTAAGTACTGATATCTCATGGTGGTCTTAGTTTTCATTTCCCTAATGAAAACCCTGATGGTATAGTGGGTAAGAGCTTCAGCTGCTAATCAAAGGTTGGCGGTTTGAATCCACCATGTGCTCCTTGGAAACCCTATGGGGCAGTTCTACTCTGCCCCAAAGGGTCACTATGAGTCAGAATCGACTTGATGGCAACGGGTTTGGTTTGTTTTTTAAAGGAGCCCTGGTGGCACAGTGGTGAAGAGCTCAGGCTGCTAACCAAAAGGTCGTCAGTTTGAATCCACCAGCTGCTCCTTGGAAACCCTACGGGGCAGTTCTGCTCTGTCCTAAATGGTCACTATGAGTCAGAATCGACTCTACGGCAATGGATTTGGCTTTTGGTTTATTAATGACTAGTGATGTGGAACATTTTTTTCATGTGCTTATTTACCATTAGTATATCATTTTTAGTGAAACATCACGTTATATATTTGCCATTTTATAATTGAATTATTTGTGTTTTTACTATTAAGTTTTGAGAGTTCTTATGTATACTACTAAATATGAATTCTTTGTAAGATAAGTGGTTAGCAAATATTTTCTCCTAGTGCATAGTTTGTGTTTTTATCCTCTTAACAGAGTCTTCCACAGAACAAATGTTTTTAATTTTGATTAAATCCAATTTGTAAATTTTTTTTTAATATTATGTTTTTGGAATCATGCCTAGGAACTCTTTACCAAGTCCTAGGTTATGAAGATTTTCTCCTATGTTGTCAACTAAAATGTTTTAGATTTTTACATTTCACATTTAAATCTATGGCCCATTTCGAGTTAGCTTTTATCAAGGTGTGAGATTTAGGTTGAGGTCCTTTTTCTTTTGCCTGTATATGTCCAATTATTCCAGAATCATTTGTTGTAAAGATTACCCTTCCTCCACTGAATTGCTTTTGCACCTTTGTCAAAAATCAACTGGCCTTACTAACCTGTCCCACTTATCTGTGTGTCTATCCTGCTGCTGGTACCACACAGTCTTGATTACTGGAGCTTTCTAATAGATCTTGAAACTAGAATAATTTCTCCCACTTTATTCTTTTTTTTTTCAAAATTGTTTATTCTAGTTTCTTTGCCCTATCATATACATTTTGAATAATCTTTTCTATATCTATAGAAGATCATTAGGATTTTGATAAGAATTATGTTAAACCTGTATGTCAATTTGAGGAGAACTGACATCTTTACAATGTTGAGTCTTCCAACTCATAAATATTGTATATATCTACATTTTTAGAGCTTTTTAAAAAACTGTTTTATCTGAATTTTAAAGTTTTTAACATGCAGGTCCTCTACATGTTTTGTTGGATTTACACCTAAAAATATTTCTTCCTCTCTCTCTCTTTTTTTTTTTTTTTTGAGTTATTGTAAACGGTATTGCATTCTTCATTTTGGTTTCCACATGTTCATTGCTAGCATCTAGAAATATCATTGATTTTTGTAAGTTTTCTTCGTATCCTGTGACCTTGCTAAACTCATTTATTAGTTCTAAAAAGTGTTCTTTTAGAAACTTTTAGTATCCTTGGGAGTTGTTCTGTAATCAATCATGCCATCTGAAAAGAGACAGTTTTATTTCTTCCTTTCTGATCTGTATGCCTTTTATTTCTTTTCTTGCCTTATTGCACTGGCTAGAACTTCCATTACTATATTGAATAAGAGTGATGAGAGTGGTCATCTTTGCCTTGCTCTCAATCTTAGATGGAAAGCATTAAGTACAATATTAGCAGTAGCTTTTTTGTGTATGTTTTCTTACAAGGTGAGGATGCCTCTCCATTCTTAGTTTTCTGAGAATATTTATCATGACTGGGGTTGAATTCTGTCAAATTCTTTTTCTGCACCAATTAATATGATTATATGTTTTTTCTTCTTTAATCTGTATTATACAGTGGATTACATTGATCAATTTTTGAATAGTACACTAGTCTTGCATCATTAGAATGAACCGCTGGTTGATCATCATGTAGAATTCTTTTCATATGCTGGTGAATTCTATTTACTGTTAAGAATTTTTACATCCATATTTATGAGGGATATTGACCTATAGTTTTCTTTTTTTTGTACCGTCTTTGCCTGAGTCTGGTATTAGGATTATACCAGATTCATGGGCTGAGTTGGGAAATGTTATCTCTATATTCTTGAAGGTATTGTGTAGAATTAATTCTTCTTTAAAAGTTTGAGAGCATTCTCCAGTGAAATATTCAGGGTCTGGAGACTTCTTTTTGGAGAGAGGTTTAATTACAGATTCGATTTTCTTTAATAGTTATGTTATTGTTGTTGTTAGGTGCCATTGAGTCACCTAACTCATAGCAACCCTATGTGTAACATAATGAAACACTGCTTGGTCCTGTGCCATCCTCACAATTGTTGCTATGTTTGAGCCCATTGTTGCAGCCACTGTGTCAGTCCATCTTGTTGAGGGTCTTCTTCTTTTACACTGACCCTCTACTTTACGAAGCATGATGTCCTTCTCCAGGGACTGGTGATATAAAGCTATTCAAATTATCTATTTCATGTTGGATGAGTTGTGATAATTTGTACTTTTCTAGAAATCGGTCCGTTTCATCTTATTTATTAATTTTATGTGGGTAGGGTATTGTAGTATTCCTTTATTATCATTTTGATGCCTGCAGGGATATCTCCTATTTCATTCCTGATAGTAGTAATTTTTGTCTTCACTCTTTTTTCTTTGTCAGTCTTCTGAAGACTGTTAATTTTATTGGTCTTTTCAAAGAACCAGCTTTTTGTACTCTTGATTTTTCTCTTGTTTTTATGTTTCCAATTCATTAATTTTTGTTTCTAATTCATTTTCTTGCCTCTGCTTCCTTTGAGTTTATTTTCTTCTTTTCTTTTCTCTAGTTTCTTGATATGGGAGATTAGATGATTGATTTGAGACTTTTCTAATGTAAGAATTCATTGATGTAAATTTCCCTCCTAGTACTACTTTACCTGCATCCTACACATTTTGATATGTTGTATTTTCATTTAGTTCAATCTATTTTTTTCATTTTCCTTGAGTTTTACTCTTTTAACCTTGGATTATTTAGAAGTGTGGCATTCAATTTCCAAGTGTTTGGAGATTTTCCTGTCAACAATCTGTTATTGATTTCTAATTTCCATTTTGATCAGAGGAAATAATCTGTATGATTTCAATTCTTTTAAATTTATTGAAGTTTGTTTTATGGCTCAAGCTATCATTTATCTTGGAATATGTTTCATGGGTGCTTGAAAAAAATGTGTATTCTACTGCTGTAGGATGGAGTGTTTTATAAACATTGATGGTGTTATTGAGGTCTTCCTTGTAGCATATGGATATTATCTTATCACTGACAGCGTTGTACTTCAGGATAGATCTTGAAATGTTCTTTTTGATGATGAATGCAACACCATTCCTCTTCCATTCCTGGCATAGTATACTGTATGATTCTCTGATTCAAAATGGCCAATACCAGTCCATTTCAGCTCACTAATGCCTAGGATATCAATCTTTAAGTGGTTCATTTCATTTTTGATGATTTCCAATTTTCCTAGATTCATGCTTCGTACACTCTACATTCTGATTGTTAATGGATGTTTGCAGCTGTTTCTTCTCATTTTGAGTCTTGCCACCTCAGCAAATGAAGTTCCCAAAAGCTCGACTCCATCCACGTCATTAAGGTCAACTCTACTTTGAGAAGGCAAGTCTTCCCCAGTCGTATTTTGAGAAACTTTCAACCTGAGGGGTTCAACTTCCGGCAATATACGAGACAATGTTCTGCTGCTATTCATAAGGTGTTCACTGGCTAATTTTTTCAGAAGTAGACCACAAGTCCTTCTTCCTAGTCTGGCTTAGTCTGGAAGCTCCACTGAAACTGCCTACCATAGGTGACCCTGCTGGTATCTGAAATACTGGTGGTGAAGCTTCCAGTATCACAGCAAATCACAAGCCACCACAGTACCACAAACTGGTAGACGTGTAGGGAATACTATGTGCCGTGACCTAAATACCGGGACTCAGCCTTTTCTTTTAAATGGGTGTAAATAGTTCTATAAATCCTTTGCCTAATTTCACATTAAATATGTACAAAGACAAGCAATCCTTAAAAACAAAACAAAACAAGATATACAATATCAGGAGTTGAGACTGAGCATCTAAATTTACTTAGCTGAGAACTTTAGGTAATGTCAAATAATTAAGACTTTAAAAAATTGAAAACTCAGGTTGAGTTATGCAGAATATTGTCTGAATGCTTCATTTTGCTTTGAAGATGGTGTTATACTCTCAGTCCACCCCTTGTCAATACTTGGTGTAAAATCATTTTAGTTAACTTTAAATTTTAGAAATGTTTATATCTAGTGACAATCATTTAATACAAATCAGTTTACCTACATTTGTTGAGCAAAAATAATTATAAGGCACTGTGCCATGTTCTGCAGATTACAGGAAGGGAAGAATATAGGACCATTCTCTAGAAACAAGGCAGCGGGTTGGTTATTGGGGTGGGGAATATAGCGTGCATTCACATAATAATCTGTGTCTTAAGTTGGGTTCCCCTAGAAGCAGACTCTGAGACAAGGCTTTGAAGACAAGTATGTAATGGGAGATGTTCCCAGGATGTACTGGTTGGGAACTAGGTCCATATTTTTTTCAGGGCTGAGTTGTTGCCCAGGTCACAGGGCATTCACTTTTAAAACCAGTAGTTGGTAAAACTGTGAGAGAATAAGTCAGGAAGGGAAAGAAGCAACTGCAGGAAGCATTAATAATAATAGTGAGTAGACATATTGCATCACAATAAAACTTTATTTATAAAAACAAGCACAAATTGACACCAGAGTGTACAATACATTTCAGAGTTGTCCTAACCAAGGAAACAAGAAAACTGGAGTACTGATCCACCAACTCCTATTCACCAGTGGTTGAGGCTGCTCCCAGGGGCTTTAACTCCCTGGTGCTTTCAGTCAGCCCTGTGCACGTGGGCTGAATACGTCCCTGTGACTAGAGACAAACTTGAGGCAGAGATGTAGAAGCCATCTGCATGTACAAGAACAGTAAATGCCAGGTTGTCACGGGTGGAACAATGTCTCAGTTTTTTCCTAGGGCTGGTGTAACAGAAATACCACAAGTGGATGGGTTTCAAAAACAAATTTATTTTCTCACAATTCTGGAGGCTAGATGTCTGAATTCAGGGTGTTGGTGCTAAGGGAAGGCTCTATCTCTTTTGGCTGTAGGGGAAGATCCTTGTCTCTTTTAGCTTCTGTAGCCCCAGCATTCCTGGATTCCTTGGCAGTCCTCACATGGCATCTGTCTTCTCCATTTTGTTCTTACTTCTGTGTCTAATCAGCTTTCTTCATAACCTAGAAGTGATTAGGTTTAGGACACACTCTACTACGATAAGGAGTTCCTGGGTGGCACAAATCGCTAAGCACTCAAGTACTAATTGCAAGGTTGGTGGTTTGAACCCTCCCAGGCTTCCAAAAGGTCACAGCCTTAAAAGTCCTATGGAGTGCAGTTCTACTCTGCAACACATGGGGTCACCATGAGTCAGAATCAACTCTACAGCAAGTAGTTTTTTGGTTTGTTTGCTTGTTTTGTTTTCTACATTGATATGCTCTCATTAACATAACAAAGAATACCCTATTCCCAAACCGGAACTCATCCAACATGTATTTTGGAGAGACACAATTCAATCTATAATCTATTACAATATGGCAAAACAAAATGGCAAAATGGCAAAAATAAAACAAATGGTATTTGAGAAAGAGGAAAGCATACATATAGTTAGGGAATTCACAGCAAGGGTCATTGAGAAGTTCTTGCTGGAGGTGGTCTTGAATGAAATGTTGAATAAAGAATATAATTTTAACAGTTAGAGATGAAAGAAGGCCATCTTCAAGGAAAAATGACTTTAACTTGGAAAGAGCAAAGTGTATGGGTAGGCATCAAACTCTTGCATCAAATCTAGATACAAGTGGAAGGGGAGGCTGAACAGATTGTTTACATTCACAATGGGAAAGACCCCAAATGCTAAAGTAAGAGGTAAGCTTTTAATTAAGAAGAAAGTTAAAAAAGTAACATGACACATTGGATGGGAAAGCTAAAACTAAACCTTTTTATAGTTATGTTACTTTTCCCCCAACTTGGAAAATACCAACCATATTTCACATTTGGAAATTTCTTAGAATTTTATTCCCATGTTAAAGTCTAGACTCTAAAATTTTAAAACACTCAAATAGCAGAAAGCTTTCTTTCTTTCTTTTTTTTGCTGATTTTCAAGTTTTTTTTAAGCAAAACAAAGTATGCCTTGTTATTTTAAATGACTTTTTTCATCTTTTCAGTTTTTATTTCTTTATGTTTGTTAAGCAATAAATCTGTATTTTCTTACACATTCTCCCTGCCCAGAGTTAGCAAAACATTCCTTTATAGACAAAACTATTAGAGGATGTTTGAAGAAGGAGATTCTTCAGATCAAATCATGGATAAACGATCAAGTAAAATATCTATAAACAACTTATAAAGACTGACAAGTTTTACACATTTTAGTAACTCGTTTCTTACTATAAATAGCAACTGGTTCAGGAAAGCCACAGATAACTGCTAATCTTAGCATCTTTATTAAAGAGCTATGTAGGGTGGCAATTTCGTTAGGTGTTGGAAGTAAATAATAGGCAAGATGAAAAATGAGATTTGTAGTGGGTGGCTGAAGCATCTTTCTGGTAAATCATGTCATGAATGAATGCTTTCTTCACATTCAGACTTGCATCATTTCTTAGGGGATTTTTGTTGTCATGACAGCAAGTTTTACAAGAGCATTTTCAGCTTCCGTAGTTTAAATTAGAATTACACAAAAAGAGGTTGATACAATGAACACAGGTGAGCTTTAATTGTTACATTTGGATAATCGCCCTCAGCTTCATCACAATCATATCTTTGAAAAAATTAAAAGTGTGACATTTCTTTCCTTGCAAAGGAAGGTCATTTTATTATAAGGCTGTTTTTTCCTAAGAAAATGAATTTTAAAAGCTCTAAATTTTTCTCAGCTTATATACTATTAGACTGAAAGGTAATTTATTATAAATAAGTTATGATAGCATCTACTACATGAAAGGACTTCAAAATTATATTCTATTTCTTGTAGAGATGAATTTTGATGAGTATTATTAAGCTCAGTATAGTTGAAAGTGTAGGTAAAACATGAAAACACTATTAAAAATTTGATGGCAATCTGCACTGAGCATATTCTTTTATCTTACTTGAAAATCTCATTAATGTGAAAAATCTTTCTCGTTGTCCTGTTTATCTAATGCCAAAAGCATCACGATAAATGAAAGTTCTTCCTTCATTTTAATTTCAAATACATACACCTATAATATTGTTTTCTAGTGGTCTATTTATAAGTATCTTCAAGATAATTAACACAACACATAAAATTCCTCCTTGTTATGTTGACAACCATCTTATTTCTAAATAGAAAGGTAAGAGGTGACAAGTTAGTATTTGTGTGCTTTTAAAAAACATTTTTAATATCCATAACTTCTTGATGAATTAAAAATCATTATTTGAACCAAGAAGTGCCACTTTATCAAAGCAGCTTAACTGAACCCAAATTTCAGTGTTTTTTTCCTTCTTTTCTGTGTCACCTAAAGAATGTCTTTTTCTGATCCCAGAAATAAGACCCCATTCGATCTTATTAACAATACTAAATAATACATTCATTTTTATATGATTAACCTAGCCCATCAATTAGAATATTTTATACAATATATAACAAATTGTAGCTAGAATTTGAGGGGGCAACATAGATGCTAACTCTGGGGTAAACTCCCTTGATTCTAGCCCCATATCTAGCACTTAGTAAGCTCTAACCTTAGGCACCTGTTTTCATCTGAATGTGTCTTGGTTGCTCATATCAAAAATGGAGATAATAAAAGAGCTTACCCTTTGGCATTGCTATGAGAATAAAATCAGTTAATATTTGTGAGGTGTTTAAAACAGAGCCTGGCACACAGGAATTGCTATATAAGGGTTTATAAGAAACATACATTTTAAACAAATGAAGACCAGTGCCATGGTTTGAATTATGTCCCCCCAAAAATGTGTATATCAGTTTGGCTGAGCCATGATTCCTGGTACTGTGTCACTTTCCTATATGTTGTAAATCCTGCCTCTATGATGTTAATGAGGGAGGATGGGTTCTTTTAGTAAGGCAGAACTGGATCTACAAGACCTTATTGTGTCCTGAGGCAATCTCTTGAGATATAAAAGGCAGAAGTGAGCAGAGAGTTGGGGGACCTCATACCATCAAGAAAGCAGTGCTGGGAGCAGAGCGCATCCTTTGGACTGGGGTCCCTGCACAGAGAAGCTTCTAGTCTGGGGGAACACTGAAGAGAAGAAGGCTGACAGAGAGAAAAAGCCTTCCCCTGGAGCTGATGCCCTGAATTTAGACTTTTAGCCTACTTTGACTGTGAGGAAATAAACTTCTCTTCGTTAAAACCACCCACTTGTGATATTTCTGTTACGGCAGCACTAGATGACTAAGACAACCAGGATCTATTAGTTTTGATTATGATTTCTTTAATGGGCCACAAACCTCTTAGGGTACATTGCATGAACAAGAATAAAGCCATTTGTTATCTGAGAACTGAGGAAACTCAAATCATTCACACAGAAAATAGTTATTTACCTTAAGTCTACTTGTCATTTGGGTCTGTGTTTTGCTGGATATGAGAGAATATGCCAAAATATCAGTGACTTAATCACACGTTTTCATTGTTTCAAGTATAAAAATTCAAAAGTAAATGTTTCAAGAATAATAGAGTCAGAATCAACTAAACAGCAGCAACCTGTTGTCGAGTCAATTCAGACTCATAGCAACCCCATAGGACAGAGTAGAACTACCCAATAGGGTTTCCAAGGAGTGGCTAGTGGATTTGAACTGCCAGCCTTTTAGTTAGCAGCTGAGCTCTTAACCATGGTGCCACAATGGCAGCAATAGTTTTTTTTTTTTTAAATGGTCATTCAATGGCCTTCAGGAACTCATGCTTCCTTTAGTTTTCTGATTCACCATTCCAAGGTGGGTCTCTCATTCTCATTGTCAAATATGTCTACTGGAACCCCAACCAACTCATCCACATTCCAAGTCTAGAAGAAATAAGGAAGAAGAAGAGCATACATCCCCTTTTAGGAAGACTGTAGGGAAGCAGTACACAATATTTCAGCTCACATCTCATTGGTTAAAACTTCATTGCATGACTCTATCTACTGCAAGAGTGACTGGGGCATGGCTGCAGAAATATGGCTGGTTACTTTTGAGAAGGAGAAACAGCAGAATGGATTTTGGGAGACAATTAGCAGTTCCCAAGCTTGGTTCCTAGTAAATGTTTATAATGCTCATTCAGATTTAAAATTCAATGTAATACGTAAAAGAACTGAATGCATCAATTAGGAAACAATTTGGTAAAACCAGCCTTTGCCTCAGTGTGTGAAGACTTACAGCTAATTCAACTAATGGGTTTATGGAGCTGTGTTAGAGAAAAGAAATTCTTCACTAAATTATCTGTTAGTCTGCAATAAAATTTTTGCCAACTCCCCCCTTAAATCTGTATCTGAAACTCAAAAATATATTGTTGGTAAAATACCAAGCATGCTTCTGTTAAGTCTTCAAAAATGAGTAAGATACAATAACTATCTTTACTGTGGGAGAGGGATGATTAAAATAAGTAAGTAACCACTCTTTATGACATGATAAGGTGATATAAAGGACCTATGAAGTATGTTTGGAGTTCAAGGGAAAGAGAAGTGGCCCAGGAATTGGATGGATAGAATTCTAATAGATAGGGTGTTGAAGGGTAACCTTGGGGAAAAATGCAGATAGGCAGTGTAGCATAAGCAAAGGTCCAGAAGTGGGGAATGATGCCATGAATTTTGGGAAATCACTTGAAATATCACATAAATATTAGACATGAAGTCATAAAGCTTAGAGGGGCTAGATTAAGAAGGGCCTTTGATACCTTACTGATTGTTGAGATATTGAAGGTAGAAGCAAAGGGGTGACATGACAGTCCCACCTCCTCATTTATCAGTGGTGACCCCAATCTCCTGTCCTTTGGTCATGGCAGCCCCACCACCTCAGCTCCGAGTGGTAACCCCATCCTCTTGGCCCACCTGAGCGGCAGCCCCCCACTCTGAAACAGGTGGTGGAGATCTGACTCCTTGAAATCTAGGAGGCAGTTTTTTCACCATTTGAAATGGAGGTAGTGGTTCCACCCTTTGAAATGGAGGCAGCCCTGCCCTCCATGGTCCCTTGAACAGTTCTGTTGATCTCCAGACTTTTTCCAGGATAATGCCTTCCTTTTCTCAGAGGACAACAGGTATTTGAAACCAAGTAGCTCCATTGGCCTGTATACTGCTTGTATAAAGCCAGGAAGCAGGCAACTGTCCTTCATTTTGTACTGCCTCTGTCTCTTTCTGCTGCAATGGTTGAATAGATTCATTAGTCACAGGCTTAATCTCTTGAACAAAATATTGAATAGCCATGCCCTTGGGGAAAATTTTTTCAGGACATGTTTACTTAGTTTGTACAACAGAATTTTCCATGTCTTTAAGTTCTGGATTCATTTTGCACAGTTCATTTTTAATTCTATCTCTTTCCTTTTGCATTTTACTATAGGTAGCAAGGACAATCCACACTGCCCGTTTAAGATCTTGCTTATAAATCTCCTCTTCCAAATATCTAAATTCATTACTTACAGGTTCTACCTTCCACCAGGCATTCTAACATAATTCAGACAAGTTCTTTACCACTTTATGAAAAGCACCACCCTTTCTCCATCGTTCAATCACAGTTCATGATTTCCTTTTAAAACATCACTAGATGCATATTTAATGTCCACATTTCTAGCAACATTCTGTTCATGATGATAGAAGGTTTCATCACAGCTCTCAATACTTTCTGAGCTCCCACCAGAATTGCCCTTAATGTCCATAATTATACCAACAGTCTTTTCAAGGCAATCTAGTGCCTTACTGTAAAAGCACATTAAAATTCTTCCAGATTCTACCCATTACCCAATTTCAAAACCATTTCTACATTTTAGGTATTTGTTAGAACAGCACCCCACTCCTGATACCAAATTCTGTTCTAGTTCTTAGTGCTGTTGTAACAGAAATACCACAAGTGGGTGGCTTTAACTGTATATGTCAATATGGCTAGGTTATGGTGCCCAGTTGTTTGGTTAAATACAGTCTGGATATTGCTATGAAGGCAGTTACATGTTATTAGTATTTAAGTCAGTTGACCTTAAGTAGATTATCCTTCATGATGTAGGTGGGACTCAAAAAAATCATTTGAAGATCTCAAGAGCATAAACTGAAGCTTCCTGAGGAAGAGAGGTTCTATTTCAAGACTGTTACTAGACAAGACTGCTGGAGTTTCTGGCTTGTTGCCTGACATATGGATTTTGGATTTGTCAGGTCCCAAAATCACATGAGCCAATTTCTGAAAATTAATCTCTCTCTCTTCTTTTCCATCTTTTCTCTCTCTCTATATATATATACACACACACAACCAAAAACCAAACCCAACCCATCGCCCTTGAGTTACTATACCTCTGTCTCTATCTCTGTCCATACCTATATCCATATCTATATCTATGTATCTTAGTAATTTAGTTTCTCTATAGAATCCTGACTAAGATATATGTTAGTACTGAGTGTGGGATGGGTCCTAATTTTTCCTGTGTGGTATCTTATAGATACTGAGAACAGACACAGAGACATACACAGGGGGAAGACACCAAGTGAATATTTATCTGCAAGCTAAGGAATGCCAAGGATTATTGACAACCACTAGAAGCTAGGAGTGAGGAACAGTTTTTCTCAAAGCCCTCAGAAGGAATCAACATGGCCAATATCCTGATTTGGATTCCTAGCCTCCAGAACTGTGAGAAAATAAATTTCTGTTTTTTGAAGTCACCCACTTTGTGCTATTTTTGTTACGCAAGCCCTAGGAGACTAAGACAGTCCCCTATTCTGCATAGGCGAGGCTGGGTGCAGTGAGAAACACAAAGAAATGAAGCGAAACCTGTGAGAGTCAGAACTCGATGGGCCTGCCTTGTTTTTCTGGGTCTCATAAGTTTTCCACCTTTGACAATGTGCAGCTTACCATTTTTGTATCGCTCTCTATTAATGGAAAATACTTGAGTTTTCCTTTTCCACCTGACACAGATTCTGGTTTTTGCAGACTTTACTGTAGAAGATTTCTCCTTTCCTTTTGTGCATAAGACAGTTGGATAATTTAAGCATACTTTCTAAAACAATGGTGAGATCTAGCTATGTTAAGAAAAAGCATATTTTGTTTTGTTATTTACTTTTTTGGTAGGAAAGACATGGGGGTTGCCATGAGTCAGAGTCAGCTTGATAGCAAATGGTTTGTTTCTTTTTTTCGTTGTGTTTGACTTAAAGATTTAAATTGTTTCAGTGATGCTTTGTATTTTCATCTGAATAATTTACTCTAAAATTTCTTAAGAATGCTACACACAAACAGGCACATATACATTTCAGTAATGTGACTCATTTGGAAAATAGACTATCAGAATTATGAAATATTTTTAAACTATATTCTGTTATCACATAACTATCATAATTGCAAGTAACTGCTAAAAGCATTTCGAAATAAATAACGCTGGACTCCGTTTTAAAAATGTGACTTCTTTATAATACTTACTATTTACCTATATATAGTTCGAAGCCAAATTGCAGAGCTACAAATATGGACTCATACTGACAACATCTTGCTGCATGTTCATATTCAGAGCAGAAATGTTGTGGTCCTTCTTTGTAGTTATGACTGATGGTAATTATCATCTGTGGATGGGGCTGTGGCTGAGATTGATCCCAAGCAGCAGGCCTCACCACACTGCAACCATGTGGCATTGATCTTTGATTTGTGGCTGAAACCATTGCCCACTATAATTTTGCAGAAGATAAATTGCATACACACTTTTCTTGCTGCGAGTTACTGATACTTCTTATTCAGAGTTTGTATTCTCAATATTAACGCTGAAGAAGGCAGATAAAAACCAAAAAATTTGTTACTGAATATTCCTTGCACCTTGAGCACCAGGCTATTAGGAAGTATGGGGGTGCAGGTTTAATTGGAAACACAGTTGCTTAACATCACAATTCCTAAAAGCCTGTTCCAGGCCAAAAGCTAAGGCCACACTCCACCTAGCTGTGTCCTCAGTTAGCTACCTGCTCAGACTCATGACCAGACCTGAGCCCAGAAACAACTGCTAAGTAATCACAGTGTGTCTTTGGTTAATCCTGAAGCTCCCCCTCCTCTCTATAGCTCCTCTGTCCTTCTAACCTTAGCCAAAGGCTTGTTGCTGTTGTTGTGTGCTCTTGAGTGGATTCTGACTCATAGGGACTCTTCATGGAAGCAGATCACCAGGTCTATCCTCCCGCAGAGCTGCTGGTGGGTTCGAACTGCTGGCCTTTCGGTTAGCAGCTGAGCGCTTACTCATTGTGCCACCAGGGCTCCTTGACAAAGACTTAGTTTTCATGAGACAATTCGTGTCACTCTACATAGATATATGCCTTCTTAACAGAATGCCTGTCATCATCCTTCTGAAAATCAGACCAAACCTACATTTACTTTGAACATGCTGTAGTTTTCCTCAGCTGTATGCTGGTCAGTATGTTTTGGTAAAGGCTCCCTGGTGGCACAATGGTTAAGAGCGTGCCTGCTAACAGAAAGGTCAGTGGTTCGAACCCACCAGCTGCTCCATGGAAGAAACAACCTGACAATCTGCTCCAATAAAGATTACAGCCTAGGAAACCCTATGGGGCAGTTCTACCCTGTCATATAGGGTTGCTACGATTCAGAATCAACAGCACACAAAAACATTTCTTGGTAAGATATATAAATTATTATATTTCTTTTTAAATTGAAAAATCCAAGTTCAATTTACCAAATCTCTGTGCATCAGTATATAGCCATCTCTATAGACATCTGAATATCAGTATATAGACATCTGAGTATCTTCTTACCCCTTTCTCAGCTACTTTATTTTGTGCATTTCCAAGCACTTTCTCCATTGTTGCCCTCTTCTTGTAATTCCTAGCATGCTTCAAAGTAGTAATTTTAAAAGATGTGACTGATAATTTCTGTTCCTCTTTCTTCATGTTCATTGAAAACCCTCTGCATTGGATCATCCAAATGTGTAGAAACATCTTCTCATCAAGTCCCCCAATTATTCTCCAGGACTGTAAGGTAGCAAACTTTCTCCTACTTTATGAACTCTTTTTTCTTCTTTCTTCTTTAGTTGAACCTCTACATTATTATAATCACTCCCTAGTGTTTGGGACTAATCTTGGCTTTTGGCAAGAGAGATTTGCAAACCTGTAGTCTAATGTCCTGGGAGACAAACACAGGTCATCTGTGATACCTCCCTGACCTTGTATCCTAGTTCTGGTTCCAAGACCAGGACCAACATTGTTTTGACTTTTTCATTCCTTAAGCCTGCATTGTGAACTTGGTCTCTTGCTTATATCTCTGCCCTGCTCTTTACATTCTCCTCCCAACCATAAATGCCTGCACTCAAACTTCAAATTGCTGCCTATGGTCCTGTGATCCGCTGAAAGATTTTCCAGTGTCCCATTTCCCAGTGTTATGGATTGAATTGTATCCTCCCAAAATATATGCTGAAATCCTAAATCCTGTACCTGAATATATGACCCTTTTTTGAAATAGGGATTTTCCTTTGTTATGTTAATGAAGTCATACAAAAGTAGTGCACATCCTAAATCTAATCACTTCTGAGTGGTGTCTTATGAAAAGAGCAGAATAGACACAGAGACACACACGGCGGGGGGGGGGGGGGGGACACAATGCCCAGGAATGCCTAGGAATACCAAGAAACACCAAGGGACTCCTAGGCCTACCAACAGGAAGGATCCTAGCTTAGACAGCATGACCTAATGTAGACTTCTAGCCTCCAAAACTGTGAGAAAATAAATTACTGTTTTTTTTTTTTTTAAACTACCCACTTATGGTATACACACCACAGCAGCAGTAGGTAACTAAAACACTCATGGTCTCAAAGCTACCCCTAGCCTGATCCTATAACCACTACAAGGTCCTATTATCTCCTATATAAAGTATTACAATAGCCACCCAATTGATCTTCTTAGCTGTAATGTTCTCTTACTCCAGTTGTTCTGGGTCTGTTCTTCTTTGAAAACTTCCATGATCTTTACTGAAAGAAGTAATGACTTTTCTTGTGCTATTTCCTATCTAGGAGCCCCAGTGGCAACCGTGAATAAGCATTGGGTTGCTAACCGAAAAGTTGGTAATTCAAACCCACCAGCTGCTCCGTGGGAGAAAGATGTGACAGTCTGCTTCCATAAAGATTTACAACCTTGGAAACTCTATGGGGCAACTCGACTCTGTCCTATAGGGTCACTATGAGTCAGAATTGACTTGATGGCAGTGGGTTTGGGTTTTGGGTATTTACTATCTACAAAATACCTTTATGAGAGCAAGACATATGCAGTATCAAAGTAGTATATGTATACATGCCTGGTGCTATCCTAAGAGCTTTACAAATATGAACTAATTATGCCTACAAAGGAGCCCTGGTGGAGCAGTTGTTAAGAGCTATGGCTGCTAACCAAAAGGTCACAGTGAAATCCACCAGCTGCTTCTTGGAAACCCTGTGGGGCACTTCTATTCAGTCTTATAGGGTCGCTATGTGTTGGAATAGACTTGACAGCAACAGGTTTGGTTTTTTTTGGGGGGGGTTATGCTTACAAAAACCCTATTATCCTAATTTTTTAGATGAGAAAACTAAGGCATAGAGATGTTAAGTAACGTATCAGATGGCTATACATGGAGAGAGTCGTAATTTTACCCAGGCAGTCTGACTTCTGCATCCTTATGCAGCCTCTCTAAGATCAACTGTTTTCTCTTTAAAGCTAGTCATATATATGCAACAAATTGTACATAAGGTGGTAAAAATCATCTGGGTTTATTTCTGATTTAAAGAAATTTTCTGATTTCTATTTTCAGTAGTAAATGTTATTTGGACAGATTTGTCTATTCTGCTTTGGTAGAGATGAAATATCTCTGGGTATTAGTGATATTAGTGATTTTTGTATCCTATTTCTGTAAGTTCTTATTAAAATCTAATGAGTCTTCAAGAAGGAGAAAAGAGGCCTAAGAATATTAAAAGCAGGAGTGAATTACCAGAGGGACCTGAAAATAAACACTACATTTTATGTGTAGATATTAGGAAGGCAGTCAGAAGGTATCTGAAGTTAGAGATGAAAGGAGGCAAAAGACGAGAAGGGAGAAAAGAAGGAATGCAGGATCGTTTCAGCCTGCTCAGAGGAAAGCAATGGATAGTACACTTTGAACTCTGTGTGTCCTTTTGGCACGCGGATGCCACTGCTACTAATTGGAAACTATTATTATATAAGGAATTACATGCAATTTAGTAGGAAAATCTCCAATTGAGTTGGCTTTATGTCAAGAGATGAGGAAAAAAATGAGAGACATACAAGAAAATATACAAAATAAAATATTTTTAAGGGAAAAAAATTAAGTAACCTCAATTTTTCTGTCATGATTATCATTCATGTGATGATTGACTGTGACAAAATTGAAACTTGAACACAGTTTCAGTTGAATTATTTATCCAAATTTAGTATAAAGGCAGTTTAATATATCGAACTTTTTATTGTCACCCAGAGAGGAACATTAACCTAAAAATAGTGACAATTAAAAAATGTGCTATACTGTGGGGAGAGTGTCATTGCCCTTGCTGCGTTTCTAGTATCTGTAAATGTCATCTCTGTGGCATATTATACAGCAGGACTGTGCTATTTCACCTTTGGTGGCTTACTTCTTTACCTCCTACTGCTTTGTTTGATTAGTAAAAAAAGAAAGCTATATTTGGCATTTGTGGAAAAAAATCAGGTCAATAACTAAGACTTGAGACCCTTCCCAAACTTGAGATAAGACATGAGGAAAGATCCTTTTTGAGAAGGCCTTTACAATCTTTCTGCTTCCCCCACGCTTTGAAAGAGCATGTATTCTAAAAAAGCAGAAGATGAAAGAAGGGATAAAAGAAATCAAGGTTTCACTCTACTCAAACATGGCCATGACTTCCATTTGAATTTTGTGATTTCCTAGTATATCAAGACACATTCCTATACACAAATATACATGTAAAATATAAAATGAGATGTTTTTATATTATCCTAGTAGCCATGCTTGTTTATAAGGTAACCAAAGTTGCCTATATTTACAGGATACCTATTGTTAAATACAGCAAAAACAAACAAATGAAAAAAACTCCTGAATCCTTTATTTGCTCTAGTTATATATACATTTTTGTGGCAGGCATGCTGTCTTAGGCTGGGTTCTTGAGAGAGAGAGAGATTTATAGCAAGGAAATGGTTCACACAGTTGCAGAGTCTGGAAAGTCTCAAATCTGTGGGTCAGTCTGAAGGCTTCTGACTCATGTAGCTGCAGGGGCTGGTGAACCCAAGATCGGAGGCTGACAGATCCCAAGATAAGCAGGTAAGCTGCTAGCTCAAGTCCCAAGAACAGAAGTCAGATGAATGATCCAGAACGAGCAAAAGCCAGCGAGCTTTGCCAGAATGTCCACATATATTGGATGCAGGCCACACCCCCAAGGAAGCTCTCTTTCAATTGACTGGCTGCTTATAGCAGATCTCATCATGGAGGTGATTATATTATATCAGATCTCATTATGGAGGGGATTACATCATTACACAGCTGACAAACTACGTCATAACTGCCAAACAACTGAGAATCATGGCCCAGCCAAGTTGACACACAACCTTAACCATCACACATGCCTAAGATTTTTATATCCATATTGAAGGCTGATAATTAATTTTTAGCCAAAGAAAACAGTTGTTTTTCAGAGATTAGTTTTTTGTTTGTTTGTTTAATTTGACTGTGCTTTAGGTGAAAGTTTACAGCTTGTGTTAATTTATCATTCAAATATTCATACACATATTGTTTTGTGCCATTGGCTGTAATCCCTACAATGTGACATCATGTTCCCTATTTCCACCCTAGGTTCCCTGTGTCCATACGTCTGGTTCCTGTCCCTTCCTGCCTTCTCGTCTTGCTTTTAGACAGGAGTTGCCCATTTGGTCTCATATATTTGGTTGAACTAAGAAGCATGTTCCTCATGTGTGTTATTTTTCATTTTATAGGCCTGTCTAATCTTTGTCTGAAAAGCAGACTTCAGGAATGATTTCAGTTCTGAGTTAGCAGAATTCTGGGAGCCATAGTCTCAGGGGTTCCTCCAGTCTCTGTCAGACCAGTAAGTCAGATCTTTTTTTGTGAATTTGAATTCTACTCTACATTTTTCTCCTGTTCTGTCCTGGACTTTCTGTTGTGATCCCTGTCAGAGTGGTTGTTGGTGGTAGCCGGGCACCATCTAGTTCTTCTGGTCTCAGGCTCATGGAATCTCTAGTTCATGTGGTCCTTTAGTCCTTTGGGCTAATATTTTCCTTATGTCTTCAGCTTTCTTCATTCTCCTTTGCTCCAGACGGGATAGGACCAATAGATGTAGCTAAAATGGCCGCTCACAAGCTTTTAAGACCCCAAAGACTACTCACTAAAGTGAGATGTAGAACATTTTCTTTATGAACTATGTTATGCCAATTGACCTAGATGTCCCACAAGACTATGGTCCTCAGGACCCAGCCCCAGCTACTCGTTCCCTCGAAGTGTTTGGATGTGTCTAGGAAACTTCTGTGCTTTTGCTTCGGTAGAGTTGTGCTGACTTCCTCTATATTGTGTTATCCTTCTCTTCATTGACTTTGACACTTGTCTACTATCTAGTTATTAATTTTCCCTCCCTATCCTTCCCCACCCTCATAACCATCAAAGATTGTTTTTTTTCTGTGTGTAAACCTTTTCTTGAGTTCTGAAATAGTGGTCTCATTCAATATTTGTCCTGTTGTGACTGACTTATTTCACTCAGCATAATGCCCTCCAGATTCATCCATGTTGAGAGACGTTTCATGGATTCATCATTGTTCTTTATTGTTTTGTAGTATTCCATTGTGTGTATGTACCATGATTTGTTAATCCATTCATCTGTCGATGGGCATTTAGGTTGTTTCCATCCCTTTGCTTTTGAGAATAGTGCTGCAATGAACATGGGTTTGCGTACGTCTATTTGTGTGATGGTGCTTATCTCTCTAGGGTATATTCCTAGGAGTGGGATTGCTGGATGGTACGGTATTTCTATTTCTAGCTTTTTAAGGAAGTGCCATAGCGTTTTCCAAAGTGGTTGTACCATTTGCATTCCCTCCAGTGGTGCATAAGAGTTCCAGTCTTCCCTCAACCTCTCCAATATTTGTTATTTTGTGTTTTTTGGATTAGTGCCAGTATTGTCAGGGTGAGATGGTATCTCCTTGTAGTTTTGATTTGCATTTATCTAATAACTAATGATCACCAGCATTTCTTCATGTGTCTGTTGGCAACCTGAATGTCTTCTTTGGTGAATTGTCTGTTCGTATCCTTTCCCCTTTTTAATTGGATTATTTGTCATTCTGTTAATGAGGTGTTGAAGTATTTTGTATATTTTAGAGATTAGACTCTTGTTGGATATGTTGTAGCCAAAAATTTTTTCCCAGTCTGTAAGTTCTCTTTTTTACTCTTTCAGTGAAGTCTTTTGATGAGCATAAATGTTTAATTATTATGAGCTCCCACTTATCTATTCTCTCTTCTGGTGTTTGTGCATTGTTAGTCATGGTTTGTGTACTATTTATGCCATGTGTTAGAGCTCCTAGCATTGTCTCTGTTTTTTCTTCCATGATCTTTATTGTTTTAGATTTTATATTTAGGTTTTTGATCCATTTTGAGCTAGTTTTTGGGTATGGTGTGAGATACGGATTTTTTCATTTTTTTACAGATGAACATCCAGTTATGCCAGAACAATTTGTAAAACAGACCGTCTTTTCCCCATTTAATGGACTTTGGCCCTTCGACAAATGTCAACTACTCGTAGATGGATGGATTTACGTCTTGGTTATCAATTCTGTCTTTGTGTCTGTAGTATCAATATCAGACTGTTTTGACTACCATGGCTGTATAATAGATTCTAAAGTCAAGTAGTGTGAGGCCTCCCACTTTGTTCTTCTTCAGTAATGCTTTACTTATCCGGGGCCTCTTCCCTTTCCATATAAAGTTGATTTGTTTCTCCGTCTCATTAAAGAATGCTGTTGGAATTTGGATTGGGATTGAACTGTATCTGTTGATTGCTTTGGGTAGAACTGACATTTTCACTGTGTTGAGCGTTTCTATACATGAATGTGGTATGTTTTTCCACTTACGTAGGTCTTGTTTGGTATCTTGCACAAGTGTTTGTAGTTTTCTTTGTATAGGTCTTTTACATCCCTGGTTAGAGTTATTCCTAAGTACTTTATCTTCTTGGGGGCTATTGTAAATGGTCTTGATTTGGTGATTTCCTTTTCCAAGTTTTCTTTGTTGGTGCAGAGGTAACCAACTGATTTTTGTATGTTAATCTCGTACCCTGCTACTGTGCTGAAATCTTCTATTCGTTCCAGTAGTTTTCTTGCAGAGTCTTTGGGGTTTTCTGTGTATAAGATCATATCATCTGTGAATAGGGATAGTTTTAGCTCTTTCTGACCAATTTGGATGCCCTGTATTTCTTTTTCTTGCCTTATTGCTCTAGGTAGGACTTTCAGCACAATATTGAATAAGAGTAGTGATAAAGGGCATCCTTGTCTAGTTCCTGTTTTCAGAGGGAATGCTTTCCATCTCTTCTCATTTAGAATGATATTGGCTGTTTCTTTTGTATAAATGCCCTTCATTATGTCGAGGAATTTCCCTTCTATTCCTATTTTGCTGAGAGTTTTTATCAGAAATGGGTGTTCAACTTTATCAAATGCCTTTTCTGCATCAATTGATAAGATCATGAGGTTCTTGTCTTTTGTTTTATTTGTGTGGTGGATTACGTTGATTGATTTTCTGCATACTTGGTATAAATCCCACTTGGTCGTGATATATTATTTTTTTGATATGTTGTTGAATTCTATTTGCTAGAATTTTGAGAATTTTGCATCTATATTCATGAGGGATATTGGTCTGTAGTTTTCTTTTTTGTGTGATATCTTTCCCTGGCTTTGGTATCAGGGTTATGCTGGCTTCATAGAAAGAGTTTGGGAGTATTCCTTCCTTTTCTAAGCTCTGGAATAGCTTGAGTAGTATTGGTGTTAGCGCTTCTCTGAAAGTTTGGTAGAATTCTCCAGTGAAACCATCCAGGCCAATGCTTTTGTTTATTGGGAGTTTTTTTTTATTCCCTCTTCAGTCTTTTCTTTTGTTATGGGTCTGTTCAGTTTTTCTATCTCAGTTTGTGTTAGTTTAGGTAGATAGTGTGTTCCTAGAAATGTGTCCATTTCCTCTAGGTTTTCAAATTTGTTGGAGTACAATTTTTCATAGTATTCTGTTATGATCCTTTTTATTTCAGTTTGGTCTGTTGTGATATCACCTGTCTCGTTTCATATTAGGGTTATTTGCTTCCTCTCCTGTTTTTCATTTGTCAGTTTGGCCAGTGGTTTGTCTATTTTGTTGATCTTTTCAAAGAACCAATTTTGGTCTTTCAATTCTTTCAATGATTTTTCTATTCTCTATTTCATTTATTTCTGCTCTAATCTTTATTATTTCCTTATTTCTGGCGACTGAGGGTGTCTTTTGCTGCTCTGTTTCTATTTGTTCGAGTTGTAGGGTTAATGTTTTGATTTTGACCCTTTCTTCTCTTTGGATGTGTGCATTCATTGCTCTAAATTGACCTCTAAACACTGCTTTTGCTGTGTCCCAAAGCTTTTGGTATGATGTATTTTCATTCTCATTTGATTCTGTGAATTTTTTATTCCATCCTTGATTTGTACTACCCAGTAGTTTTTAAGCAAGGTTTTGTTCAGTTTCCATGTACTTCATTCTTTTTCCTTGTTGTTTATGTTATTGATTTCTACTTTTATGACATTATGATCTCAGAAGATGCTTTGTACCATTTCGATGTTTTTGGATTTTGTTAAGGCATGGTTTGTGACCTCAAGTGTGGTCTATTCTGGGAATATTCCATGTGCATTGGAAAAGAATATATGCTTTGCTGTTGTTGGGGGGAGTGTTCTCTATATGTTCATGAAGCCAAGTTGGTTGATTTTGGCATTTAGATCTTCTGTATCCTTATTGAGCTTCTTTCTAGGAGTCCTGTCCTTCATCAAAAATGGTGTGTTGAAGTCTCCCACTATTATTGTGGAACTATCTATTTCTCTTTTCAATGCTGTTAGAGTTTGTTTTATGTATTTTGGAGCCCTGTTGTTCCTCCCGGTGTATTGACCCTTTAATCGTTATATAGTGTCCTTCCTTATCCTTTATGGTGGGTTTTGCTTTAAAGTCTATTTTACCAGAGATTAATATTGCCACTCCTGCTCTTTTTTGGTTATGGTTGCTTGATATATTTTTTTCTATCCTTTGAGTTTTGGTTTGTTTATGTCTTTGTGTCTAAGGTGTGTCTCTTGCAGACAGCATATACATATATCAGGCTTTTTATCCATTCTGTCACTCTCTGTCTCTTTACTGGTGCAGTCAGACCATTTATATTCAGTGTAATTATTGATAGGTATGAGTCTACTGCTGTCATTTTGATGTTTTTGTGTGTGTGTGTGGTGTTGGCAGTTTCTTTGTTCTGCTTAATTTTCTGTGCTAACTTCTTTTTGTTTATGTATTTTATTTTCATTCCTTTCATTGTTGTTGATTTTGTGTTTGCTGAGTCTTTATGTTTTTCTTCTTTTTTATTTTGATGGGTAGGTTTGTTAGCTTCGTTTGTGGTTACCTTGAAATTTACCTGTGTTTTTCTAAGTTTAAACCAGTCTTTTATTTCTTGGTTTCACCTTAATTTTCTCTCCATATGGAAGTTCTATGACTACATCGCTTATTCCCTCTATTTTGTTTTGACGTAGTCATCATTTACATACTGACTTCTCTGGTTCCCTACTTTCAGTCTTTTAGCTTTATTTTATTTTTGTGAATTCCCTATCTAGGTTGGTATCTGGTTGATCTGTCCTGTATCATCATCTTGGATTGTTGTCTGATGTTGTTGGTTCTCTAACCAGAGAACTCCCTTTAATATTTTTTATAATTTTGGTCTAGTTTTTACAAATTTCCTCATTTCTGTGTATCTGAAAAGACCTAATTTCGCCATCGTACTTGAGAGGTGATTTTGCTGGATATATAATTCTTGGCTGGCAATTTTTTTTTTCTTCAAAGCTTTGTATATGTTAACCCATTGCCTTCTTGTCTGCATGGTTTCTGCTGAGTAATCAAAGTTTAGTCTTATTGGTTCTTCTTAGTATGTGACTTTTCATTTAACCCTAGCTGCTCTTAGGATTCTTCCTTTGTCTTTGGTTTTGGCAAGTTTGATTATGATATGTCTTGATGACTTTTCTTTGTTGCCTATCATGTATGAGGTTCGTTGAGCTTCCTGGATAGATATCATCTTGTCTTTCATGATAATAGTAAAGTTTTCCACCAGCAAATCTTCAACAATCCTCTCTGTGTCTTCTGTTATCCTCTCCTCCCCTTTTCTGGTGCTCCAGTCATTTGTAGGTTTTCCTCTTGATAGTATCCCACATAATTCTTAGGCTTTCTTCATTTTTCTTCAGTCTTTGTTTCTGATTTTTCCTCAAACAAATTGACGTCAAGGGATTTATCTTCAATCTCATTAATTCTGACTTCCATTGTCTCAATTCTGCTCCTTTGACCTTCTATTGAGTTTTCTAATTCTGAAATTTTATTGTTAATCTTTTGGATTTCTAGTTGCTGTTTTTATATGATTTCTAGCAGCCTGTTTATTCTGTTGTTTTGGTCTTGTATTGTTTTTCTGAATTCTTCTATTGCTTTCTGTGTGTTCCTTGGTTTGATCTGTATTTTGCATGATCTCCTTCTTAATATCTTGGAGAGCTCTGTTTATTAGTCTTTTGAATTCTTTATCAAGAAGTTCCACTGGTTTATCTTCCTCCAGAGGTTTTCTGGGTCTTTATTTTGGAAGCTTCCTGGAGCCATCTGATCCTGCTTCTTTATGTGATGTGATATTTGACTGCTATTGCTTAGGAACCAGTAAGTTATTATATTTATTTATTTATTGCATTTTTGTTGATTGTGTCCTGAATTTTTTTTTTTTTAATATTTTATTGTACTTCAGGTGAAGGCTTACAGAACAGATAGTTTCTCATGTAACAGTAACACACATGCTGTTTTATGACATTGGTTAACAACCCCACAACATTTTAACCCTCTAAATACTCAACTTTTTTTTTTTTTGGTGAAAATACACATAGCCAAAGATACGCCATTTCAAAAATTTTTTTACATACACATTTAAGTGACACTGACTACGCTCTTCTAATTATGCTGTTATTCTCACTTAAGATGAAGGCTTACAGGACAAAATAGTCTCCCGTTTGACAGTTACTACAAATGTTGCCCTATGACAATGGTTAACAATCTCACAACACATCAACAATATCCTTACTCTATTTTGTGTTCCCTATCATCAGCTTCCTACTCCCCTTCTGCCTTCTGGGCCTTGTCACTGGACTCCTGTACCTCGTTACTCTCATGGTTTTACTGGGCTGTCCACTCGCAGGCTGATCAGTGAACCTCGAAGGTAACTTTACCACTGAGCTAAAAGGGTGTCTGGGGGCCATACTCTCGGGGTTTCTCCAGTCTCCTTTAGGCCAGTAAATCTGGCCTCTTTTTTTTTTTTTGTGGGTTAGAATTATGCTCTACATCCTTCTCCAGCTCTGTCCAGAACCCTCTGTTGTGATCCTGGTCAGAGCAGTCAGCGGTGGTAGCCGGGCACCATCTAGCTGTACTGGACTCAGTCCGGTGAAGGTCTTGGTAGCTGTGGTGTCCTGAATTTTTGTTTCATTTTTATATGTCCAAGTAAGCTGGGCTGTGTGCTACTCTGATCATTGATGTCATTGAAGCTCTCACCTCCTGTCTCCAGGTGCTCAGAGCAGCTACTAGGTGTGTGAGCCCAGGAGTCTGTTCACTGTTCTTATAGGGGTGCTGAAAGTATAGGCGAAGTTTTTGGTGAGGTGATGACTCTGTCCTGTTGGTCACCTGGCCGTCGGTGTAGGGGGTGTTCTCCCTGATTGTTGGGTTGAGTATTGTGTGTGTGATCCACTGCTTACTAGTTTGTTGGGGCACAGGGGCCTGGGTTGTCAATCACCAAATGTATGTTGTGGAGACTCTCACCTACAGTCCTGGGTGGGTAGGGCTGTGTGGGAGTGTTCAGAACAAGCACAGGTCTTTGGTTGCAGTGGAGGGCAAGACAGGAGGCTGTCAGCTGCCCCCAGGTGCCTGGATGGAGGGCATGCCCCTATCCACT
Organism: Trichechus manatus latirostris; assembly: GCF_000243295.1. Lineage (NCBI taxonomy): Eukaryota > Metazoa > Chordata > Mammalia > Sirenia > Trichechidae > Trichechus > Trichechus manatus. Next base: position 14,766,076 of record NW_004443946.1, on the reverse strand, counting down.
AGATCATGTAGTGGGGGGTGGGTAGTGCAGCCAGTCCTTGGGTGCCTGGTTGGCTAGAGGGACTGGGGACCACTAATTCTCAGGCCCCTGTCATGGGTGGCTAGATGGAGTGGATGATATTGCCAAGCCCTCAGGCTCCCAGTGTGACGGGGTGAGGCCCCTTCTTAGGAGGTGGGGCTGTGTTGAATGTCACAAATCTACAGCTCCCACTTGGATGCTGCAGGTGAAAATGGGCTTCCGGTGGATGCCCTGCCAGTTTTGTCCTAATGAGGATGTTCTGTGTCTGATTGGCCCACAAGGCACTGGTATGGGTGATCATCAAGGGTAAAGGGTGCTGCAAGTCTGTGGAGCCCCCTACGCCTATGGTTGGGAGAAGGAGCGGGTGCCTCTGGACCCGGCCATGAGTTCCCAGTTTAGGGGGTGCGGCAGTGTTGAATGCCACCAGGCTGGTGTCAGAGAGTGGAGAGGGTTGGATGAGGAGAAAGAGTGCTCTTTGGCATGGAGCTCTGGTGGGGAATGAGTTATGGTGCATACACTGTGGTTTGAGAGCTTGCACTTAACTTTAGCAGGTCTGGTGTCACTTCTGTTTTATTCTGGAGGTGCATGCAGATTCACTGCTGCTTGGCTGCACCAGAGGGTGTGGATTTTGGCTTGGGGGGTTGCTACTTGCCTCAGCCTGTGTGCTCTGTGCAGATTTGGCTAACAAGATGCCGACAATCCTGTGATCTGTAATTCCCTGTTTCCACTGTTTTTGAATTGTCGCTGCTTCCACCTGTCATTCAGTCCAATTCTTCAGCTTTGACTTTGATGATTAGGATTCCTAGATTCTCATATATATCTGATTCACATGTTTTTTTTGAGTCTTTGTTGTAAGAGGGATGACACGAAGCATCTGACAATCCTACCATCTTGGTCCCACCTCCCAGAGATTTGTTCTTATTAGTTATTAAATACGTATTCTGCTACATGAAAAACATTAAAATACATCAAGCTGTAGGTGGAGATGGAAGGGACTTCAGAAACATCACAAGTGGCATGGAACATTTGGATTCCTTGGGACCGCTAAACCAGCATTCAAGCAAGAATTTAGGTAAGCAGGCATCGCTCCATCTCTTTTCCCTGGCTTCAGAGTGTCTTTGGGAAACACTGGGCAACCTTCACAAAGCAGCCATGAAAACTGCTGTCACTCTAGAATGCTAGGCTGAGGTTCTGGGAGTGGGAGAGTGTTTCCTTACATTGGAATGCAATGAATGAAGAATATTATTTTTAGAAATCTTATTTCAAACTTTTTATTTTAAAACTGTTTATTTCAAACTGTTTAAATGCAAAAGTATGTAGTACCAAAAGGAGTTGGAGATACTCTAATGGACCTTATTCTTAAAATGAATGCCTGTAGATGAGTTGACTATGTCAATGTAGATTGTTTAACTAGGGGTTCTCTGAATAAACTTCCTTGTATAGTATAATACTTACTAAAAGACAAGTAGTAAAAGTGTGCTAATTTGATGCTTACAGATATTTAGTTATCAAAACTCAACAGTAACTGTTTATATCTTTGACCAGCAAAATATTTTTGGCAGAGGAGTGTTTTATTACTGACATTGTTTAGAATTGCCAACTCCTGATGCTAATAAAAAGTAGGCACACTTTTCGTTGCTTTTATTATAGTTTTTTCAATTTTGCACAGTCAATGCACCCCCTAATCTATTGTTGCACCAAGACATATTTCTCCTACCACCTGCCCTTAGTACAACTCTGTAGAGATTTCCAACAGCTCACATTAGCATCTACTATGCCCTTCCACATAACTAAAGGTGCTTTAGGTCAAATGAGAGTTTTTTGGTGCACAGTAGCCAGAGTTAGTTTTCCTCTCCCCCACCCCCCGCTATGTTCCCTTCAAATGGCTGTATAAAAGATCTGCATGGGGTCAGAATTTTTCCCATAAACTTTTCTGTCTGAAACCCCCTGTGAAAACCAGAGTTCTGCCTGACCTAACAGTCAGCCTGAGGATAATCCTGACCATGATGTGATTTATCCCCAAGTTTTCGCTCAAAATCAGCTTAGCCCAATTCTACACTGCGCACTGCACTTCAGGACTGAGAACACTAGAAATTTCTCTCTGCTCACAGCTTACCTAGAAGAGAGGTTTTCTAGTCCAGATTGAATGCACTAAAATTATGCATATGGAAGTCCAATGATCTAATATTCATTTTAAAGCTGTTACCTCCAGTGAAGAGGAACAGAAACTAGAATACCTAAAGAAAGGAACATGTATAAATGTCATGTTAATAGCTCTCTTACTGCTTAAGACACAACGAGCAAATAAAAGTACTTGCAGTAATTCATAAAGACTGAGTATTAAAATGAATCGTTACTGAAAGAGAGCCTAAGTCAATATTGCTGCAGTGGATTTCTTTTGTGAACTTTATCATGTTTTAGCAATGACAATTTTTATTTGCTGAGTCTTGTAGGTCTGCATTAACAGAAGTTGTTATTGTTAAGCAAAGTATATAATAATCCAAAAAGCCAGAAAGCTGCCATTACTACGTGCTTTTGAAACTTTTCCTTGCTGGCTATAAGTAACAGTAGCAGTGTGAGGGCCCTCTTGTGCTTATTCAAAGGATACATATTTACAAGTGTGTGGGGTGGTAGAGGGCAGGTGGGGAGAAGGTGGCAGCAGCATACACATTTATAGATACAAGTGACTGCAACAAAATTAGCTTTGAAACCCATTATGTGAATTCTAGAAGTATTAGAGCCCCAATGCCAAGTTTAATTAGTATTGTTGTGGCAAAAAAAAAAAATGAAGTTCCAAAATATTGGAAAAGCACGACTTAATGTGTGATAATGGATCTCTGTGAGTACAGAGAGAAAAATAATACTTAAGTAAATAATGTGAATAAAATTATTTTATCCTAATGTAAGTAGGTTAGGACAAACAGATAGTTCTTTGATTTCAGGAACTTCTGTTAATCACTGAACAGAGTTTGACCTAGTAGCTCCTTTAAATTCAACTCCACTAAATATAATGCTCATGAAAAAAATGCTCATGAAAGAAGAAGCCAACATAGATTCTTTAGTTATAGAGTATACATAGCCAGTCTCTGTGTGTAAATAATTAAATATGTTATATACATCATATATCATATATACAAATATTGTTGTTGTTAGCTGCCATTGAGTTAACTTTGCTTCTTGGTGACCTTATGTACAACAGAATGAAATTTTGCCCAGTCCTGTGTCATCTTCACAATCGCCAGCATGTTCAAGTCCATCATTGTGTCTATTGGGCTATTGTGCCAATCCATCTCACTGCAGGCTTCCCATGCCCCTCTGCTTCACCAAACGTGATGTCCTCCTCTTGTAACTGATCCCTCCAGATGACACATCCAAAGTAAGCAAGTCAGACAATGTTCTGTTGTGATCCATAAGGTTTTCACTGACTAATTTTCAGAAGTAGGTCACCAGACCTCTCTTCTTAGTCCATCTTAGTCTGGAAGCACCACTGAAACCTGTCCATCATGGATGCTCCCGCTGGTATTTGAAATAATGATGGCATAGCTTCCAGCATTACAGCAACACACTAACCACTATAGTACAACAAATTGACAGAGGGATGGATGATTACATATATGGATCACATATATGAAAACTCAGGTAAGTCACATAACAACCATCCATTTTGAGTTTTAGGATATAGTTATAGTTTATACACTTATTCACATACAGATTATTTTTCAAGCCTCACAATTTGTCCCTCCTTCTGGTCTCTGCTTCTTCTCAGCAGCAGGAATCACTTGAACTTGCTGTATGGCACTGATGGGACCAATCTTGACCTCTGGCAAGACCAACAGAAACTCAAGTCCAATGTTTTGTGGTTCAACATTGGTCACCCTGATTTGCTTCTAATGTGGCTCAGAGTTTGAGTCCTGATGACTGCCAGGATCTTCATCTTACTCCTTGAGCCTAAATCTCAAAATCAAAGACGGTCTTAGATAAGGCTCCACTGAGAATGGTGCTTGCATTAACAAAAGTCCTGCCCTCAAGGCAGAAAAGGCTTTTCCCTGAACCTATCTTCCTGAACATTTTTCCTGCTCCTTCAGTCCCTGACATAGGGTTCTCATATGAGTTCCCATTTTTCTCTTTGCTCTATCCTCTGACTTACACAGCATCCAACTTTACCTTGCACATAGTAGATGCTCATAAAATGTTTGATCTCTTGGTTTCCAAAATTCTAGATCTTCTGCCTTGGTTTGTCTTCCAGATTTGGTGTCTTTTTTGTTCTTTTCTGGATCATTGCTTGCTCAGTCTTCACACTTCCTCTTTGTTGTGAAAGTTTGTCTGCCTAGTAAATCTTCCTGAGAATTCTTGGTACCCAAAGTCTGAGAACTTTTTTCTAGACCCTTAATTTTCTCTTGGCCATCTGCTTCTCAGCTCTGCCCTAGTCTATTAAACATTTATTTCCTACTCTATCCTTCCAGCCTGGCTCTTAGTTCTGAATTCTTCACCCGGCCACTGACATTTCTAGAATATGTGTTTAATGTGTTTTGACTGGGAAGGGAATGTCTTCATCAAGTTATGTGACACAGAATAAAGAACATAGAGCTTGAATTCCGGCCTCATAGATCCTCTAGACTTTAGGGATTTATCTAATTTTTCTCTTCCAATTTACCTTATTAGAAAAATGGAGATCAAATTGGACAATGTATAGCAATGTGCCTATCACAGGGCCTGACATACCACCTGTGTCAGTCAGGGTTTGATCAGAGAAGGAGAAACATCAGGAATGAGACAGAGTATGGGACTTACTATAGGGCTTGATCTTATGCAATTATGCAAACTGTAAAACAGTTTCTGTATAGCTGTTGTTTTTGCATATGGTACTGAGCCTAAAGTGAGCTTTGCAGGGAGCTGGAAGAAAAGATGAATATGAAGTTGGAGTGGGAGAGGCAAGAACAAACTAGAATCCTTGAGGATAAGCTAGAATCCACAAGGATAAAATGGAAACTGAATTGATGTGGCACCACCTACAAGCATCTAATTTCAATGAGGTGGGCGACCTGCAGGAGGATCTGGCACTCTCTTCCAGCTTCTAAACATTCACTTGACCCAGCAATTGGAGAAACTCAATGAGTAGATAGGGCAGGGACCAACACAGTGAACCAGCAAATCTGTGACAACAAACAAGATCTGCAATAGCATCTGACCCTATGGCAAACTACCAGGCGTAAACAAGACTGCTGATTTACTTTCGGAGTCCATTTATCTCACTAATTTCTCTGTGTTTAGCCCTGATCCAGAACCATACAAGGAAGAGAATTCCAGAAAACACAGTTCAAGATTCATTAAGATGACACAGAACAGAGACTACAGAGCCCTTTCTTTCTTGTTTTTACCATCTGTGGTTCAAGACTGTAGTTAAAAACATGTGTTGCAAAATTATAAATAAATTTTTTCTAGGTCTCCTTTAAATGACCTATGGAATAGGCAATCTCTGATTCAATCAGAAGGGTCAATTTATTCCATTTGTTAGTAAATTGGACATCTGGTCAGCTCTGTTTTACTCTGTTCTTTGAGCAGGATCTAGTTGTTTTACTTCTCTCTGATACAGTTATTGTGTGTCTAGGATTTAACACTACCATTGAGGCTATAGCTGCAGTAGTTCTGTGCCTGCTTTCAAGCACCATGGGAGTATAATTGCTTTATGGCATATGAAGCCCTTTTAAGCTTGTTGAGTGGGGTGAGGGCACCACACCACCAACATTCACAAAGCTGTTCACTTAATTGTTTTACTCATCCAGGTCTACTGCTGATAATCCTCATATGAACACAGTGCATAGTTCTTCCAAGGGCAGAGTTATTTTAATTTTAGAAAGGGTTCCCAAGCTTTTTAAACCTGTTTGAGCTCAGAAGTCTTGGAAGAGCAATGCATTTTTCACCAAGTTAAATAGTACATTCAAGTGTAAGTGGCTTTCAAAGTGAGGAACTAAAGAAAAGGCCACCAGATGAAGCATCACTTGCTGTGTCTCCAAGGTGACTGTTTGTCATGTAGCAATAGGCCTGCCCCCTGACAAGGCTGGAAATAGTGGCGTTGATGGAGAGGGACTGTGTAATCAATATAGCCCCCTTCAATGCTGTCTCTTATAGACTATTGTTGTTGTTAGTTGCTGTCAAGTTGATTCTGACTCATGTGTGCAAAGCAGAACTGACTTAATTCCTCAAAACACTGACCTCAGGTTTTGGGAGAAACAATTTGTTTCTGTGACAGAAAAGGAAACAGCTTACTGCTTATATCTATCTCCAAGCTTAAAATCAAGAGCGATATATTCATTTTCCAAAAATGAATCTCTTAAGAACTCAGATTTACCACATTTGTAAGTGCATACAGGGAGAAGAATTTAGGAAACACATCCTTGACCAACCACTAAGCATCAGGAGGATGAGATCTTGACATCCTACTTTAGCCCCTTATATATCTCAGTATCTTTTTCCATGAAAAAAAAATTACCCTTTCTTAATACCTTAATGTCAAATTAAAGAATTTAGCTATTAGTCCTATGAGTATTGAATCTGAGTTTAAGTACCACATAAAAATGATTCCAGTTGCTGATTTTATTTCTAATTTCTAAATTAACAGCTTTTAAATCTTCTAGCAACAAGACTATGACATGTCAGCTAATCATTTATTAAAGAAAGAATACTATATTAGCTAGCCCAATTGAGACCTCTAGTAATAGTCCAGAGAGAAGTGGTAAGTGTGGCAGTGAGGCAAGAAATGAGGAAATGCAGTTGAGATTTCCTGACTGCGGGTGCAGTAGAGAAAAAGCCAATTTGGGGGCGGAGGCAACATGAAGATAGAAGCACCACGCTGTTCGTCCACAGCAAAGACCCAAAAAACTAAGTAAAACAGAGAAAAACATCAATCCTGGAACCCTAAGCATCAGATGAAGAGATAAAGATCTCAGCCAAGCACCAAATGGAATAAGAAACTGACAGAGAACAGAGAGAGAGGAGAGATATGTGCAGAGGTCCCCTATTACCTAATGCAGCACGGATTCACCATCTTGGACTCCTGTCGGAGATTAGTGGACAGGAAGTACGGGAAAGCATCTTCACAGAGCTCCCAGAAGGAGAGAGAGTAACCAGTAACCAGCGATATATGCTTTCCCACCCCCCCATCCTCCCCCTGCCCTACCTCTGCCACTTCCTAGCTGGCTTTTATAACTCGGCTGTTCAGGAAGTGCAGGGTCTCTGCCGCTTGGATTCACCTGCCCACCTCAGAGTTCAGTGAACAAGGAGTAGGGGGAAAGCAGCTTCACAGAGCTCCTAGCAGGAGACAGAGCACCCGATAACCAGCGATGTATGCTTACCCACACTCCACCCTTCTTCCCCCACCCCGCCCAGCCTCCTCTGCTTCCTGCTGGCCACAGTCTCTTGACTGAGAGGCACAGGCTTCAGCCCTGTGCTGCTTGGATTCACCCTGCCTACACTGGCCAGCTCCCTGAGTGCCATTTGTTCACTTTCGGTGTTGCTTTTTTCTGCTTCTTTTGGTTTCTTCCATGCCTCTCATCACCTCCACCTTCTTTCTCCTGAAGACCTGGCTCCATGTGCTTTCTTTGCTTCTTCTTGAAAGGGCTGTGAAGCAATGCTTGACTAGGGAACTGCTTCCCTGGCCTGAGCCACCACACTGGTAGGATCTTGGGGGTTTTTTGTTTATTTTCTTTTGTTCTGTTTTGTTTGTTTGTTTTCTTTTTCTTTTCTCAGCTTGGGAGCTCCTTCTAGCTGGTGTGTACTGTGCAGCTTGGGAGCCACTTCCCTGCTCTGCACAGCCACACTGGTGGGATCCCTGGGAGCATTTCTTTTTTCTTTATTCTTTGTTCCTTTTTGTCTTTCTTCATTTATCAGTTTCTCACCTCTCTATACTTACCTTTTTTTCCTGTCTCCTGAATACTTGGCACTGTGTGACATCTCTACCCCTTCTAAGAAGGCTGTACTATGTGGCCTGGGAGCCACTTCCCTGTTCTTCACAGCCGCACTGGTGGGATCCCTTGGGGCTTTGTTTTTATTTTTTCCCCCAAATTTCTATCTATCTATTTATTTTTCCCTTTTTATTTTTCTCCATTTCTCAGTTTCTCATCTCTCCACTCCAACGGCAAGCTCCCTTGGTACTCTTCTTTTGTTCGTTTGTTTTTGGCTCCTGTTTCTCTCTCATCTCTCTCCTCTTTCCCATACCCATCTCAGCTCCACACATTACAACCTCCTCCCTCCTTCTTGCCTACCTGCACTGTGTGCTGAACATCCCACCACCCAACAATGGCCTACCAGAACCTACCCTGCGCTGATTCCCCGCCTGCCCTGTTGGTCCTAGTATGTGCCACAAATAACCCATCCCAGCCCCTCCCCTTTAGCTGGACCTGCCCTGCTGCACCATAGCTGAGCAACTGGCCCTGCCCATTGGACAAAGAGGTGAAAACTATCATGCTCACAGACTAGAAAACCACAAAGAATGCATAGCCTGCCTCCTCAGACATAACCAAATAAAACAAAAAGCAGGACACAACAAAAAAAACTATAATCAATAAATGAAGAAAATAACTACTGAGTGTCTCAAAGACAGCAGACTATATCAAAACATATTAAAAAACAGGACAGGAAGGTTCCAGTAGGCATCCAAAATAAAACACCAGATGACTTTCCAGTAGAAGAAAATGCACTAGAACTACCTGATTAAAAAAGCCCACCAAACCCATTGCTGATGAGTCAATTCCAACTCATAATGACCCTATAGGACAGAGTAGAACTGCCCCATAGTTTCCAAGGAGCGCTTGGTGGATTTGAACTGCTGACCTTTTGGTTAACAGCCATAGCTCTTAACCACTGTGCCGCCAGATTTCCAGAACTACCTGATAGGGAATTCAAATCTTTAATATTCAGAACTATCAAAGAGTTGAAGCAAAAAGCAGACAAAAATGAGGAAAAAATAGACAAATTCATGGAAAAGACAGACAAATTCATGAAAAATTCAGACAAAAAAATGGAAGAATTCAGGAAAATAATACAGGAACAAAATGCCAAAATAAATTCACAACTAGAAATCATACAAAAACAATTAGAAATCCAAAAGAT
>NW_004443946.1:14742555-14756850 GCF_000243295.1 Trichechus manatus latirostris | reverse complement strand
CATAGAAGGGCTGAGGAGCAGGTCTGAAATGGTGGAAGATAAGATCAGTGAAATTGAAGACAAACACTTGGATACAACTCTGAGGAAAAATCAGAAAAAAGAATGAAGAAAAATGAAGAAACCCTGAGAATTATGTGGGATACAATCAAAAGCAAAAATCTGTGAGTGATAGGAGTTCCAGAACAGGGGGAGAAAACAGAAAACACAGAGAGAATTATTGAAGAATTGCTGACAGAAAGCTTCCCTAATATCTTGAAAGATGAAAAGCTGACCATCCAAGAAGTTCAATGAACGCCATATATGATACACCCCAGAAGAAAATCACCAAGACATATCATAATCACACTCACTAAAACCAAAGACAAACAAAGAATCCTGAGGGCAGCTCAAGAAAAACAAAAAGTCATATACAGAGGAGAAACAATAAGACTAAGCTCTGATTATTCAGCAGAAACCATGCAGGCAAGAAGGGATGATATATATAAAACTTTGAAAGAAAAAAATTGCCAGCCAAGAATAATATATCTTGCAAAACTCTTGTTTAAATATGATGGTGAGATTAGGACATTTCCAGATAAACAGAAATTAAGGGAATATGTAAAAACCAAACCAAACTTACAATAATTATTATAGGGAGTCCTTTCAGTCTGAGAACAAACAACATCAGACCACAGCCTGAATCTAGGACATAAGATTGTACCAACCAGATACCAACCTAGGAAACGAACTCTCAAAGACTATTCAAAACCAAAAGAATTACAACAGGGATCCAGAAAGGTTAATCTGTAAATGACAACAACATCAGAACAATAAAAAACGGAATAAATGGTGTAGGTATAGAACTTTCTAATGGAGAGGAAGTCAAGGTGATGCCAAGTAATAATAGGCTGGTTCAAATCTAAGAAGATAAGGGTAAATTTCAAGGTAACCACAAAGAAAGTGAACAAACCTACTCATCAAAATAAAGAAAAAAAACATAAAGTCTGAGTAAAAACAAAATCTACAAAAACAAAAGCAATCACAAAAGGACAAATATTGTATGAAACCACTACTGTAAAAACTCATGAAAAGGTTTACACACAAAAAGAAACAATCTTTGATGGTTACAAGGGAAGGGGCACAGCAGCCCAGGGGCAAGGACTAGAAGGCAGGAGGGGACAGAAAAGCTGGTAATAGGGAACCCAAGGACGAGAAGGGAGAGTGTTGACATGTCGTGATGTTGTTAACCAATGTCATAAAACAATATGCATACTGTTTAATGAGAAACTAGTTTGTTCTGTAAACCTTCATCTAAAGTACCAAAAAAAAAAAAAAAGCCAATTTGGAGGTTTCTAGCTTGGATCACTCATTAATGGTAATGTAGTTATATGAGGAAAAAAAAAAATGCAGGAATTGGAATAGGTGGGAGATGTGAAGATCAGTTTTGTAACTAGTATCTTGAACAACTGCCACATCACTGGGCACATTTGTGGACATTCTGGCTGGCTTCCTTATCAGTATCCATCCTTCTGAGCACCAACATAAACACTCCAACGTCTCATTATCTGCATTTGGTGAGGGGAGTCACAGCTGCTTCCCAGTCCCCCCAGTTGGAAAACCTTGCGATACTGTCAGCATTTCAGAGTGGTTGGTTGGCACTGGTTCGATTTGTGGGTGGATTCCACTGTTGATAATAATAGTGGTGCTGGCTGTTTTCAAGGCTGGTGATTCGTCCGCTGTTTGGCATATGAAGCGAAATTGCTGAAATCAGGGCACATAGGGGAGCATCTTAAATCATGTCCTTTTAAAATGTTAACTAATGAACTCCAGTTTGATGTTTTACCAGAGCTCTTGGGATTATGGGTAATACAAACTAAAAATGTGAGGTTGATGCGCTGGAAGCAATGATAAATTTTGCTTTTTATGCACTTTTAGAAAATGCATGAATGTTCCAGGTCAGGCAGCACAGTAGCTGTCATAATGTGTTGGCATCTTGTCACTCTTACACTTTATCCTCTGCGTAGGCTTGTGTTTGTTCAGACTCTGAATTGCATTAAGCTTCTCCTCATTAGAATAGAATAGACTCAGTTCTATAAATACTGAACTAAATTCACTTGGGTATTTTAATGCAGGTTTTTAGTCCAGGCTCTTGCTTTTTATGCCCCATCTTAATAAACTAAGATGCATTAAATTACAATTGAGATGTTCTTTATGTTCTTATGTAATGAGTATAAAATGGGGTTTTATGAATATTGACTTATTCTGTGGGTGTGTTGTAAAGTAATTAAAAAAAATATTTCCCTGTCTACCCGGTATAACTTTGAATAGAGTGGTCCTATTTTTGCATATATCAAACCCAAACCGGTTGCTGTTCCACTGATTGTGACTCATAGTAACCCTATAGGACAGAGTAGAACTGCCCCGTAAGGTTTCCAAGGCTGTTATCTTTACAGAAGCAGACTACCACATCTTTCTCCTGCAGAGCAGCTGGTAGGTTTGAACCACTGACCTTTCAGTTAGCAGCCCAGTGCCTAACCACTGCACTGCCAGGGCTCCTTTTTGCAGATATACTTCTTTATTATTCGGAATACTTACTTGCATATCATTATGCAAGTAGCCCTGGGGCACAGTGGTTAAAGCACTTGGCAGCTAACAAAAAGGTCAGTGATTCAAACCCACCAGTCAATCCGTGGGAGAAAGGGGTGGCAATTTGCTTCTCGGTAAAGATTTACAGCCTTGGAATCCTTATGGGCGGTTCTGCTCTGTCCTATAGGGTCGCTATGAGTCGGAATCGACGCAGAGCAATGGGTTTGGTTCTATAGTATACACTCAGAATATCAGTTATAGATGTCCTAGTCTGTTTGAAGAAAAAATTATTTTTCAAGAAAATAAACCTGTTGCTGTCCAGTTGATTCTGACTCATAGCAACCTTATAGGCTCTGTAAAACATTAATCTGGAAAATTAAATGTAATTACATCTTTAAAAGTGTATGAACATGTCATCTTTAAAAAACCGTAAATTAATTCCCCCTTTTTTTTTCTTTTGGCCGAAACTATTTTATTATAAATAAAATTTTGATTTACTTATCTTTAATGTCCTGTTTACTTCAGTGGAATGGGAATTTCTTGGCTTCAGCCCAGACAGTCACAGTGTCACTTAATTCTTGCCTCAAGAGCTCTCTCTTATCTCTCCATTCCTTTCAGAACCACCGCACCGGTTAGGTCTGTATCACATCATTTCTAGGACTCTTGCAAAGGCTTTTTAATAGGACTTCCTACTACTAGTCCATTCACTTTTCATCATTTTATACCAGAATAATCTTCCTTAAAGTCGACTCCTTCATATTACTCCTCTTTTCAGAAACCGTCAATGCCTTCCACAATTACAGAGAGGAAATTGAACCCTTTAGCACTCGAGACATCTCAGAATCCAGACTATCTTCCTAACTTAATATTTTTCATCACTAATTCATTACTCTTGTAAACTATTTTTTATTGTTCAATGAAGATATCTTCTCTTTTCCTTTCCCATCGCTTCCCTCCCCTAAAATGCCTTCCCCATCTCCCCTGCTTATCCAAACTGTACCTGCCCTTCAATATCCTGCTTCCAGTCTCATCCCCTTCTGACACTCCTCTTGAACATTCTCTGAATTAATCATCTCTGCTATGCGGTTTAGCACCTAATTAAATGCTATTTTAATAAGTAGCACTCAGAGGCAGGAATAAACTTCCACTTTTTAAAAACTTTAAATTGTGGAAAAGCATGTCAACATACGCAAAAGTAGACAATTTAGTATAATGAACACCCATATATCTATCACCTAGCTTCAACAATTATCAACTCATGGCTAATCCTGCTCAGTCTATGCCTCACCTATTTCCCCTAACATAGTATTTCCGAACAAATGTCAAGCATCATGTCATTTCATTTTTAAACATACATAATGTGAAATAAACTTTATGATAACACTACCTAGGCACCTGAATCCATCCTAAAATAGTCAGGAGGCACTTACCTCTTCCAAGGATCTACCTCTACCTCTATCTCTACTTCTACCTGTATCACTTCTTCTATCTCTATCTTTATTCATAATTATGTCTATAACCATAATCTATCTAATATATCTGCATCTACAACTGTATCTATAACTATATCTATATCTCTTTAACATACCAGGGTTATATCTATATATCCTTATTATATCTATGTCTATCTGTGCATCAGGAGAGGTTCACAACCAAAAGATTTGTTAACAAACTGAATCTATAGTATGGAATGAGAAAACTTCATTTTTTATTATTCATTTAGCGTAAGCCAAATTAGATAGTATAAGTAGTATATTTTCCACAGTTGGTTTCTCATATTAGTTTGCTTGTTCATTATGGAGTTGGTAAAAACCTTTAACCAAGAGTCTAGTCTGGGTCTGGCAGTGTCTAGCTTCCACTCTTCTTACATTACATAAACTGTACAGATCCTGTCTGAGTGTCCCATTCCGTATTTGTCCTACATAAATCTGCACATAGATGCTCAGTAATTTTATCAGGACCCCTGCTAGGAATTTTAACTGATGCATTAGCAAATAAGACAAGTTTTTTACACCCTCAATCACCCATAATACAAAGGAAGCTTTGGGTCCCTCTGGATTCTTCTGCAGCATGCCTGCCAAATATTACTTATTCCTCTGGGAATGATTGCTCTGCAAGTGCCTCAATGCAGCACTGCCTGCCTCTGCCCAGGTTGGTCCGAACTCTGTCTGAGTTCTCTGGACAGCTGCTTCATTGTTTCACCATTCTGTTTCCTGCAACTGTATTTTCTCTTCTGCTTGGAAGATGAGGGATGCTCTTTACGCTTGATGAATAACTTCCTGGTTTTCTTCTCAGATGAGAACCATTGTCCCCATTTATCAGAAGCTAAAAATACAGATGCATGACACCACCTGTACAGCACCATGGAACATTGCCTTTCCCTTTCCATGAGTTTCAGCTCAGGGTATTGCTGTAAACTAGATGATACGGAGACATCCTCTAGAAGACCCCACCACGTATCTGTCAGTTTGTCCTACTGTGGTGGTTTGGGTGTTGCTGTGATACTGGAAGCTTTGCCACTAGTATTTCACCCTTAGTGGCCAGGTTTCAGCTGAGCCTCCAGACTAAGATAGACTAGGAAGAAGGAGCTGGCAGTCTCCTTCTGAAAAAACTGGCTGGTGAAAAGCTTATGAATATCAGCGGAATATTGTCTGATACATTGCCAGAAGATGAGCCCTAAGGTTGGAAGGCAATCAAAATACGACCAGGGAAGAGCTGCCTCCTCAGAGTAGAGTCGATGTAGATGGAGTCAAGCTTTTGGGACCTTCATCTGTTAATGTAGCAAGACTCAAAAAGAGAAGAAACACCTGCAAACATCCATTAATAACTGGAACATGGAATGTATGAGGTATGAATCTAGGAAAATTGGAAATCATCAAAAATGAAATGGAATGCATAAACATAGATATCCTAGACATTAGTGAGCTGAAATGGACTGGTATTGGCCATTTTGAATCAGACAATCATGTGGTCTACTATGCCAGGAATGACAAATTGAAGAGGAATGGTGTTGCATTCATCATCAAAAAGAACATTTCAAAATCTATCCTGAAGTACAACACTGTCAGTGATAGAATAATATCCATAAGCCTACAAGGAAGACCAATTAATATGACTATTATTCAAATTTGCTTACCAACCACTAAGGCCAAAGATGAAGAAAATGAAGATTTTTACTAACTCCTGCAGTCTGAAATTGATTAAATGTGAAAAAAAAAAAAATACATTGATAATTACTGGTGATTGGAATGTGAAAGTTGGAAACAGAAGAAGGATTAATAGTTGGAAAATATGATCTGGGTGATAGAAACAATGCCAGAGATCGCATGATAGAATTTTGCAAGACCAAATGACTTCTTTATTACAAATACCTTGTGTTAGCAACATGAACAGTGACTATACACATGGACCTCACCAGATGAAATACACAGGAACCAAATTGACTACATCTGTGGAAAAAGACAATGGAAAAGCTGAATATTAACAGTCAGAAGAAGGCCAGGGATGACTGCAGAACAGACCATCAATTGCTCATATGCAAGTTCAAGCTGAGGTTGAAGAAAATTAGAACAAGTCCACGAGAGCCAAAGTACAACCTTGAGTATATCCCACCTGAATATAGAGACCATCTCAAGAATAGATTTGATGCATTGAACACTAATGACCGAAGACTAGACGAGTTGTGGAATGTCATCAAGGACATCATACATGAAGAAAGCAAGAGGTCGTTAAAAAGACAGGAAAGAAAGAAAAGACCAAAACGGATATCAGAAGAGACTCTGAAAGTTGCTTTTGAACATAGAGTAGCTAAAACAAAAGGAAGAAATGATGAGGTAAAAGAGCTGAACAAAAGATTTCAAAGGGCTGCTCGAGAAGACAAAGTAAAGCATTATAATGAAATATGCAAAGACCTGAGGATAGAAAACTGAAAAGGAAGAACAGGCTTGACATTTCTCAAGCTGAAAAGAACTGAAGAAAAAATTCAAGCCTCAAGTTGCAGTACTGAAGGATTCTATGGGCAAAATATTAAACGACGTAGGAAGCATCCAAAGAAGATGGAGGGAATACACAGAGTCACCATACCACAAAGAGCTGGTCGATGTTCAACCATTTCAGGAGTTAGTATATGATCAAGAACTGATGGTATTGAAGGAAGAGGTCCAAGCAGCACTGAAGGCATTGGTGAAAAACAAGGCTCAAAGAATTGATGGAATACCAACTGAGATGTTTCAACAAATTAATGCAGCACTGGAAGCACTGAACTGTCTATGCCAAGAAATTAGGAACATAGCTACATGGCCAACCCATATTTGTACCCATTTCAAAGAAAGGTTATTCAACAGATTCTGGGAATTATTGAACAATATCATTTATATCGCATGCAAGTAAAATTTTGCAGAAGATCATTCAAAAGCAGTTGCAGCAGTACATTAACAGAGAACTGCCAGAAATTGAAGCCTGATTCTGAAGAGGATGTGGAACCAGGCATATCATTGCTGAAAGCAGAGAATACCAGAAAGATGTTTACTTGTGTTTTATTGACTATGCAAAGGCATTCAACTGTGTGGATCATAACAAATTATGGATAACATTACAAAGAATGAGAATTCCAGAACAATTGTGCTCATGAGGAAACTGTACTTAGACCATGAGGCAGTTGTTCGAACAGAACAAGGGGATACTGTGTGGTTTAAACTCAGGAAAGGTTAAAGGTATCCTTTAACCATACTTATTGAATCTGTATGCTGAGCAAATAATCTGAGAACCTGGACTATATGAAGAAAACGTGGCATCAGGATTGGAGGAAGACTCATTAACAACCTTCTATATGAAAATGAACAACCTTGTTTGCTGAAAGTAAAGAGGACTTGAAGCACTTAGTGATGAAAATCAAAGACCACAGCCTTCAGTATGGATTACACCTCAGCATAAAGAAAACAAAAATCCCCACAACTAGACCAATGAACAACACCATGATAAATGAGAAAAGATTGAAGTTGTCAAGGATTTCATTTTACTTGGGTCCACAATCAACGCCCATGGAAACAGTAGTCAAGAAATTAAATGATGCATTGCATTGGACAAATCTGCCGCAAAAGATCTCTTTTAAGTGTTAAAAATCAAAGATGTCACTTTAAGGATGAAGGCATGCCTGAACCAAGTCATGGTGTTTTCAATCACCTCATATGCATATGAAAGCTGGGCAATGAATAAGGAAAACCAAAGAAGAATTGATGCCTTTGTATTATGGTGCTGGTGAAGAATATTGAATATCTCATGGATTGCTAGAAGAGAGAACAAATCTGTCTTGGAAGAAGTACAGCCAGATTGCTCCTTAGAAGGAAGGATGGCACGACTTTGTCTCACATACTTTGGATATGTTATCAGGAGAGACCAGTCCCTGGAGAAGGACATCATGTTTGGTAAAATAGAGGGTCAGCGAACAAGAGGAAGACCCTCAAGGAGATGGATTGACACAGTGGCCGGAACACTGGGCTCAAGCATAGCAAGGATTGTGAGGATGGCACCAGTCAGGATTGGGCAGCATTTTGTTCTGTTGTACTTAGGGTCACTATGAGTTGGAATCAACTCACGGGCACCTAACAACAAAAACAATAGAGGAGTACTTTGAAGGGCATTATTATATCGCCAACTCCTTTTTCTGGAAACCAACTTGGTTAATACTTCAGTTCAAAGAACATTGCTGAGTACCTACTATGTGCCTGATATCCTATGAGATGCTAGATGGCTTAGGTTTTTACAAAGCGCTATCTCTGCCATTGAGGGGCTCACAGACACTGAACAAAATTTCAGTTTGTTATAGTATTGACCATGCCCCTATTCTTTAATCTCTCCATCCTCTCATTCTGGGTTGCCACTGTTCCACAGTTCATCTAACCTCTGTGATCACTCCTACTCCCGTCCTGCTGCAGGTTCTTCTCTTTCTGTTAATTCCTCAAGTATTGATGTGCTCCCACATTCTATACTTTGCCCTCTTCTCTTTTTATTGCACATATTCTCCCAGAGTGATCTCATGTCCTCCATCCTGGTGATTCATAGTGATACCTTTAACTTAAAAATTCTCTCTTGCATTCCAAAGCCATACATATCCAAGCATACAGGACATCCCTTCTTTTTCTAGCAAATATTTTATTCCTCTTCCATTGGCATCTTGGGCCTCCACCAAAGCCTGGTTGTTATCCCAGCATCCTCCTACACTCTCCTGTCCTCACCCGACACGCAGCTAGCAGTAAAGCCGTACTAATTCTCTTTTCTTTATAATTTCACAAATCCTTCTACTTTCCATTAATACTCAACTTCACTAGCTTTGGCTCTCTTCGTCTCTTTCCTGGATTACTACCAAAATATTTCTGGTCTTTTTGCCCCATCTTGCCTTCTCCAATTCATTCTTTACACCTCAGTAACTTTCATAATAAACTCCATAAAACATAAAGCACGAAAGTAAAATTAATATTCTTATGATTAAAACCTTCACTGATTCTCTATTGCCTATATGATCAATTCTAATTCCCTAGTTAAGACCGGCTCTCCAAATTTTGGCTCTATTTCTCCAGTCTCATTACACGATTCCACCTGTCTTCACTTCCAACTTCCCTCATCATACACATTCATATATTTCCAAATTACATGCAACCACTTCTGTGTTTTTCTCATACCTAAGAATCCCTTCTCCTAATTGCCCTAATTTAAGGAAAAACACTTCCTCATCTTGTAAAACTCAGTTCATCTATTATTTTTTGCCTGAAGCCTTTCTTCCTGCTTAGATAGATGTGACCTCTCATATATTTGTGCCTCCACTGTGCCTCGTACATAATTTTGTAAAGCACCCAAGACACTCTAATCTACTATCTATTAGCACCCTGAATTTGGACTTCTAGCCTCCTAAACTGTGAGAAAATAATTCTGTGTTTGTTAAAGCCATCCACTTGTGGTATTTCTATTATAGCGGAACTACACAACTAAGACACCAGCTTATTCAGATTTAGGCTTCTCTAGATCTAAGCTTGGGCAACAAGATCAAAATCCTCCCGGCATTTAAAATCAGAAGAAGTGACATGAAAATCTTTGACAGTGAAATGCATTCATTTATAGAGCATCCACATCCATTTCCTTGGGTAGGTAGTTCCATTCATACTTGTTTCCTCTTCAGTGGCAGAGGAAGCAGTATCCTCTTACAACAGTTCCTGTATCATGATGTCAGCCGTAGCCCTGGCCCCTCCTGACATTCTTTGTTTTGCTCATTTTCCAAGCCTAGTTCTCCAGGCTTCTGTTTTAGCTTCCTTGGGCTTCAGTAACAACCTGGTGGCTTAAAACAACAAAAAATGTATTCTGTCAAAGTTCTGGAAGCAAGAAGTCCAAAATCAAGGTATTAGCAAAGTTGGTTCTTTCTAGACGGCTCTGAGGGACAGTGAATTCCTTGCTTTTCTCCTAGCTTCCAGTGTCTTCCCCACAATCCTTTCTTGGCTTGTAGATGTATCACTGCAGTCTCTGCCTCCATCGCCACGTAACTGTCTTCCCTCTGTGCCTCTCTGTCACTGTGTCTCTTCTCCTCTTTTTAACAGGACACAAATCATGTTGTATTAGGACCTACTCCAGCAAGACTTCATGTTAATTAATCACATCTGCAAAGATGCTATTTCCAGATAAGGTTACATTTGCAGGTACCAGGGGTTAGGATTTGAGCCTGTCTTTCTGAGGGACACAAATCAATCCATAACACCTTCTGAGGAGTTTCCTAATTTTACCCCAATCTTTTTGATAAAATCCTTTTAGCTTCAATTGACTACAATCAGTTTCTGCTGCATTTAGCTAACAGCTTTGACTAATACAATTGATGAAGTTTACTAATGCAAAGATTTTTAAGTGGAGGACTATGTGCCAGTATGCCTCTAACTTAAAAATGGATGTATTTAATTCACTAAATGCATTGGGCATAGCTATCGCAAGTAATGAATACAGAAGCAAAGTGTTCTTCTAACACAACACCAGCAAGCAGACTCTGTGGGTAAACGACATAAGTAATTTATGGACAAAAACCATTGGTTTGCATTCAGATATTTCTTTATCTCTTTTGCATGACTTTCCCCAGGTGCTATCTGAAAGGGAAATAGCAGTTAATGAAGGTGTTCTCAACGGTATTATATGCAGTCTTGAAACTAAGGAATGGAGCAATTGTCTGCAATCATAACCAGATGTTGCAAAGCTCTATAAGCCTTAATGGCTGTTGTTTCAATACAGCTTTTTAAGAGGGGAAAAAAAAAATCAGTAAGACTAAAAAAAATGATCTATGGGAAGAATTTACTGACCACTTTTCATGGGTAAATCACTGTACAGGGGCTTAATTGTGCTCTTTGGATATAGTTTGAAAGTTGAAAAGCTAAAGAGTTGTGTTTGTACATTGTATGTTTAGCTTTTGTGAGAGCTTTTACGAATTATCATTGGGACGTATATACTAAAAACCATGCATGCTGTTGGAGCCTTAAGCAACTTAAAATGATATGAAAGAAAAACTACATCCCATTCAGCTGAAAATGTGTGGTATTAAATGGAAAAGATGTGGGGTCTCAAGATTTGAATGTATTAAAACTATGGCTTCTTCCCTGCCTCTTAAATTGGGCCTCTGGTGGCAACAAGAATAGTGAGAAATTTGTGCATTGGAGCCATCCAGATACTTTTCCTACTACTCCGACACCAGATTCATGGACAGGGCAGACTGTAAATTAATGAGGAGATACTGGCTTCTGAGCCATATTTTGAAAGCTTATTATCTCTGGCAGTCTTTCTCAAAGACAGTGCTTAGATCACATGTATCAGAATCACTTGGGAAGCTTATTAAAAGTGCTATCTCTTGGTCTCACTCTAAACACACCTGAATTAAAACCTCTGGGGATGTAGCCTGTGTATCCATATATGATGCTCCCTGGGTGATTGTCTTAGTTATCTAGTGCTGCTATAACAGAAATACCATAAGGGGACAGATTTCACAAACAAATTTATTCTCTCACAGTCTAGGAGACTAGGAGTCCGAATTCAGGGCATCAGCTTCAAGAAAAGGCTTTCACTCTCTGTCGGCTCTGGGAGAAGGTCCCTGTAATCAATCTTGTCCTGGTCTAGGAGCTTCTCAGTGCAGGGACCCCAGTTTCAAAGGATACACTCCACTCCCAATGCTCCTTTCTTGGTGATATGAGGTCCCTCTCCTCTCTGCTTTATTCTCTCTTTTATATCTCATAAGAGATTGACTCAAGATACAACTTAATCCTGTAGATTGAGTCATTAACATAACTGCCTCTAATCCTGCCTCATTAACATCATACAGGTTAGGATTTACAACACTCAGGATAAATACTGGGCCCTGGTGGCGTAGTGGTTAAAGAGCTCAGCTGCTAACCAAAAGGTCAGCAGTTTAAATCTATCAGCTGCTCCTTGGAGACCCCATGGGGCAGTTCTACTCTGTCCTATAGAGTCGCTGTGAGTTGGAATCAACTCAACAGCAAGGCGAAATACATTAGATCACAAAATGGCAGACAACCACAATACTGGGAATCATGGCCTAACCAAGTTAACACACATTTTAGGGGGACACAGTTCAATCCATAACAGTGATCAATACATTCTCTAAGTATTAATAATATCTCTCTCTTCTTATGCATCCTTCTTAGGACCAGAGTTAATGCTAGTCAAGACATGAAGAAGTACAGATTTATATGCAGAGACATGTCACGTATAAATTACCCAACATCTTCTTTCACTCCTCTCAGTTTATCTGGCAAACATCTCCTCTCCCCTAGCCCTTTCTACATCATCCATTATTTGGTATCCTGCTCTCTCATTGCTGTCTCCTAATGCCCTCTGCTCTCTGTTACTTTAGATGTTCAGGATTTGGCCATCATATTCCTCAAACCCTATTTTTCCATTAAAACAACTGTCCTGGATTTTATCCCCATTGCCAATCATCTAAGACAACAATGAACTATGGACAAGCTATTCTGTGACTAATATAAGAGGGCTGGAGAAAATTCTCAGAATAAGCCTTCCTTCTTAAGATATATTCAGGCATTTGGGACTTCCAGGCAACATGGTGCTATAGTCAGAAGCACCATGCCGTCCTTTTGCAGCAAAGATCAGAAAAACTAAGTCAAACAGAGTCACACATCAATCCTGAAACTCTAACCATCAAATGAAGAGATAAAGAACTCAGCCAAGCACTGAATGGAATAAGAAACTGACAGAAAACAGAGAACAAAGAGAGATACATGCAGAGGTCCCCTATCAGCTACTGCAGCATGGATCTGCCATCTTGGACTCCTATTGGAGATCAGTGAACAGGAGGTACAAGATAGCAGCTTCACAGAGCCTCCAGCAGGAGACAGAACAACCAATAACCCATGATATAGGCTTTCCCACCCCCCACCCTTTTTCAGCCCCATTTAGCCTCCTCTGCTTCCTGCAGCCACAGTGTATTGGCTGGGAAGCACGAGCATCCCCCAGTGCCACTTGGATTCCACCCACTTGCACTGGCCAGGTCCCTGAGTGCCATTTGTTGGCTGCTGGTGTTGCTTTTTTCTGCTCTTTAGATTTCTTCCTTACCTCTCACCACCTCCCCCTCCTTTCTCTCAAATACCTGGCTCCGTGCACCATCTTTGCTTCTTCCTGAAAGGCTATGAAACACTGTCGACTGTGAAACTGCTTCCCGGCTCGTGCTGCCATGCTGGTGGGACCTCTGGGGCTTTTTGTTTGTTTGTTTGTTCGTTTGCTCTGATTTGGTCTGTTTTGATTTGTTTGTTTGTTTTCTTTTTCTTTTCTCGGCTTGGGGGTCCCTTCTAGCATAGCAGTACCATGTGACTTGGCAATTAGTCCCTTACTCTGTGCAGACACACAGGGACATCCCTGTGGGCATTTCTTTTTTCTTGTTTGTTTGTTTGTTTGCTTTTGTTTTTTTTTTTATTTGTTTAGTTTTCTTCTCTCTCTTATTCCCTTTTTGTCTTTCTTTATTTCCAGTTTCTCAATTTATTCATTTTTTTCTTTTATGCTTTTTCTTTTTTTTTTCATTTTATTTTTCCCCATTTCTCAGTCTCTCATCTCTCCACTCCAATAGCAAGCTCCCTTAGCACTTTTTTTTTGTTTGTGTGTATGTCTTTGGCCCCTGTTCCTCTCTGCTCTCTCTCTTCTTTCCCACACCCATCTTAGCTCCAAACATCACAATCTACCCTTCCTTCCTGCCTACCTGCACTGTGTGCTAAACATCACATTCCTAAGCAACACAAGCATGGCCTACTGGAACCTGCCCTGCACCGATTCCCAGTCTGCACTGTCAGCCCAGATACATGTCACAAAAAAACTATCCCAGCAACTCCCCTTCAGTTGGATCTGCCCTGCTGTACCATACCTGAGTGACTGACCCTGTCCATTGGAGAAGGAGGTGAAAAGTATCCTGCCCACAGACAAGCAAACAACAAAGAACACACAGCCCGCTTGCTCAGACATAACCAAATAAAACAAAAAAGCAGGATGAAACAAACAAATCTACAACCAATAAATGAGGAAAATAACCACTGAATGCCCCTAAGACAGCAGACAATATCAAAACATTTACAAAAAAAGTCAGGATAGTTCCAGTCTTATTCATAAAACACCAGATGATCTTCCAGGAGAAGAAAAGGCACTATACCTAACTGATAGGGAATTCAAATCTCTAATATTCAGAATTAT
>NW_004443946.1:14718054-14742140 GCF_000243295.1 Trichechus manatus latirostris | reverse complement strand
AATAATATATCCTGCAAAACTCTCATTCAAATATGATGGTGAAATTAGGTCATTTCCAGATAAACAGAAATTAAGGGACTATGTAAAAACCAAACCGAACTTACAAGACTTATTAAAGGAAGTCCTTCGATCTGAGAACAAACAATATCAGACCACAGGCTGAATATAGGACATAGGATTTTACTAGCCAGATACCAGCCTAGGAAATGAACTCTCAAGGACTATGCAAAACCAAAAGAATTACAAAAGGGAACCAGAGAGGTTAATCTGTAAATGACAACAGCATCAGAACAATAAAAGAGGGAATTAACAGTGTAGGTATAGAACCTTCTAATGGAGAGGAAGTCAAGTGATACCAAGTAATAATAGATTGGTACAAATTTAGGAAGATAAGGGTAAGTTTCAAGGTAACCACAAAGAAAGTTAACAAATCTACTCATCAAAATAAAGAAGAAAAAGTCTCCGTAAAAACAAAACCAACAAAAACAAAAGAAATGAAAAAAATCCACAAAAATGAAAGTAATTCAGCACAGGAGAGTAAGAGGAAGAAAGAAAATGTCAGCACCACAAACAAAAAGCACTACAAAATGCAATCCCACTCCTAGGAATATATTCTAGAGAAATAAGAGCTGTCATACGAATAGACATATGCACACCCATATTCACTGAAGCACTGTTCACAATAGATAAAAGATGGAAACAACCTAGATGCCCATCAACAGATGAATGGATAAACAGACTATGGTGCACACACACAATGGAGTATTATACAAAGATAAAGAACAATGATGAATCTGTGAAACATCTCATAACATGGATGAAACTGGAGGACATTATGCTGAGTGAAATAAGTCAATCACAAAAGGACAAATATTGTATGAGTCCTCTATTGTAAAAACTCATGAAAAATTGTACACACAAAAAGAAACAATCTTTGTTGGTTAGGAGGGATGGGAGCGATGGGGGGAACTAAATAGATAAGTGGTAACTTTGGTGAAGGGTAAGACAGTACACAATACTGGGAAGCCAGCACAACTTGTACAAGGAAAGGTCATGGAAGCTCCATAGACACTCCAAACTCCCTGAGGGACCGAATTGCTGGGCAGAGGGCTGTGGGGACCATGGTCTTGGGGAGCATCTAGCTCAGCTGGCATAACACAGTTTATAAAGACAATGTTCTACATTCTACTCTGGTGAGTAGCATCTGGGGTCTTAAAAGACTGTGAGCAGCCATCTAAGATACTCCACTGGTCTCACCCCTTCGAGAGCATGGGAGAATGAAGAAAACAAGATACAAGGGGAAGATTAGTCCAAAGGACTAATGGACCACAGCTACCAAGGCCTCTACCAGACTGAGTCCAGTACAGCTAGATGATGCCCGGCTCTGACTGGGATCACAATAGAGGATATTGGACAGAGCTGGAAAAGGATGTAGAACAGAATTCTAACCCACAAAAGAAAAGAAAAAAAAAAGACCAGATTTACTGGCCTGACAGACTGGCTAAACCCCGAGAGTATGGCCCCTGGACACCTTTTTAGCTCAGTGATGAAGTCCCCCCCGAAGTACACCATTCCACTGGGGATTGGACAGCCTCATAAAACAAAATAGGACTAATGAGGCACAGCAGTCCAGGGACAGGGACTAGAAGGCAGGAGGGGACAGGAGAGCTGGTGATAGGGAACCCAAGGTTGAGAAGGGACAGTGTTGACATGTCATGGGGTTGTTAACCATTGTCATAGGGCAATATGTGTACTGTTTAATAAGAAACTATTTGTTCTGCAAACCTTCATCTAAGGTACAAAAAAAAAAAAAAAAAAGAATTGTCTATGTGAGATCAAATTGACAACAGCAACCCAAAAGATTTGATGGGAAGCTTAGGGGACAGTGAGTTGAAGATAATGGTGATGGAATAATTTGGAAAAAGATAATGAGAACAGCAGCACAGCTGGAAGAATGTAATCGATGTCACTGAATTATACATGTAGAAACTTTTGAAATGGCGTAAATTTGGCTATGTATATTTTCTCCAAAAAAAAGGTCCTCAAGGTCAAGAAGGGAGAGTGTTGACACATCGTGAGGTTCTTAGCCAATGTCATAAAACAATATGTGTACTGACTGTTTAATGAGAAACTATTTGTTCTGTAAACCTTCATCTAAACTACAATTAAAAAAATAATAAAAATAAATAAATAAAGAGAGATATTCAGGCTTTTAACAGAATCTCCCTGTGCAAAACTCCTGATTGACATCTCTTCCAAAGGAGTGAATAGAATAAGATTTTGCAGCTGGTAAACTTTTAATATAGGTTTTTTTTTTGTTTTTTTTTTAAAAGAACAATGGAATTTCAACCCAGGTTATAGGGAACAATAACATAATAGTAGGTTTATGAGAGAAATAAAGCTTCCAGTTCAGGAATGGCAAGCAAGGAAGACTAAGTGACATGTAGATGACAAAATAGAACAGAATTTGGAATACGGTGAGTTCCCCCAAAAGTCATTAGTTACGTTATGGTAATACATCAGAGAGATATCTGCTGAGGGGAAGGGTATAGTGTGTGTGTTGTGCGTGCAGTGTAGTGGGACAAAGTGATTTTTACATAAATCTTAAAGGAACTTAGATAGGGCTTCAACAGATCAGCCAGGAGGGATTCCTTATGAAGGAAATAGCACGAGCAAAGGCAGAAGTGGGAAGACCCTGAATCTGGATATCCAGAAATCTAAACTGGACATAGGAAGGAGGAGTTGATGTTGCAATCTTTGAAGAAGAATCTAAGAGAATTGACCATGAAATACATGTGGGTGTTTGGGAGAGAGGAGGATTTCTCAGCTTTGAAGAACAGATGACACTAAAAATCATGATAGTTTGAGTGTGATAATAAGGCTCATCCTTCAATAAACGTTAAAACTGTCTCTTTGAAGTCCTACCCATGTAGAGTTTGGCCCCTTTATCTTATCTTGCAGCTCCCATGCATTTGTGAAAATGCAGCTACTATTTTCCATCATTCAGTTATTTGCTGAAAGCACCCATGTAACGATTGTCTTATTACTGGAATTGCCCAAGTAAGGTTTTCAGGAAATGGAGAATTGGTGCTTGAAAAATGAAGTTGGCATTTGCTTTGAAATGTGAAGCATGACTTTCTTGGTGAAACTAGAAACCACAGGTCCTAAATTTAATTTTTTTGTCACCACAGATAAGCAGCATCATGATTTTTTGTTGTCGTTGCTTTAGTGAAGGAAAACACATTACCCGTAAGCAAGACACTATAGGAGGAAAAAGTAAAAGAAACATTATAGTTACTTCACAAATGAAGAAACAGAGCAGGTATACTACATTTGGGAGGATCCCTCCTTATCCCGGTGACAGTTTCCGTTAAAGTTGTGTCTTTCTCTCCATCAGTTCATTTGACATTTCATATATTTTCAAGATTCATATTTTTTAAAAAAGTTGTCTACAAACATATTCTTTACGTACATTCAACTTGCCTTTTTGATCCTTGAGAAATTTTCTCACATCTATTTGGATTTAGTGACATTTCTTCCAGGATTAGATTCTTCTTTCTAAAGAGATTAGACTGGGATGCAGAGCCAAGATGGTACAGTAGTCAGAAGCTTCCTGTGGTCCCTCTTACAACAAAGACCAAAAAACACAAGTGAATCTATTATATATGACAATCTAGGAGCCCTGAACATCAAAGTTGAGAAATCAGACTGAGCAGTAGGGGGAGGGAGAGATGGTTCAGAAGCAGCAAGGAGTTGCCAGACCTGACCTAGCTGGCAATGGCACCCTGCAGACTGGATCGTCTAGCACATCATGGGAGAGGCAACAAGTGGTGCTAAGGATGCATCTTCCACATCGGAAGAGACCGAGCATCACAGTCTGCTCAAGCCTCCAGAACCAGGGAGAAACAGTGCTCAATCAGAAGTGAAAGATAAGTACAAGTGTCTAACCTACCACGCAGATCAAGAAAACCATTTTGGGAAGTACCTCTCTCCCATTTACCTGGCTCCTCAAATTCTGGTGGTCTTCTAACTTTATGGGTGGTGTATCAAGGGAGTAAATGACGAAAAGTGGCTCCCATTTATCTACAGAAATTCAGAAGAAGCTATCACTAATGTAAAAAGAACAAAAGCATAACAATGGATCTTTTAAATATATTGTGGCTTTTATAAAATATAGACCTTATGCTGCTATAACAGAAAATACGAGTGGGTGGCTTTAAAGAATAGACATTTATTTCCTCACAGTTCAGGGGACTAGAAGCCTGAATTCAGGGCATTGGCTCCAGGAAAAGGTCCTTCTTTATCTCTTTCAGGTTCTAGTAGCTGCTGGCAATTCTTGGCATACCTGAGCATTTAGATGCATCTACCTCCATCATCCCCCCACGTGTCTGCTGGTTGGTCATACTGTGGGAGCTTGCGTGTTGCTGTGATGCTGGAAGCCTTGCCACCGGTATTCAGATGCCAGCAGGGTCACCCATGGTGGATAGGTTTCTGCTGAGCTTCCAGACTACAACAGACTAGGAAGAAGAGCCTGGCAGTCTACTTCTGAAAAAAATTAGCCAGTGAAAACCTTATGAACAGCAGCAGAACATTGTCTGATATAGTGCCAGAAGATGAGCCCCCAGGTTGGAAGGCACTCAAAGACGACTGGGGAAGAGCTTACTCCTTAAATTAGAGTCGACCTTAATGGGGTGGACGGAGTCAAGCTTTACAGACCTTCATTTGCTGATGTGGCACGACTCAAAATGAGAAGAAACAGCTGCAAACATCCATTAATAATATGGAAGGTGGAATGTATGAGGTATGAATCTAGGAAATTTGGAAATCATCAAAAATGAAATGGAACACATAAACATCAATATCTGAGGCATTAGTGAGCTGAAATGGACTGGTATTGGACATTTTGAATCAGATAATCCATGTGGTGTACTATGCCAGGAATGACAACTTGAAGAGGAATGGCATTGCATTCATCATCCAAAACAACATTTCAAGATCTATCCTGAAGTACAACGCTGTCAGTGATAGGATAAAACCCATACGTCTACAAGGAAGATCAGTTAATACGACTATTATTCAAATTTGCTCATCAATCACTAAGACCAAAGATGAAGAAATTGAAGATTTTTACCAGCTTCTGCAGTCTGAAAATGATCAAACATGCAATCAGGATGCATTGATAATTACTGGTGATTGGAATGTGAAAGTTGAAAACAAAGAAGAAGGGTCAGTAGTTGGAAAATATGGCCTTGGTGATAGAAATGATGTCAGAGATCGCATGATAGAATTTTGCAAAATCAACAACTTCTTCATTGCAAATACCTTCTTTTACTGATATAAATGGTGACTATACACATGGACCTTGCCACATGGAATACATAGGAATCAAATCGACTACATCTGTGGAAAGAGACAATGGAAAAGCTCAATATCATCAGTTAGAACAAGACCAGGGGCCAACTGCGGAACAGCCCATCAATTGCTCATATGCAAATTCAAGTCGAAACTGAAGAAAATTAGAACAACTCCACCAGAGCCAAAGTACGATCTTGAGTATATTCTACCTGAATGTAGAGACCATATCAAGAATAGATTTGACTCACTGAACACTAGTGATGGAAAACCAGATGAGTTGTGGAATGACATCAAGGACCTCATACATGAAGAAAGCAAGAAGTCATTAAAAAGACAGGAAAGAATGAAGAGACCAAAATGGATGTCAGAAGAGACTGTGAAACTTGCTCTTGAATGTCGAGTACCTAAAGCAAAATGGAAAAATGATGAAGTAAAAGAACTGAAGAGAAGATTTCAAAGGGTGGCTGGAGAAGAGAAAGTAAAGTATTATAATGACATGTGCAAAGAGCTGGAGATAGAAAACCAAAAGGGAAGAACACACTCAGCATTTCTCAAGCGGAAGAACTGAAGAAAAAATTCAAGCCTCATGTTGCAATAGTGAAGGATACTATGGGGAAAATATTAAATGATGCAAGAAGCATCAAAAGAAGATGGAAGAAGTACACAGAGTCATTATACCAAAAAGAATTGGTCAACATTCAGCCATTTCAAGAGGTAGCATATGATCAGGAACCAATGGTACTGAAGGAAGGGATCCAAGCTGCACTGAAGGCATTGGGGAAAAACAAGGCTCCAGGAATTGATGGAATATCAAGTGAGATGTTTCAACAAACAATCCTGGAAGTGCTCACTCGTCTATGCCAAGAAATTTGGAAGACAGCTACCTGGCCAACCAGCTGGAAGAGATCAATATTTGTGCCTATTCCCAAGAAAGGTGATCTAACTGAATGTGGAAATTATCGGACAATATCATTAATGTCACACGCAAGTAAAATTTTGCTGAAGATCATTCAAAAGCGATGGCATCAGTATATCCACAGGGAACTGTCAGAAATTGAAGCCGGATTCAGAAGAGGACTTGGAACCAGGGTTATCATTGCTGATGTCAGACGGATCCTGGCTGTAAGCAGAGAATACAGAAAGATGTTTTCCTGTGTTTTATTGGCTGTGCAAAGGCATTAGACTGTGTGGACCTTAAATTATGGATAACATTGTGAAGAATGGGAATTTCAGAACACTTAATTGTGCTCATGAGGAACCCGTACATAGATCAAGAGGCAGTGTTTGGACAGAACAAGGGGATACTGTGTGGTTTAAAGTCAGGAAATGTGTGCATCAGGGTTGTGTCTTTTCACCATACCTATTCAATCTGTATGCTGAGCGAATAATATGAGAAGCTGGACTATATGAAGAAGAACATGGCATCAAGATTGGAGGAAGACTCATTAACAACCTGCATTATGCAGACAACACAACCTTGCTTGCTGAAACTGAAGAGGACTTGAACCACTTACTGACAAAGATCAAAGACCACAGCCTACAATATGAATTACACCTCAACATAAAGAAAACAAAAATCCTCACAACTGGACCAATAAGCAATATCAAGGATTTCATCAATCAACACCCATGGAAGCAGCAGTCAGGAAATCAAAAGACTCATTGCATTCGGCAAATCTGCTGCAAAAGACCTCTTTAAAGTGTTGAAAAGCAAAGATCTCACCTCGAAGATTAAGGTGCGCCTGACCCAAGCCATGGTATTTTCAATCACATCATATGCATGAGAAAGCTGGACAATGAATAATGAAGACCAAAGAAGAAATGATGCCTTTGAATTGTGGTGTTGGCGAAAAATATTGAATATACCATGGACTGCCAAAAGAAGGAACAGGTCTGTCTTGGAAGAAATACAACCAGAATGCTCCTTAGAAGCTAGGATGGTGAGACTATGTCTTACATAATTTGGACAACTTGTCAGGAGGGATCAGTCCCTGGAGAAGGCCATCATGCTTGGTAAAATAGAGAGTCAGCGAAAAAGAGGAAGACCTTCAATGAAATGGACTGACACAGTGGCTGCAACAATGGGCTCAAGCACAACAACGATTGTGATGATGGCACCAGTCAGGACCGGGCAGTGTATTGTTATGTTGTACATACGGTAACTATGAGTCAGAACTGACTGGACAGCACCTAACAACAACAACAACAAGCCCCCATCATCACATGGCACCCTCCCCTGTGGGTCTGTCCCTCTATGTTTATACTCCCTTTTATAACACACTACTCAGAAGGGATTACTCCAGTATGACCTCATTAACATAAAAAACAAAACCCTTATTTCCAAACATGATCACATTCACAAGTATAGAGATTAGGACTTCAACATACAGTTTTGGGGAGCATAGTTCAATCCATAATACCTTTTAAAAGAGTAGTTTTTTTTTTAAATATTAAAAATGTGCATTTAATAGTAAAACAATGATATTAGGCAATTTTTTCACACTTTATTAAAAGTGCTTTAAAATTGTAGAGACTGGATATCAGGTTAAAATCTTAATTAGTAAAAGTTGCAGAGTAAATTTTGAGGAGTTGATAGTAAATTATAATGGGATAGATTGATTTGAGAATTTATTCTTAGATGGGAAAAGATAAGATAAAAAAGGTAGAAAACACTTATTTTATTATATCCTTCAGCAGCTAACACTGCAGTTAGGCCCAAAATAACTTCATTATAGCTTACCATTATTTCAGCTTCCTACAATTTAAAATTTCAATCATGTAAAACATCCTACATTTAAAAATCAGCTCCAAATCATCAATTTATGAAAATCTTGAACAAAATTCTTTGTTTTAAAATTATGATACATTTTAGCATGTCTTAATTTAAGCCAGACAAATTATCACATTACTAGATGACTTGCCTGAAGCCACTTGTATGTTTTCATTGGAGCTTCTGAGATTTCTAGCCAAAAGAAAGAATAAAAACTATGAATTGAAAATATGGTAGGATTTTACGCAAACTCTAGCAGAAAAGATCAGAAATTGATACGAGACTTTATGGAGGATCTATTCAAAAATGTTTCATGACCAAGAACACTGAAGTTAAGTATCTTGCTAATATATAGCAAGATTTTGATATCAACTTCCAATTCTGTTTGATAAAGCATACTTCAATGTGTTTAAGAAAGTATGTCCCCAAATCCCATTGCACAGTGTGGAAACACCTTACCAAAGAGTTATTTGGCCTTTCGGTCCCAGTTCCTGAGCCCAGCCCAGTCTGACCTGTACCCCAATTGAGTGGGGAGCCCGCATGATGACTGACCTTTACCTGGATTGACTGGGGGCCCCTCCCAATAGTTGACCTTTACACAAGGTGGCTGAAGGGCCCACCAGCATTCTGATAAATACCCTAGAACACAGAGGCTCAGATGGGGCCTACTAATCAATGAAAACCAGGAAGGGAGAGCCAGGAAGAAAGTGTATGGGGGCCCTGCTCTGAGACTTTCTCAGATGGGGTAAACCTGCGATGGTGGAGCAATGCATGGACCCAGACCGTGGCAGCAGAGTGTAAAGACTGCCTCAAAGCAGGGGGCTGCCTCAAAGCTCTGACGCCGGGGCCCATCTGAGAGCTGTCCTGGAGCTGGTCAGAAGGAGCCAGGAGCCATCTGAGAGGAGTGGCCAATTGTGAAGCCAACCAAGTGACATCATTGAACAGTTCCTGATTGAAAGTTTTTCTGGTTGGTAAGAGTGAAAATCTGTTCCTGGGAGGGTAAGTAGGTCCCCTTAAAACACTGAGGCTCCGGAGACCCCTTCTGGACCTTGCCCTATTCATTTATATACATATATATATATATATACCTTTGTTTATATCCTTCTGTTGTTAAAGTTGTTATTGCAGATATGATGTTTCTGTGAGTTCTCTGTGACAGCTGCAATAAATTATCTAACCCAATAGAGAAAGAGTGCTGTGGGAGTAATGCATGGTGTCAGAAATGGTGGTGATGTTGGAGAATGTGTATATGTTTGACCTCTGCCTCATAGGAACCAGCTTTGTGCTGATTCTTATCCTCAGGATTATCTTTTCACCTATCTATTTTCTCTTCTTTCATGGTTCTAATTCTGAATCTTGGTGTCCTGAATTGACCTTCACTGGAATGGTCAATTACTTGTCTAGGCCTAGCACAGCAATTTCAAGGAAATTTTTTTCAGTCTCTCAGTTTTTCACAAAGTCCAAACTTCAAACTCATAACCTGTTCAATTTTTACTTTGTTTTTCACTTACTTACAGTACTGAGTAATAATACAACTTACACAGGACATAAAACTCAACTCTTTCACAATGTATTATCATGCAAAGATTTCCACTGAGGTCCTTTCCCGGGAAATATGTATGTATAGATTTCCCTGCCTTTCAGTAAAAGGAGCCCCCGCCCCCCATGCTTATGCCCCCACCCCCATCATGACACAAGAGTCATGGAGACCACATGATCTCCCAGGCTGCACCATAATAAACTGTTCTGGCGAGATCATCCTGGGGATGTGCCCCTTGATTGTTCATTGCTTACATCATGAGTATCTTTAGGTCCATCTTGAAGGCACCCTCTTATCATCTCTTAATAAGGTAATTCCCACCAAGATGTTAGGATAGGTGTTGACCTTTTAAGCAAGGTATCACTTAGTCTAAAAGGTGAATAATAAAATTTTAGGCATTGTGGCACAATGAGAGAAAGATATTTATGAATAAGGGAAAGAGCTTTGCCACAAGTGACTTTCCATTCTTTTTGTAATTTATTTTGAGGTGGTTGTTGAGAATATACACAGCAAAACACATATCAATTCAACCATTTTTACATGTACAATTCAGTGACATTGATTACATTCTTCAAGTTGTGCAACCATTCACATCCTCCTTTTCTGAGTTGTTCCTTCCCCGTTAACATAAACTCACTGCCCCTTAAGGTTCCTATCTAATTGTCTGAGTTGCTGTTGTCACCTTGATCCCATATAGACAGTTCTTAAAAGAGCATAATGCTCAAGGCAGACGGTTTTTACTAGTTAAAGTAAACTGTTGTTTGGTTTTAAGAAGACTTCAGGGGATATTTTTGGTTTAAGATTTAAAGATGACCTCAGGGCAATAGTTTCAGGGATTTATCCAGCCCTCATGACTTCAGAAAGTCTGGAGTCCATGAGAATTTGAAATTCTGTTCTGCATTTCTCCCTTTTTGATCAAGATTCTTCTATAGAATCTTTGATCAAAATGCTCAGTAATGGTAGCCGGGCATCATCCAGTTCCTCTGGTCTCAAGGCAAAGGAGGCAGTTATTCATATCCTCCTCCTATTCCCGACTCTTCTTCCTTTATTGCTCCAGGTGAATAGAGACTAACTGTCATGCCTTGGATAGCCACTTGCAAGCTTTTAAAACAGGCACTATGCAACGAACTGGGAGGTAGAACAGAAGCACTAAACACGATACTAGTCCAATTAACTGGGATGTCCCATAAAACCACCACCCTAAACCTCCATTCTTTCTTTAAATATCATATGTAGAAAATCTTCCAGGTTTCCATGACTTGCCTTGCTGGTTGTATTTCCTAACAGGTCTGTAAGGTAATTATGGTAGTCATTAGTCTCTTCCAAACATTCAAAGCCCTTTCTTTTTGGGCACAGAGTGGGATTAAACTTCTTCACTTCCTTTGAAGTTAGAAGGGATTATGTGACTTGCTTCAGCCAATGAACTATGAGCAGAAGTGACACATATCACTTCCAAGCAGGTACTTTAAGAATCAGTGCACCAGTCACCATGCTCCCTTTTCCTCACCTTTGCAATTGTTTAAACACAGAGATGGAGCCTCCCTTAGCATGGGTCTCTGAGAGAGGATGATATAGGGCAGAGCTCCCTTCCAGATAACCCAGGATAAATAAGTAGCATGAATAAGAAAGAAGTCTTTGTGGTTTCAAGCCAGTGATATTCTGCAGTTGGTTGTCATTACAACAAAAGCTACCCTATCCTGACTGATATAAAGATCAAGTTAAACAAAATGTAAAATTGCTTTATAGAGTTTAAAGCTGATACAAACATAAGCTCATATTTCAATGAGAGATGCCTCTTGTTATTCACAAGACAGGCTCTAAATTTAGTTGGTTCATTGTAAACAATTTGAATTGATTGTAAACAATTTGAATTGCTAAATTCAGCCTTGATATTTGTAACTTGTTCATCAGTAAGTGTTTTGCTAGTAAATTTAGTGATGAACAGTGAATTCTGGAAGCTGCCTAAGTATCTTCCTGTGAAAGTGGGGGACATCTCGCCATAATACAGCAGAGAAAGCCATTTGTGGGCAACAAAAAGCTTTAGGATAAGGGATCACCATGATTTTCTATGTCAGGGATGCATCCATATTCATTAATGGAAGAAGAGGTTGCCATCAGTTTTGCTGGTCATCCTGAAAACCCAAGGTAGTTTGGCCTTCATGTGTTTTGTGCTCCAGCTCATTGCTCTCAGACTCTGCTTGGTTATCAAATGAGACAGTGGGGTCCTTATTAGGTTGAACCAGAGTTTAGAGTAAGAAGTAGTTTCAGTGAATGGCAGGACTGCAGTTCTAGGCTATGATTAATTTCACAGGTAAAAGATACTTGGAGACCTAGAATAGGTAACAGTCTACATAATTTAATATAATGATTGATGTATCTAACCATCAAAAAACTAAAATACGTGTCAAAACAATAAAAGACCATAAGATGTTTTCCAGTATGTGCTTCTGAAAGGTTTCTCCTATCTTCTCCCTTCATTATGTTTCTCTCTATATAATTAAACACCATCCTTCTGCTCCATTAACCTTCAAAGAAGCCATGTCACAGGTGTTTGGCTCAGGTAATGTCAGAGCCCTACAAAGATGCATTAATTAATTAACAATCTAATAAAATATGTTAATTTAACAATGAATTAAACACTTTAAGGGCTGTTAATAATGTTAAAAGTTTAGTGTATAAGGATAATGACAATTGTAACTCTTACTGCCACCTCAAAAATAAGCAATATATTGATTTGACTTTAAAAAGTGAACTTCTGTCTAGAACAATTATTTTGACTCAGTTGATGTCTTAGTCATCTAATGCTGCTCCAACAGAAATACCAGGAGTGGATTGTTTTAACAAAGAGAAATTTATTCTCTCACAGTCCAGTAGGCTACAAGTCCAAATTCAGGGCATCAGATCCAGGAGAAGGCTTTCTCTCTCTGTCAGCTCTGAAGAAAGGTCCTTGTGATGCATCAGTCTTCCCTTGGTCTGGAGCTTCTCTGCACAGGAACCTCAGGTCCAAAGGACGTGCTCTGCTCCTGGCACTGCTTTCTTGGTGGTGTGAGGTTCATATGTGTCTTTGCTCGCTTCTCTCTTTTATATCTCAAAAGAGATTGCATTAAGACACTATCTAATCTTGTCAGTCTTACCAGTATCACTTCATCACAGTGATAGAATTTACAACACATAAGGAGATCACATCAGATTACACAA
Source organism: Trichechus manatus latirostris (assembly GCF_000243295.1). Lineage (NCBI taxonomy): Eukaryota > Metazoa > Chordata > Mammalia > Sirenia > Trichechidae > Trichechus > Trichechus manatus. The sequence continues at coordinate 14,729,277 of NW_004443946.1, read as the reverse complement.
TCATACAACACTGGGAATCATGACCCAGCCAAGCTGACAGATATCTTTGGGGGACACACCTCAATCCATGACAGTTGATTATGTCTTAGTGGTATCCTTTGATACTTCTAGCTATGGAACTTCTTATATCCTAAATTTATGCAGTACCTCAACCTTGAGCAGACTTTATTTTTTCTTCTAAAAATGACGATTGATAACATTAACCTGTGAATGCTTTGTGGAGCCCTGGTAGCACATTGTTTAAGCTTTCAGCTGCTAACCAAAAGGTCAGCGGTTCGAATCTACCAGCTGCTCTTTGGAAACCCTATGGGGCAGTTCTACTCTGTCCTATAATTTGTACAACTCATACGAGTAGAATAAAGGAGTCAAGAAAAGTCTTCAAGTTTTAGTCACAGGAGCAGTAACTGTTCTCTCTCTCTACCATTCTTAAACCACACTCTGCTTTGTTTTCAAAAAAAGGCATCCAGTTTTTTTTTTTTTTTTTCTCCAAGGGAGATTAGCAGAGCCCATGTGATACAGGGTGCCCTATTTGAGAGCTTTTTCAGGACAGTATTCAGATCTCTTAAGCTTAACAAGCAGCTTTTTTTTTAAGCTTGAGCAAGCAATAAAAGCACTCCTGCACTGAGGTAACAAAGGAGTCTGAAGAGATTAGCCATCTTCATCTGAGAGGTATTCTGCCCAATCTGAAGTAAAACACAGAATATACCAAAATAAACCTATTAGAGGCAACGTACACACAAGAAGCCAAGGTAATAAAATCAGTAGGAGAAAATATTTACACATTTTAGTATGCTTAGTATTTTATTTCCTTTTCTCTCAGCACCACTGTGAGAGTGGGAGGGATTTGCTTAAACAACACCATCTGCTCAGAAAATGTATTTAAAGCACAGGTAAAAGGCACAATGGGTAGATATATAGATATGCACATGTATGTATATACATATATATATCAACATAGACACAGACACACACACACACTTAGGAAGACTGGTGTAATTTTATTGTATCTTATAAAGTTTAAATTTCTCAACCTTTCTCATCCAACAAGCTGATGGTTTCTGACTCCAAACTTCCAGGTGACTGCCCTTCCTGAACCATTCTTTGTGCTTCTTTAATCTTTAAGCGGTTTGTGTTTTGCTTAGCTAGACATCCTGGTTTTCCTTTTCTCCACTGTTGCTGAAAGAAAAATTGGGATATGGCCAAGTCTGATGATTCAGGGGACTCAGGAAGAGATGTTCTCTACACAAAACAGTCATTATACTTTTTCTGGGAAACTATTGGAGGAAGGTTCATTTCAGTATGTGTCCAAGTTGCTATTTTCTTGCTTGTCAAATTTCAAAATCATCTGTATTTTGAGATGGAAAAACGTTTAAGTTGGATTCACAGAGAACTGGTTTCACTAAGAAAGGAAAGCGAAGCAGAATAGCAAAAGTGTAAGTAAATCATGAGAAAGGAATTACAATAATCTACTGAAAAGTTAAAGTATATAAGATACAGAGGTTGCAAATATTGACAAATCTCATTACAGCTCACTAGAGGGATTTTGACAATTCACTGATAGCTCTTTTTCTCCCAAAATATTATTTCCCTATTCCAGTAGTGAAGATATTGTAAGCTTTAAATAGTGAAATATCAGCATGAATATATGATTTGTAATAGAGTTACTAAATTGTGAGAAAAAAGAACAACTCATCCTGATAGCCATTAAATTGCCAACACAGCCTAAAAGCTATCACAAATATGATGCAGGGCATATTGCATTTTCATTGGTTGTTGACATAGTAAGTAGATATAAGAAACATATCACCTTAAATGCATTATTTGATTAGTAAGTAATTTAGTATCTGCTGGGTGTAAGACAATATTCAAGTTACTGTATGTTCCATTATGTAGACAGATGGTACACCCTCTGTGGCACAAATGGTCAAGCACTTATTAGTAGCCAAAGATTGTCAGTTGGAAGCCACTCAGAGGTGCCTTGGAAGACAGGCCTGGCAATCTCTTTCTGAAAGGTCACAGCCTTGAAAACCCTATGGAGCAGTTCTACTCTGCACACATGGTGTTACCATGAGTAGAAATCGATTTTATGGCAACTAACAATAGCAACAAAGCATGTGGCACTCATCTACATCTCTTTCCTCTTCTTATCTGATCTTCCATATTACTCAGTTTTGCCAGCAGCCTTCTTCCTGTGGCTTTGAATACACCAACCAAATTCTCACCTCTTACTGATTCTTGCTGCAGTGTCCAACCCCTGGACCTTCCAAAGATCCTGTCTTCATCATTCAGGTCTCAGCTCAATGGCCTTCCTCTCCAAGAGGGTTTCTTGGTCAGCAGATCTAAAGCTGTCCATCTTGCCTCATCACTTCCTGCCACATTAACCTGTTTTACATCTTTCATAGTCTTCAGCCATTGTTAAAAGGCAATTTTCAGAAAAAGGTAAAAACACTACTCTCATGCAGGTGTAAAAATGAACACGTTAAAAATTCAATTCTACTCCTTAATTAATGAAGGAACCAAGCAGATGTTACAATCAGCTCAAAAGACAGTCTGTATATCAGACGAATTCATAGATCAGGAATACTGAATCAAATGCACAAATAAAGGCAAAACTATTTCCTGAGGGTTAGGGGTTGAGGAGACGTGAAATCAATTTTACCTCTACCAGACAGTGTGGAATTTGAACTTACATGTTTATAAGAATTATTTTGCATTGTTATCAGTTGCCTACAATTTCCAGTGTTGTGAAATTGCTCAAAGATAATGAAAGATCAGAACCAGATAATCTGGAGGAATATCTTTTATACAGTGCATAGTTTTTCACTGAAGCTCAATTTTCTTTTTCTACACGATGTATGAATTCACTTATATATTTACACGTTTATTTTCTTTTTAATTCACTCTCACACTCACCCATGAATGTCCCCCAGTGCAAGCTTCCTGAGGACAAGGATTTTGATTTGTACACTGATGACTCCCATGTGCCTGAAAATGTGCCGACATATAGTAAGTACACTATAATATTGCTGAGAATATAAAGGAAATCATTGATATATGATTATTTTCACTGCTTTGTAGGTACTCTTTTCTTGAAATTTGTACAGTCTTGTACACGTTTTTATCTGCTTCTCCCCTGTTAATTTCAGCATCGTAGTTTGCACCCTATAAGGTTACTATTGTTGTTGTTGTTAGATGCCATTGAGTTGCTTCCGACTCATAGTGACCCTATGTACAACGGAAGGAAACACTGTCCAGTCCTGCGCCATCCTCACAATCGATGCTATGCTTGAGCTCGCTGTTGCAGCCACCGTGTCAGTCCATTTCATTGAGGGTCTTCCTCTTTTTCAGTGACCCTCTACTTTACCAAGCTTGACGTCCTTCTCCAGGGACAGGTCCCTCCTGATAACATCTCCAAACTATGTCAGATGAAGTTTCACCATCCTTGCTTCTAAGGAGCATTCTGGCTGTATTTCTTCCTATGCCACCAGTATCAGGTTGTTGGGACATTAAAATGTAATAATCTCTGTAAGGCAAATAGCACAGGGCCTCTGCTAATAGGTATAACTATAGAACGATACTAAGTGTATGATTCAGGAAGCTTAGTGCGGCACTGAGGAGTAGCACAGGCTTCCCGTGTAGTGACCTTCACAATGATCATGAGGGTTCTTTGCAGTCCAGGTACAGTGAAGGTCAATAAGGAGTTGTGGGCATGACTCCTCAGGTGTAGGACAAAGGGAAGGGAATGATTAAAAGGCTTAACTGGATCACAGACACAAGCTGGGGAAGAGAATTACCGGGCCCCAAAAAATAACAGTGCCAAGGTTGAGAAACTCTTAGAGAAAAGGAGAAAGAGAATTCTTGAAATTTTCTGTGGTCTAAACTCCAGGTGGATCCGTCTGCTTTAAACTGCCATAACTGGATTGTGGAATATTTTATTCCACTGGCACTTTGCACTTTGGCATCTGAGCCAGAACCCAGTTGTTTTATTAAACGGTAAAGACAGCAGAGAGCATATTTTGACCAGGGTCTGGTCATGTGTCAGACTACAGCATCAGGTGCCCACTACTGGCTGCAAATCCCTAAGTGCTTTGCAGTCTCAATGCCTTACTGAATCTACCTGTGTGCTATGATATCCAGGTCAGCAGCAGTGTTCCTATTAGCAGTGCTGAAAATCCAACTTGAAACTAATGCCAGGGAATTCTCCAGAGAGCTTCATTCTCCCTGTTTCTTCTCTTTTCTAACTTGGATTGAAAGAACAGAGCCTCAATTTTCTGGTCCTCACAGCATTAAAAAAAAAAAAAAAAAAAAAATCCTCTTGCTGTTGAGTCAATTCCAATGCATATTGACCGTATAGGACAGAGTAGGACTGCCCCACAGGCTTTCCAAGGCTGTAATCTTTACAGAAACAGACTGCCACATTTTTCTCCCACGGAGTGGCTGGTGAGTTTGAACTGTTTTAACCACTGTGCCCCAGGGCTCTTCTTGCAGCATAGGCATAGGGAATATTTAGAATGAGTTGGCTACAGACTTTTAAAAAACATGATCTTATTACATTGTTGAATATCTGAAAAATACTCAGTAAAGTACAAGAAATGTAAGCTTAATCCTTGATACAATCATTGCAAATATCCTATACAGGTAGGTGTAGGTTTTCAACAAAATAAAGATAAGGTCATTATCACACACATTCTGAAATTAGAATGATCATAATCCAAACAGAAAAACAGCCCGTCGCCGTTAAATTGATTCTGACTCATAACAAATCCAAATAGATCAGACTATAATTCAGGCAAAAAAAGTTGAAATTAGCAAAAAGTCTTAACAATGAATGGTATGGATTGAATTGTGTACCCAAAAATACGTGCAGTAAATCCTAACCTGCAGATGGAATTCCATTTGGGAATAGGGTTTTCTTTTTTATGTTAATGAAGTCATGTCAGTGTAGGATGTGTCTTAAACCTAACCACTTTTGAGACATAAAAGGAGCAGATTAGGCACAGAAGGAGGAAGCATAAAAGGAGAGGAAGAACATGCAGCAGGGAGATCACCAAGGAGTCGAGGAATGCCTGGTCTACAAAAACTGAAAGAGATGTTCCCCCAGAGACGACAGAGATAGAGCCTTCCCTTAGAGCCGGTGTCCTGAAGTTGGACTTCTAATCTCCTAAACTGTAAGAAAACAATTTTTTGTTCTTTAAAAGCACCCACTTGTGGCATTTCTGTTATAGCAGCACTGAGAAACTAAGACAACGAACAGTCTGAAGCATATATGTGATCTAGCATGAAGCCATCATGATTAGTCAGGAAACTACTCAGAATTTAAAATATGTTAACACCAGGCGTTCAGAACATGAAAACAAACCTCCACAACTTTTGCAGCAGTGTTTACATTCGTGGGTGTCTTAGTCATCTAGTGTTGCTATAATAGAAATACCACAAGTGGATGGCTTTTAGCAAAGAGAAATTTATTCTCTCACAGTCTAGTAGGTGACAAGTACAAATTCAAGGCATCATCTCCAGAGGAAGGCTTTCTCTCTCTGTTGGCCCTGAAGGAAGGTCCTTGTGATGCATCAGTCTTCCCTTGGTCTGGTAGCATCTCAGCACAGGAACCTCAGGTCCAAAGGATGCGCTCTGCTCCCGGCACTGCTTTCTTGGTGGTATTAAGTCCCCATGTCTCTCTGCTCACTTCTCTCTTTTGTATCTTGAAAGAGATTGGCTTAAGACACTACCTAATCTTGGAGACCTCATCAATGTAACTGCTGCTAATCCAACTTATTACATCATAGTGATAGCATTTACAATACATAGAGAAATCATATCAGAGGATAAAATGGTAGACAATCATACAACACTGGGAATCATGACCTAGCCAAGTTGACAGATACTTTTGGGACACACAATCCAATCCATGACAATGGGATGCTTAAACCATTACTTTGAATTTTCACTAAACTTACTGATAAATATTTAGAACTTTCTTTTGAAGTTTTCATACCTAATAGGGAAGGACAAACAGACGCAACTGAAGAAGAACTTGTTCTTTTGCCATAACAAAGTTGACTGAAACGATATGTGGAAAAGAATATGGTGAAAAACTAAAATACATTTCTCTGCCAGCAAATACTATTGGAAGACTCATGGGGAAAACGTTGCAGATTTGGCGAAGATAATGTATTTGAATACGTTATCCAGTGGGAGAATTGCTAGAACTTGATGAAAGCACAGATATTTTTTAACATGTTTCAGCTTCAGGTACTTTCTAGATTCTGTTTCAATAATGACTATAGAAATAACTCAATCTTTGTGGAGCAATAAAGGAATAATGTACCAGAAATGATATATTCTGACTGTAAGTGAACTAATGTATTCATAAGGTAAAGCTGTGTTATAATTTGGTAACAAATTGACTCAAAATCACAATGGCTTAATTAATCAGAATTTTATTTTTTGCTCACATTAGGTTTTCTATGGGTCTAATGGCTTCCCAAGGCAGCTGTCTTCCAAGCAATAATCTATTGATTCAGTGTCTCAGCGCGAGGTTTCCAGGTCTCATTGTAGCAGGAAAAGAAAGGGCTGGAGTTTATTTACTGTTTGGGCAAAAAATGACTTAGGTCACTTTCACTTACATTCTATTGCCCAGAATTAGTCTATGGCTCCAATTAATGGCAAGATGATGGAAAGGATTGTTTCCTGTGTAACCAGAAAATAGAGATCTTGATGTTGTTGACCACTAGTAATGCTTTTTACATTTAATAAGCCTGATAATTTATGAGGGAGTGTGTAAGGATAAACATCATGGAGCAGTTTCTTTGTCAGGAATGAGAAAAAGATTCCAGGGCAAGATTAAAAGATAACACCATATGTGTAAATCATTGAGTGTATTTTTCAGACAATAAGCAGTGAGGCTGAAGCCTGATATCACCAATGAGGTTAATATTAAAATATAAGGACTTTTCAAACCAGTAGAATCTTCAAAATACTTACATGAGATAGAGTAGGAGAGGATAATTTGTATTTGATAGATGTTTGTTGGTAATCTAATGACAATTCATTAAACAGTTATGGGACTTAAATACAAATTATGTGGAGGTGGTGTCAAGATGGTGGAGTAGTCAGACATTTCCTGTGGCCCCTCTTACAACAAAGACCTGAAAAAACAAGTGAATCAATTATATAGGACAATCTAGGAGCCCTGAACATCAAAGACAAAGTTGAGAAACCTGATTGAGTGGCAGACGGAGGGAGAGACAGTTCAGAAGCAGTGAGGAGTTGCCAGACCTGACCTGGCCAGCAGCGACACCCTGCAGGCTGGATCGGCTGGCACACGCAGTGAGGTAAGCAGTGGCGCTTGGGATGCATTTTCCATGTCGGGAGAGATGGAGTGGCAGTGAGTCTGCGCAAGCCTCCAGAACCAGTGAGAAATGGCACTCAATCAGCACAAGATAAGTACATGCATCTAACCTACTGCACCGATCAAAAAAACTCCCTTTTTGGGAAGTACCTCTCTCCTATTTACCTGCCCCTCCTCGATCTGCTCCAGGTCCCTGTCTGGCTTCAGCGATTGCTGTGCCCCCTGGGCCGGAAGTAGAACCTGTCGCATGCCCTGAGCTATTCTCCTGGCTTTGGAGAGGAAACAAAATAACACATTGGAAAAAATAATCTGCCAGTTCCCCTAAACCAGGAACTCAGGGCAGGCACAGCCTCTTTGCCTAGGCACAGGCATAAGGGGTCCATAAATTTTGAATGCTTTTCATCACTGCATGGACCTCTGTGGGCCCATTTCAACAATCTAGGCCCTCATTAGCACAGTATAGCAGGGTATATATCTGAAGCCTATTTTCGACTGTATCAGGTATAAGGCAGAGTAGTGGATCTGTGACATTTGACACCGCCCTGCCTATTAAGCAGGATCCTCACCTATCCACATCAGGAGCCTGAGGACTGGTGGCTCCACCCACAACACCTAGCCACCTGTGACAGGGGTCCAAGAATAAGTGGTACCTCCCAGACCTTACAACCAACAGCACTGGGTGTCCATAGTCTGCCTGAAAACCAAGCCACCTACACACTCTAAGGAACAGGGACATGCCTTCCACCCAGACACTCAGGGGCACCCGATAGCCCCCTGCCTTGCCCAGTGCATGACCCCCTACTGCAGCCAGATACCTGTGCCTACTGCAATTGCCCCTGCCTGTCTAGGACTGTAGGTGAGAGCCAGCACCACAAACTCAGTGATCAACAACCTGGACACCTGAGCTGAATCCACACAAGAAAAGTAAATGGACTCCTGGGCTCACATACGTAGTAACAGCTCTAACCACCTGGTGACAGGAAGTGAGAGTTTCAGAGACTCCAATAATCAAACTAGATGACACGAACAGCCTATTTGGGCATATCAAAACAAAACAAAACAAGAAGCTAGGGCACAGTAAGCAAACATAAAATAAATAAAATAATAACTTATTGATGGAGACAACAGTCAATATCAAATTACATGAAAAGGCAGACCATGATGGCTTCAGCAAGCCACCAAAACAAAGAATCAAGAAACCTTTTGAGGGAAGAGAACTTCTTGGAATTCCCAGAGGTAGAATTCAAAAGATTAATATACAGGGCTCTTCAAGACATCAGAAAGAAAATCAGGCAAAACGTAGACAATCCAGGGAACACACAGACAAAGCAATAGAGGAACTTAAGAAGATTAGAGAAGAGCATAATGACAAATTTAACAAGCTGCAAAAATCCATACAGAGACAGCAAACAAAAATCCAGAAGATTAACAATAAAAATTTCAGAATTAGACAACTCAATAGAAAGTCATAGGAGCAGATTTGAGGCAGAGGAAGTCAGAGTTAGTGAGACTGAAGATAAAGCACTTGCCACCAAATTATCTGAAGAAAAATCAGATGAAAGAATTTTTTTAAAATGAAGAAACACTAAGAATTATGTGGGATCCTATCAAGAGGAATAACCTACAAGTTACTGGAGTACCAGAACGGGGAGCAAAACAGAAAATACAGAGAGAATTGTTGAAGATTTGTTGGTGGAAAACTTCCCTGATATCACGAAAGGTGAGAAGATATCTATTACAGAAGCTCATCGACCCCACACAAGGTAGATCCTGAAAGAAAATCACCAAGACATATTGTAATCAAACTTGCCAAAACCAAAGACAAAGAGGGAATTTTAAGAGCAGCTAGGGATAAATGAAAAGTCACCTACAAAGGAGAGTCAATAAGACTAAGCTCTGACTACTCAGCAGAAACCATGCGGGCAAGAAGGCAATGGGATGACATATATAAAGCCTTGAAGGACAAAAAAATTGCCAGCCAAGAATTATATGTCCAGCAAAACTGTCTCTCAAATATAATGGTAAAATAAGGGCATTTCCAGAAAAACAGAAGTTTAGGGAATTTGCAAAACCAAACCAAAATTACAAGAAATACTAAAGGGAGTCCTCCAGTTAGAAAATCAATAACATCAGATAACAACCCAAGACTAGAAGATAGGACAGAACAACCAGATATCAACCTAGACAGGGAAGTCCCTAAAATAAATCAAACTAAAACACAGAAAATAGGGAAACAGAGACGTCAATATGTAAAAGACGACAACATTAAAATGAAAAACAAGGACTAACTAATGTAGTCATGGATCTTTTATATGGAGAGGAAGTCAAAGCGATATAAAGAAATAAAAGATTGGTTTAAACTTAGAAAAATAGAGGTAAATATTAAGGTAATCAGAAAGGAAACTAACAATCCTACACATCAAAATAACAAACAGGAAAAACATAAAGACTCAGCCAATACAAAATCAACAACAATGAAAAAGATGAAAAGAAAACACAGGAAGAAAAATGACTCAGCATGGAAAATTAAGTGGAACAAAGAAACTGTGAACAACACACAAAAAAACACATCAAAATGATAGCACTAAACTCATAACTTTCAATAATTATGGTGAATGTAAATGGACTAAATGCATCAATAAAGAGACAAAGAGTGGCAGAATGGATTAAAAAAACATGATCCATCCGTACGTTGCCTACAAGAGACACACGTCAGACTTGAAGACACAAATAAACTAAAATTCAAAGGACAGAAAAAAATATATCAAGCAAACAACAATCAAAAAAGCAGGAGTGGCAATATTAATCTCTGACAAAATAGGCTTTGAAGCAAAATTCACCACAAAGGACAAGGAAGGACACTATATAATGATTAAAGGGTCAATGTACCAGGAGGACATAACCATAATATATATATATATGCACCCAACGACAGGGCTCCAAAATACTTAAAACAAACTCTAACAGCATTGAGAAGACAAATAGCTCCACAATAATAGTAGTAGACTTCAACACACCACTTTCAGTGAAGGACAGAACATCCAGAAAGAAGCTCAATAAAGACACAGAAGATCTAAATGTCACAATCAACCAACTTGATGTCATAGACACATACAGAACACTGTACGCAACAGCAGCCAAGTATACTTTCTTTCCAATGCACATGGAACATTCTCCAGAATAGAACACATATTAGGCCACAAAGCAAGCTTTAACAGAATCCAAAGTATCAAAATATTGCAAAGCATCTTTTCTGATCATAAAGTCATGAAAGTAGAAATCCATAACAGAAAAAGCAAGGAAAAAAATGAAATACATGGACACCGAACAACACCTTGCTCAAAAACTACTGGGTTATGGAAGAAATTAAGGATGAAATAAAGAAATTCACAGAATAAAATGAGAATGAAAACACATCCTAACAGAACCTTTGGGACACAGCAAAAGCAGTGCCCAGAGGTCAATTTATGCCAATAAATGTGCAAATCCATAAAGAAGAAAGGGCCAAAATCAAAACATTAACCTTACAACTTGAACAAATGGAAAGGGAGCAGCAAAAGAAGCCCTCGGGCACCAGAAGAAAGGAAATTAAAAAAATTAGAGCAAAAGTAAATGAAATAGAGAAGAGAAAAATAATGGAAAGAGTTAACAAGACCAAAACCTGGTTCTTTTGAAAGATCAACAAAATCGATAAACCATTGGCCATACTGACAAAAGAAAAACAAGAGGTGAAGCAAATAACCCAAATAAGAAATGAAATAGGCGATATTACAACAAACCCAACTGAAATTAAAAGAATCATAACAGAATACTATGAAAAATTGTACTCTAACAAATTTGAAAACCTAGAGGAAATGGACAAATTTCTAGAAACA
>NW_004443946.1:14677483-14717200 GCF_000243295.1 Trichechus manatus latirostris | reverse complement strand
TCGAAGAGGAAATCACCAAATCAATACCATTTACTATAGCTCCCAAGAAGATAAAATACTTAGGAATAAATCTAACCAGACATGTAAAAGACCTATACAAAGAAAACTACAACACACTACTGCAAGAAACTAAAAGAGGCCTACATAAGCGAAAAACATACCTTCCTCATGGATAGGAAGACTCAAAATTGTGAAAATGTCAATTCTCCCCAAAGTGATCTACAGACACAATGCAATCCTGATCCAAATTCCACTGGCATTTTTTAATCGGATGGAGAAACAAATCACCAACTTCATATGGAAAGGGAAGAGGCCCCAAATAAGTAAAGTATTATTGAAGAAGAAGAACAAGTGGGAGGCCTCACATTACCTGATTTTAGAACCTATTTATACTGTCACAATAGTCAAAACAGCCTGGTACAGGTACAACAACAGATACATAGACCAAGGGAACAGAATTGAGAATCCAGACATGAATTCATCCACCTATGAGCAGCTGATATTTGACAAAGGCCCAAAGTTAATCAAATGGGGAAAAGATAGTCTCTTTAACAAATGGTGCTGGCATAACTGGATATCTATTGGCAATAAACTGAAACAAGACCCATACCTCATACCATGCACAAAAACTAACTTAAAATGGATCAAAGACCTTAATATAAAATCTAAACATTAAAGATCATGGAGGAAAAAATAAGGGCAATGCTAGGAGCCCTAATACATAGCATAAACAGAATACAAAACATAACTAACAATACACAAACACCAGAAGAGAAACTAGATAACTGGGAACTTCTTAAAATCAAACACTTATGCTCATCAAAAGACTTTACCAAAAGAGTAAAAAGACAACCTAGAGACTAGAAAAAAGTTTTGGCTACGACATATAGGATCACGGTCTGATCTCTAAACTCTACAAGATACTGCAAAACTTCAACCACAAAAAGACAAATAAGCCAACCAATTAATAAATGGGCAAAGGATACGAACAGGCACTTCACCAAGAAGACATTCAGGCGGCTAAAAGACACATGAAGAAATGCTCGTGATCATAAGCCATCAGAGAAATGCAAATCAAAACTACAATGAGATACCATCTCCAACAAGGCTAGCATTAATCCAAAAAACACAAAATATTAAATGTTGGAGAGGTTGTGGAGAGACTGGAACTCTTAAACACTGCTGGTGAGAATGTAAAATGCTACAACCACTTTGGAAATTGATTTAGTGTTTCCTTAAAAGCCTAGAAATAAAAGTACCATACGATCCAGCAATCCATCTCCTTGGAATATATCCTCGAGATATAAGAACCGTTACACAAACAGATATAGGCACAGCCATGTTCATTGTAGCACTGTTCACAATAGCAAAAAGACAGAAACAACCTAGCTGCCCATCAACAGATGAATGGATAAACAAATTATGGTATATTCACACAAAAGAATACTATGAAATGATACAGAACAATGATGAATCTTCAAAACATCTCAGAACATGGATGAATCTGGAAGGCATTGTGCTGAGTGAAATTAGTCAGTTGCAAAAGGACAAATATTGTATGAGACCACTATCATAAGAACACATGAAAAGGTTTAAACACAGAAGAAAACATTATTTGATGGTTACAAGGGTTGGGAGGGAGGAAGAGGGGTATTCACTAACTAGGTAGTAGACAAGAATTATCTTAGGTGAAGGGAAGGACAACACACACCACAGGGGAGGTCAGCATCACTAGACTAAACCAAAAGCTAAGAAGTTTCCTGAATACAACCAAACACTTCGAGGGACAGAGTAGCAGGGGCTGGGGTCTGGAGACCATGGTTTCAGGGGACATCTAGATCAATTGGCATAACAAAATTTATTAAGAAAATGTTCTGCATCCCACTTTGGCGAGTGGCATCTGGGGTCTTAAAAGCTAGTGATTGGCCATCTAAGATGCATCAATTGGTCCCCACCCACCTGGAGCAAAGGAGAATGAAGACCAAAGACACAAAGATAATATTAGCCAGTGAGACAAAAGGGCTACATAAACCAGAGACTCCATCAGCCTGAGACCAGAAGAACTAGATGGTGCCTGGCTACCACCAATGACTACCCTGACAGGAAACACAACAGAGTCCCTGATGGAGCAGGAGAAAAGTAGGGTGCAGAACTCAAATTCTAGTAAAAAGACCAGACTTAATTGTCTGACAGAGATTGGAGGAACTCCAGAAGACATAGCACACGGACTCTCTGTTAACCCAGAACTGAAACCATTCCCAAAGTCAACTCTTCTGACAAAGATTAGACTGGAATGTAAGACATAAAATGATACTTGTGAAGAGTGTGCTTCTTAGTTCAAGTAGATACATGAGATTAAATGGGAAGCTCCTGGCAAAAGGTGAGATGAGAAGACAGAAAGGGATAGGAGCTGGTTGAATGGACACAGGAAATCTGGGTTGGAAAGGAGGAGTGTGCTGTCACATTATAGGGATAGCAACTAGGGTCACATAACAATGTGTGTATAAATATTTGTATGAGAAACTAACTTGAGCTGTAAACTTTCACTTAAAGCACAATAAAAATATATATGTATATAAATTATGCACTTTTTTTTAATCAGAAGGGCAAGGGTTCCAATCTTGCTGATCATTTCTGTGATGATAAATGACTTAGCTTTTTGTCACCCGGCAAATATTTTTTTTATTTGGTTTGTATTCTGTTTATGCCATGTATTAGGGCTCCTAGTGTTGTCCCTATTTTTTCTTCCATGATCTTTATCATTTTCGATTTTGTATTTAAGTCTTTGATCCATTTTGAATTCGTTTTTGTGCATGGTATGAGGTATGGGTCTTGTTTCAGTTTTTTGCAGATGGATATCCAGTTATGCCAGCACCATTCATTAAAGAGACTGTCTTTTCCCCAATTAATAGACTTTGGGCCTTTGTCAAATATCAGCTGCTCATAGGTGGATGAATTTATGTCTGGATTCTCAATTCTGTTCCCTTGGTCTATGTATCTGTTGTTGTACCAGTACCAGGCTGTTTTGACTACCGTGGCAGTATAATAGTTTCTAAAATCAGGTAGTGTGAGGCCTCCCACTTTGTTCTTCTTCTTGAGTAATGCTTTACTTATTTGGGGCCTCTTCCCTTTCCATATGAAGTTGGTGGTTAGTTTCTCCATCTGATTAAAAAATGCCAGTGGAATTTGGATCGGGATTGCATTGTATCTGTAGATCACTTCGGGTAGAATTGGCATTTTCACAATTTTGAGTCTACCTATCCATGAGCAAGGTATGTTTTTCCACTTATGCAAGTCTCTTGGTTTCTTGCGGTAGTGTCTTGTAGTTTTCTTTATATAGGTCTTTTACATATCTGGTTAGATTTATTCCTAAGTATTTTATCTTCTTGGGGGTTATTGTAAATAGGATTGATTTGGTGATTTCCTCTTCGAGGTTCTCTTTGTTGGTGTAAAGGAATGCAACTGATTTTTGTATGTTTATCTTGTATCCTGATACTTTGCTGAAATCTTCTATTAGTTCCAGTAGTTTTCTTTTGGATTCTTTGGGGTTTTCTGTGTATAAGATCATATCATCTGCAAATAGAGATACTTTGACTTCTTCCCTACCAATTTGGATGCCCTTTATTTCTTTTAATTTTTTATTCTCTTTATGTGTCTTTTGCAGAGCAAACATTTCAAATTTTAATGAAGTCCAAATTATTGTTTTTTCTTTTATTTTATAGATCATTGTGGTGTCATGTGTGAGAACTCTGCTTATCCAGTCATAAATTTTTTCCTATATTTTCTCCTAAAAGATTTTATAGTATTTCAATTTATATTTGAATCTGTGATCTATTTTGAGTAAATTTTTTGTATCTGGTAGAGGTCTTGGTTGAGGTAGTTTTTTGTTTTGTTTTGTTTTGCTTATGGATGTCCAGTTATTTCAGCACCACTTGTTGAAATGATTACCTTTACTCCACTGAATTGCTTTAGATTCTTTACGAAAAATCTATTGACCGTATTTGTGCAGGTCTATTTCTGGACTCTCTATCCTATGCCTTTGATTCTATGTCTATCCCTTCACTAATATGTGATAATTTTCAGCAAATGAACAAAGAAAATAAGATATGGAAGCAGGAAAACCATATAATATATTGCAGTGGTCCAAGAAAGAAATCATGACATCTTGAAAAAGGTGGTAGCAGCACAAGTGAAAACAATTGGTCATATTCTGAAAATATTTAGAAGTAAAAGCACATAGGATTTTCTTACAGGTACAAAATGCAGTGTGAGTGAAATTGAGAATAAAAGAGCAAAGTCAAGGATGACTCCAAAGTTTTTGGTGAATGATGGAAGGAAAGCTGTTTCCAGTTTCTGCAACTGGAAACACTAGGGATGAAGCAGGTTTGAGGGAAGTGAATAGTTCATTTGAGGGTATATTAAGTTTGAGAGATCTAATAGAGTTGAGTGGAGCAGAGAAGTAGCCAGTTTTATATATCTGAGACTAAACTTCAGAGGAGAGATTGGTATAGGAGATAGACATTTGGGAATCATCAAAGTGATGTTGTTACAATTCATGGGACTGAATTAAATAATCTAACAAGTTAAGATATATACAGAAGAGATGTGTGAGGCAAAGATCTAGGGCATATCAAACTTTAGAGGTATGGAAGATAGGTAAATAATAGGAAAAGTGACTAATAAGACACAGAAAGTGATATAGAAGGACAAAGAGTCAACCGCTATATCTATTAATAGTTGCTGATAAATGGAATAAAACGAAGCTTAAGAACCCTTTGCTGTCGAGTTGATTCCAACTCATAGCAATCCTATAGGACAGAGTAGAACTGTCCCATAGGGTTTCCAAGGAGCAGCTGGTGGATTCAAACTGCCGACCTTTTGGATAGTAGCCATAGCACTTAACCACTGTGCCACCAGGGTTTCCAAAGCTTAAGAAGCAACCACTGAATCAGAAACACAGAGGCCATGGTGAAATTGACATGAAGTATTTGGGGTGGTGGTGATGAAATCCTGCTTAATATTGGAAAAACATGATAAGAATAACTAATGTCAATGAATTATACGTTACATATATATTCACCACAATTAAAAAAAAGTGGGGGAGAAAACAGAAATAATGGAAGAGATGAAGTTGAGATAGCAACTGTTTAGCATTTTGCTGCAAAAGGAATAAAATAAATGTTTAGTAGCTGGAGTAGAGTGGAGGATCAAGGTAGTTTTCTGTTAAGGCAGTGAGATGATTGGCACAATAACCAAAACAATGGATTCAAATATATCAGTGATCGTGAAGATAGTGCAGGGCCAGGCAACATTTTGTTCTATTATACACAAGGTCATCATGAGGCAGAGCCAATTCAAGGGCAACCACCAGTAACAACAATATTAGAGTATGTTTGTATTGACAAAGAGCATCTAAATTAATAATTGAGGTACTTGATTAATAGGAAAGAGCTATGTTCTTGTTCAAAATCAGACTCCATTTTGATTTCTAGCATAAGACTGAAGCCTGTCATTTCTGTAAGTTTCCACTGTGCTTTGTCAGATGAGTAACCTTTAGAGAAGAATGGGGAAACTTTAACAAACAATGGAACTTTAACCACTCTCTGCAAACAATGAAGGAGGCAAGAATACGGTTTGTGAAGAAATGTTTGTCAGAGAATATTTATCCAGAGAGTCTTGAGATAATGTTTGCACAGCATGAAGAATGTATATGCAGCAGAAAATTTCTTACTGGATTAACTCCAGGAAATCTACCAGCTAACCTTGTATAAATTGAACTTGCTATTGTTTTATAACTATATGAAAATCCAAATTGCCATGACTGTAACCTCGTACAGTTGTTTCTATACTGGATTAAAAACCCTTTGCACTCTTCACCCTGCAGAGCACTGTGTTGACAGCCTCTCGACCTTGTGTTTCCCAATTTGTGAATTGTTTCTCAATAAAATTCCTTGCTTTTACTTTAAGCTGACTCCTTGATTAAACTCTACTACAGTATAACTTTGGGAATCATTCAGCAGAAGGTAAAAAATGATGATGCTGGTGAAAAATGGGACAACTGTGAGAAGATATGCGTACAGGGCTGGATGTTAGGCCTATAACAGAAAGAAAGGCAGAGTACGTGCAAGTGGATTGGTAGACTTGGCAGTGAAAGCATGATGGCATTCTTTTCTGCTTGCTTTTACTCACTCAGTGAAATAGCAAATAATTTACAACAATTGCACTGGAAATAAGGAAAAGAGATGTTAGAAGTCCAGGAGAGTGGAGGAAATATAAAATAATCTATTAGGAAAGTTGGGGAATGACTTGATAAAGGGATTTAGGAAGATTTCTTGGTATCCCTTAGACCTGTCAGACTATTTAACTTGAATATGTGTTTTCTCCAGTCGTGTTCTTCTACTCAAAAGCAGGTACAGAGGGAATAAAGAGTTAGATTTATCCAGAACTGGGCAGTATGAAAGGCGCTCTTGTGGCACAGTAGTTAAGTACTCGGCTGCAAACCGAAAGATTGGTGGTTCCAACCGTCCAGCCACTCTGCGGGAGAAAGATGTGGCAGTCTGCTTCCACAAAGATTACAGCCTTGGAAACCCTAAGGGGCATTTCTACTCTGTCCTATAGGGTCATTATGAGTGGGAATCGGCCCAATGGCAACGGGTAAGTGATCCTCCACAAAACAGTCATAGTGGTCTCTAAAAACTAGTCATGCTAGTTTCCAACTTAAAATGCTTCAGTGCTTTTTCAATTGCCTTAAGGTTAAAATTCAAACTTATTAGCATGTCATTCTCCAAGATCTGGTCCCGGGTCACCTGTCCAACCTCACGTCTGACTATTCCGTAACATGTACTTTGCACTGCAGGCATAACAAAGTACTGTATTTGCAATTCTAGGAAACTGCCTTCTCTCAGGGACCCCAGTGGTGCAGTGGTTAAGCACACTTGGCTGCTAACCAAAATGTCAGTGGTTCGAACTCACCAGCTGCTCCGTGGGAAAAAGTGGTGACAGTCTGCTTCTGTAAAGATTTACAGCCTTGGAAACCCTATGGGGCAGTTCTATTCTGTCCTGGAAGTTTGCTATGAGTCAGAATTGACTTGACAGTAATTGGTTTTGTTTGGTTGGGCCTTGCTCTCCATCAGTCACCTGTCTTGGGCAGGCTTTTCCCACTGCTTAGAGTGTTTTTGACCTCTTTCCTTGCTCGGTTAGCCCCTGCTTGTCGTTAACAACTCTGTTCAAATGTCTCTCCCTCTGGAAAGTTGTCTCTGACCATCTCTTTTTTCCCTCCACATAGACTAGATTGGGTGGTGCGAAGGGTTAAGTGCTAGGCTACTAACTGAAAGGTTGGCAGTTTGAATCCACAGAAAGGCCAGAAGAAAGGTCTGGCAAACTACTTCCAAAAAGTCTCAGCCATTGAAAACCCTGTGGCAGTTCTATTCTGACACATAGTGTTGCCATGAGTCAGAATTGACTTGACAGTAACTGGTTTGTTGTTGTTATTTTAGACTAGATTAGGTGCTCCTTCTCTTAACTCCTATATTATAGAATTCTACAGTAACATATCAGTTCTCACCAGTTTCAGTATTTATTAAGAGCTGAATATGTGCGCCAGGTATTGGGCTAAGGGTTAGGAATATACAAAGATGAAGACACAAACTCTAAGAAGTACCAGGTCTAGTCTAGCTCTCTTTTCACACTGTGTACTGTTTATGTGTCTTTTTTTTTTCATTAGACTGTGAGCTTCCTAAAGCAAGAAAATAGACCTTCATATTTTTGTCTCTAATGTTATATATATTATCTGGCACACTATGTGTGCTTAATAAATGTGTTTAAATGAATATCTTTGGCTCTACTCCCATCTGGAACATAATTTTGAAGGCCTTAAAAATCCTTGCAGCATTTTTAAAATAAGCATACCTATTTGCAAATGGGCAGAGATATTATCTATGTATTTATGGTAAAAATTCTTCCTGACTTGCTGCTTCTGTATCCCTCACATTCGTTTGCATTTTGGCAGAAGCCCAAGCTGTGTCCAGGCATTATTTATGTAATGCCTCCTCTCAGTACATGCCTTGGCTGAGTGGCATGAAAGTACCAGCTTTTCTATTAGATCAGGTCCTTATCTCTGGCAAAATACTAAACTTGGTTTTCTTATTTTGCATTCCAGTTGCTTTAATAGACATCCTAGAGCTTTTCTTATTAGCCCCCACTGAAGCACCCATGACAGCTGTAAACCATTAGTTATCAGGCTTGCCAGAGGCCTGCAAAGCACTGTGCCATGATAGTGTGATTAATTCAATCCATGCAAAAACCATAATTCTGAATTTCTGATAGGGTTTTAACAGGGACGAATGGGGAGGAGAGTATCTCAGAGCAACTAAAACTCATTTTTTCTCCCAATCAATGCCAGAGTGAATCCGTGATAGCATCTTTTCTTAACAACTGAAAAGAAAAAAAAAAAAAGTATATATATATTCATATATGTGTATATATATTCATATATGTATATATATTCATATATATGTATATATTCAAATATATGTATATATATTCATTTATATATGTGTGTGTGTATATATATATATATTCATATTTCTTGCCTGATAAGATACACTGTAGATTCTCTTTAGAAATATTTTTCATTAAGCAACTCTAGTATTTCTGTCTGTCTTTCACTACGTGACTTGTCTGTTCATGGAAAAGGGGAAGTGAGCTGGAAAATGTCTATGCACACCCCATCACTGGCTCCCAGCTGTTTGTATGGTGGTCTTTTTCAGTCATGAACCTATGCAACAGTGTACCCAGGATTCTGGGCTCTTATCTAAAGGCAGTGTTTCCAAGCGGTCTCTGAAGAATCAACCAGAGCTTGAACACATTCCTGCTGTATCATGCTTTAAAAACTAAACCAGGAAACTGACAAACAAAAAACCAAAAGACTTTTTATACATCACCTCAGTCAATCTTGGTGACACAAATAATTGATTTAAATGTGAAATAGAGACAATGCAATATTTCCACCAGAGCTTGTATCTATAGCATATTCTTAACTCCCTTACCTACAATTTGCACTTTGTAGGATGCTGGGAGAAAAGGCAAATGTTTCCAAGCAATATGACCGTCAAGATCATTATATGATTACTACATTTTTCAAGAATACTTAATTATTTTTACTATTTATAAATGTATTCAATAACTTCACAAATTCTTTGTGATAGGTACTTTGTGGAGTGGTAAAAACCCAAAAGCGTTATAAATAAACAGCTTTCATTCCCTCAATAAGTTTATAATGTAAAAACAGAAACCAGCATTAATCATTTTATCACATAAATAAATGTGTGATTATAATTTGTGATAAAGGGTATGCAGTAAAAGTGAAGGGAAGGGTGTGAGCATATAATGTGCTAGACAGCCTTCTCCTCCCATCCCCACTGCAGTCCAGATGTGCTCACAGAAATAGCGTGGACTGACAGTTTTGAAACCCTAGTGTTGGCAGACAAGCCCACCGTTTTGTTTGCATCAAAGTCTATTGGTGTGTTGGCCAGGATCCAGCTGTATTGAGGACCATCCTGCCACCTGACAGCCAGGGATGTTACCCTGCCCTGGCCTGTAGAACTCTCTATGATAGGCAGCTGCCTGGGAAGGTCTGTTTGTTGTAAGGCAGGAAGGCTTGAAATATACTCTTCTAGCTTCCCCAGACTCCTTCCAGATTGTCTACAACAATGAAAGACAAAATCATTTATCTCACTTTCCAGTTTTTCCCAACCCCTCCACACATGTTAACAAGTTTGAGCCTCACAACCACTCAGGGAGGTACAGTTTAGTATTTTCATTAATAGATGAGGGATCTGAGGCTCAGAAAAGTTGTGACTTGCCCAAGGCCACACAATTAATACATTACTGTGCTGGGGTTCAAACCCAGCTCTCTTGAATCTAACGCGGGAGCTCTTTACACTACATTATGGTATTAAAGCCATGTCACCGCTGGCCTTTGCTCTTGCCCGGCAAGAAGGGCCATTAAGCTAGACCTGAGAAAAGCTGCTTACAAGCAGAATACTTTATGTTAAAATAACCCAGGATTAGCCCTTTTTCTTGCTGACTTGCATCATGTGCACAGGGATGCTTCATTTTCTCGACTAATATCTATGTATTTTCTTTTTTTAAGAATAAGAGTAGTGCTCAAATCAAACTAGTGTTAGTGTGGAATGCTACAGAGTCTGGGAAATAAGGTGCTTGGAAAAAGAAATAAGTATTTAGAGTACTCTCACCTATGTTTCTGTCATGCCAGAATCTGGGGTGAAAGAACAGAAGCCAGGGTAACGGTACAATATCTGAAATCAGACCTCTTAGCTTTGAGACTTTACCCTATTACTTATTATCTGTAAGTCTGATGGAAAGTTATTTAACTTCTGTTATTTTATCTATCAAATGAGAAGGGAATACATTTTTCTCTTCTTTTTGTTTTTTTCACTACTCTTTTCTCTCTGCTTTCATCTCTCACATTCTTTTTCTTTTCTTCTTCCCTTCCTTCCTACTTTCTGCTCAACATCACACAACCATCCTTTTCTTCCTTTTGAGGAAACATCCACTTGTCAATCTTCCCACCATGAAGACCAAAGAGACCAGATATTTTCTCAAATCCCCAACCTGTGGTTAAAGCTGTAGTGTGTGACATCTTCTCAGCCAACAACTCTTCCTGCTGGGACTTTGCCTCTTGAGGGAGTAGTGCTCACACGCAAGGAGGGATGGAGAGTGATAATGCCAAGCCAAGAGTGCCACAGAGGCAGCATGGGGCTTCCAGGAGCAGTGGAGCCACAGGCACCATTTGATCTGGCTGCACTGCTCCCACCCCATAGTTCTGACTCCCTACACCCTCCTTCAGCTTTCTTTGAGACTCTCTTAGCTTCCTGATATCTATCCAACAAATTTCTTTTCTGTTTAAGTTAACTGAAGTCAAGTTCTATTGTTTTCTTCTAAGAATTCTCATGGATGAAAGGGGGAAAAGCATACAGTTGTAAGGATTAAATAAGAATGTGCAAGTTAAGTATGTAATATGCTGACTGCCACATAATAAATATTTAATAAATATTAGTTATTATAATTATTATTAAAACTACTCTGCCAGCAACTTTTTCAATTTATCTTATGTATAATAAATGCAAAGCATTTTTCTGGGAGTAGTTTCAAGTATTGTTCTGATTAAAGGAGAATGAATTGCCAATATGAGACATTTTGAAAATACAGAAAGTTGAGGAAGGAAATAATTCTTACTCTCCCTAACTGAAGAGTAATGGGTATGACTGCTGTGGAAATAAGCTCTTATAATTCCTTTCAAGAAAGAACTTGCAGTTCAGCTGTAAGTGGTGTAGCTAACTAACAGTCTCCAGATAATAATACCTTTGAGATCCTCCTCAGCTTTTGAGTTGAGCAGCAACATCCAATAACCAAGCATGGTGGAGGTACCAGGGTCTGGCCAGTTGTGTCCAATGTAGACTTTCTCTAATGGTCAGCCTTTGCTGTGGAGCTCCCTGCTGGTCGGCTGAGACTTTGTCAGAACTTCGTTGTGAATGCTTCCTTTCCAATCCTGCTTTCTCCATTCTTTCCTTTCACAGGTATCATACCTACACAGTGGTATGAAGGTTATCTCTGCCTCAACCTATTTCTTCCCCATTTTATCTTTCATAGGTGTTATCCCTCAACAAACCTCTCGCACTGCTAACTCCATCTTGATATCTGCCTCCTAAGAAACCCAACTTACAGAAAGACGTATTTGCTTTCAGTCTTTTTTTTCATGTGTGTGCATGAATGTAACTGTTGTTACACCATTGGGCTCACATCATAGACCTAATTCCATGAAATGTTTTTATTGTCTTCACACCATATATTAGAATGCTTTCATATCATTGATTTTTTTTAATCTAATTGATTTTAAAGGCTGAATAATGATTATTTTACATATTTGTGGATATGATCTCTGTTAATTCTCACAACATCCCTTCAAAACAGGCATTATTAATCCTATTTTTATAGATGAGGAAACTGAAGTTCAGAGAAAACAAACAACTTACCTGCAGGCACAAGGTAAGCAGAGTCAGGGAATAGAGCCAGAATTGTGACCTAGACTTACCTAGCACTGAGGTCCATGCTGCTGCTACCTCCATGCTGCTTGGCCCCTACTCCAGTCTCAGGCACTGGACTGTGCATCTTCACTCCTGATAGCACTTATCCTGGTCCTGGCCAAGGGAAAAATTTTGGAATCAGGTTACTGCTAATGGCCCCCTCTCCATAACTTCATCATTACAGTCACCTAGTTATTAGGTGTAAAGTAATAGTAGCCTTTTCATTTATTCAATAAAATCTATGGAATACTATTGTATGCCAGGTAGAAGTCACATATGCCTTTGATGTCTCCATGGCTAGTACGGAAAGGACAAGTAGACAGATTAGTACAATTCAATGTTATAAACAACGTGATAGAACTTTACAAAAGGTTCTGTGGGAACATAATCTGGGGAATGGAGTTGCAGAGAAGGCTTTTTGAAGGAACTGAGCTTGAAGAACATATCAAGATTCCAACACATTAATAACATGTGCAACATGAGTCCAAGGAAACTGTAGTTAACTTCCAGCTAGTACAATAATTTTGTGTGGGTAAAGCATATTGTGGTTATGAGTTTTGAGGGAAAAGGGGATAGAGTCCATAGGTGGTAAAGCTGAACGTGAAGGTAAATACTTGATGTTTAGAAGTTTAGCTTTCATTCAGAAGGCAATGGAGAGCCACTAAAGGATTTAAAGCCAGGTGAGATATAATAAAATTTATATTTTAGAAATGTCTGTCCTTTGTACTCAGAAATTTTCCATTCCTAGCTAGCTCTCCCATGTTGAAAAATAAATTAAGGAATTAAGGGGAGAATGAAACTTAGTATTAGGTGATTGGTTACAAGTCTCTAATCAATCCTCAGGCTGCTTTCTCTGACAACCTCACCTCTGGCTTGTCCTTGTTTCCATTTTTTTTTCCCAGAATAACCCATGAGTTCACAACAAAGACTTTTCTTCCAGGCTACAAGCCCCACCAATCTCACCAAATTTCATCACTACCCTTAACTCAGCATGACATTTAGGGAACATTGGAAAGATTTAAAGAGGTTGAACATGGATGTATTTGTAATAGGGACCTGGTGCTAGGCTTAGACTGGGATTCAAACTTATCTGGGCATACCTGAGAACATGGAGACCCAGAGGAAGAAGTAGAATGGAAATACTGGTCTCTGCCATCTATCTCCAGACCAACCTCTTGGGTGTGTGCCAGGTTTATGGAGAAGAAGCTGAAGAAATTGGTTTCATGAAGTTCGGATGAAAAGTATAAAGAGTGACTGGATGTGACAGGGTGGTTAGGAGAGATATCCTCTCCACTGTACTTGGCATGACACATAGCACAGGCACTGTGAGGAGTCGTGCTGTTTGGGGAGCATTGGGAGATAACATCGTTGGCATGGAAATGAGAATTGTCACAAAAAGTAGGTAGACAATGAGAGAACCATCCATAAACACATGAAGTGCCCTCCTTTCCAACCCCCACTCCTCAAGACCACCCTTGATATTTTGGGTAGAGATGAGGCAAGCAAGGTCTAAGTAGTTGCAAAGAGCAGGTCGCCAAGAGCCAATGAGCTAGTAAGGCCTGGAGAGACTTGGCTTTACCAGTTCAAGGAATTACTCAGGCAATCACTGAGTGTTACTCACCAATTTCTACTGCCGTTCCATCCCTGTTCCTTGTTTAGTGTGTCGATGCTTATGTAGCATGTCATATATCAAGCCATTACATCTCTTCTTCAAATTCTGGGAGGAAATAAAGATAGACGGTGAGGCTGGCTTTTACCCTCTGTACATCACAACAGCTTCCTAATATATTTTTATCTTTACTTTTCCACCTTTACAGAATGATGTGCTAATTAATAATTGTCTTATTTTTTAAATTATGACATAGTGGGAACAAGGTGTTGCTATTTTCTCATAAAAGTCATTCTCATGACATTTGATATTATTCCACTCAAAGAAAGCAGCAAGGATTCATTGCTGCACTCAAGCAGAATACTCACCAGACATGATAAAACTGAGTAGAGCAGATTCTTTTTTATGGGTGGTACAGAGAGTTTGTGGTGAAGTAGACAGGAATTCCTTACAACTAAAAAAATAAATACCTGTGATGGTTAAGATTGTGTGTCAACTTGGCTGGGCCATGATTCTCCGTGTTTTAATGTAATCACTCCCATGATTGAATATACTGTGAGTAGCCAATCAGGTGAAAGGGAGTCTCCTTGGGGGTGTGACCCGCATCTGTATATAAGCCAACGTTCTGGCTTTTTGCTCTCTCTGGATCCTGCGGCTGCTTCCTGTCGTCTCATCTCCTGTGCTTGGAACTTGAGCTGTCAGCTTATCTGCCAAACCTGGGATTTGTCGATCTGCACGGCCTGTGAATGGGAGCCCTGCTCTCTGACCTGCCGATCTTGGGCTTGTCAGCTTCTGCAGCTGTGTGACTTGGGAAAGGTCTCTACCCCGATCCACGGACTTGGGACGTTCTAGCCTCTACAATCATGTGAGCTGTTTCCTTGATATAATCTTTCTCTCTATATATATTTATACACTTTACTGGTTTTGCTTCTCTAGAGAACCCAGCCTAAGACAATACCTAATCTGCTTTCCACGTTGTAAGCCCCTGATTCATTTTCTCAGCTTTCAATAGCTGAATCTATGAATTCACCCTATCCACAGACCTAAGACTACAATAGTTCCTGACTTAATCAAGTCTGAGGCTGAAAATATACCTATAAGTTTAGTTACACTGCTTAATAACCTTTAGTAAGGGCATGGAAGATTGTATTTTCCAAAAATACCAATGGCAACATTTCTGGCTCCACATGCACTTCTAGAATCTTACCTTTTCCCAACCAAAAGTTGGAGGCTATTTTCCTTCTTGAAATTGGGCCTGCCTTTGTGAGTATTTTGATAAATAGACTGCAGCAGAAGTAACTCTGAGGCTGGGTTATCAAAGACCATACAACTTCCATCTTGCTCTCTCTTTATTATTATGCGTGCCCTTGGAACCAACTCATCATGTTGTGAGGGAGCCCAGACCACATGGAGAGGTCATCTAGGTTTTCCAGCCAGCAACCCCAGGTAAGTTTCCAGGTGATAGCCACTGTTCACTGCCAGACATTTGAGTGAGCAAGTCTTCAGACGAGTCTAGCCCTCAGCGTTCAAGTTGATACTGAATGTAACAGAAACAAGCTGTCCCCACTGAGCCCAGCTCAAATCACAGATTCATGAGCAAACCAAAAGTTGGCATTGTTTTGGAATGACTTTTACACAGCCATAGTAACTAGAATAAGTATGTTGTTTAACAACCACATATGGTACCCATTGGTTCAGGGGCGAGTGCTGGGTGTCCTTGTTGCTATTGAGTTGTAGCATTGTTCAACTATCTTTTGGGCTAGTATCACATAGTGGGAAAGAGCATAGACTTTGGAACCAGAATAACGTGGAATCAGACCCCAGTCTGCCACTTACTGTCAGCTGTGTGACCTCTGGCTAACTACTGAACCTTATTATGAGAAGGGGACTATTTCACCTACCTCATTAAGTTGTTGCAGAAAATAACTGAGATAGAGTCTTTGAAGAACTGAAGGTAAACTGACATATACTCCCTTAGGAATAAGACATCTGAACTAGCAGAGCTCAAAATTTCAGAAGCAGGAAGCAACACTTTGAGGAGTGTGTTGTAAGAAGTAATGATGGGAGGGACCTCTCCCACTTCCACTCTCTGAATGTTGAATTTGTAGTAATTCGGTTATGGGATAAAAAATACTATGTACTAATCATTTGTTCAAAACTTGTGTACAAATTTCACTTGATTGTGGAGTTTTGATGTCCACATATAATTTTACAGATTGGTGAGTTAGATATCACTCAGTTCATAATGGACAGCTCAGGTTTTATGGCCACTTAGTGTCTCATGGTCAGACATTTAGTCTCTATCTGGTCCCTTCTCAAGCTGCCCTTTGAAATCTTCTGTTCAATTCTTTTACTTCATCATTTCTTCCTTTCACTTTAGCTACTTGACGTTCAAAAGCAAGTTTCAGAGTCTCTTCTGACATCCACTTTGGTATTTGCTTTCTTTCCTGCCTTTTTAATTACCTCTTGCTTTCTTCATGTATGATGTCCTTGATGTCATTCCACAACTCCTCTGGTCTTCAGTCATTAGTGTTCAACGTGTCAAATCTATTCTTGAGAAGACAGAGTAGAGTATTATAACGACATGTGCAAAGACCTGGGGATAGAAAACCAAAAGGGAAGAACATGCTCTGCATTTCTCAAGCTGAAAGAACTGAAGAAAAAATTCAAATCTTGAGTTGCAATATTGAAGGATTTTATGGGGAAAATATTAAACAACTCAGGAAGCATCAAAAGAAGATGGAAGAAATACAGAGTCACTACGCCAAAAAGAACTGGTAAACGTTCAATCTTTTCAGGAGGTACCATACGAACAGGAACCAATGGTACTGAAGGAAGAAGTCCAAGCTGCAATGAAGGCATTGGTGAAAAACAAGGCTCCAGGAATTGACTGAATACCAATTGAGATGTTTCAACAAACATGCAGTGCTAGAAGTGCTCACTCATCTATGCCAAGAAATTTGGAAGACAGTGAGCTGGCTGACGGACTGGAAGAGATCCATATTTATGCCTATTCCCAAGAAAGGTGATCCCACTGAATGCAGAAATTATCAAACAATTTCATTAATATCACACACAAGTAAAATTTCGCTGACGATCATTCAAAAGCAGTTACAATAGTACATTGACAGGCAACTGTCAGAAATTCAAGCCAGATTCAGAAAAGGATGCGGAACCAGGATATTATTGCTGATGTCAGATGGATCCTGGCTGAAAGCAGAGAATGCCAGAAAGATGTTTACCTGTGTTTTATTGACTATGCCAAGGCATTCGACTCTGTGCATCATAACAAATTATGGATAACATTGCGAAGAATGTGAATTCCAGAACACTTAACTGTGCTCATGAGGAACCTGCACATAGATCAAGAGGCAGTTGTTCCAAAAGAACAAGGGGGTACTGCGTGGTTTAAAGTCAGGAAAGGTGTGCATCAGGGTTGTATCCTTTCACCACACCTATTCAACCTGTAGGCTGAGCAAATAATCCAAGAAGCTGGACTATATGAAGAAGAACAGGGCATTGGGATTGGAGGAAGACTCATTAACAACCTGCGTTATGCAGACGACACAACCTTGCTTGCTGAAAGTGAAGAGGACTAGAAGCACTTACTGATGAAGATCAAAGACCGTAGCCTTAAGTATGGATTACACATCAACATATAGAAAACAAAAATCTTCACAAGTGGACCAATAAGCAACATCATGATAAATGGGGAAAAGAGTAACGTAGTCAAGGATTTCATTTTACTTGGATCCACAACCAACACCCATGGAAGCAGCAGTCAGGAAGTCAAAAGACGCATTGCATTGAGCAAATCTGCTGAAAAAGACCTCTTTAAAGTGTTTAAAAGCAAAGATGTCACCTTGAGGACTAAGGTGTGCCTGACTCAAGCTATGGTGTTTTCAGTCACCTCATATGCATGTGAAAGCTGGACGATGACTAAAGAAGACTGAAGAAGAATTGAAGCCTTTGAATTGTGATGTTGGAGAAGAATATTGAATATACCATGGACTGCTAAAAGAATGAACAAATCTGTCTTGGAAGAAGTACATCCAGAATGTTCCTTAGAAGCAAGGATGTCTCACATACTTTGGACATGTCGTCAGGAGGGATCAGTCCCTGGAAAAGGACATCATGCTTGGTAAAGTATAGGGTCAGTGAAAAAGAGGAAGACCTTCAATAAGATGGATTGACAGCATAGCTGCTAACTGCAACAATGGGCTTAAGCATAACATCGATTGTGAGGATGGCACAGGACCAGGCAGTGTTTCATTCTGTTGTACATAGAGTCGCTATGAATCAGAACCGACTCGATGGCACTTAACAACAACAACAACAATCTCGTCCCTGTAACAAGCAGGAGCCAGAGTTCTACACAACATCCCTATTTGCCACAGACTTTAATGCCATTTAATGTTGATACAGACGAAAAAAAAAAAAAAGTTAACTGATAAAAATGCCTGTCAGCTGCCAAGGTTTGTGTTGATTTGCCTTAGTAAAAATATCACATCTGGAACAGAGGCTGTAATTGAAATCATCATCTGATTGAATTTATTATACTCTATAGTCATTGTCTATAATACATTTATCTTTTGCATAGGCTAAACAGTGCAGTTAAATGAGGATGTGATGGGAATTATAACCCCTGCAACTCTTAAGTCTTCGATGATGTTGCTAGTCTCTATGGACCTCTTATAGATGAAGCCATGGCTTTGGTTTATATGTTAATAAAGAAGGGAACCACAGAGTCCACCAGAAGCACCTCAGAGAAAGGACTGGTGATCTACTTCTAAAAAAATAAGTCATTGAAAACCTCATAGAGCACAGTTCTATTCTGACACATGGGGTCATCATAAGTTAGATTCGACTCAACAACAACTAATTTGCTTATTTATTTTTTAGTTAAAAATTAACTCTACCTTGGTAAGAATTGGTAATTTTCCTTCTGGTGCATTCTGTGGTATGACTCTAGTTATGGAATTAAAGGTCATTAAGGTAGTGAGTAGATTGCGGGGAGAATGAACATCTTCTTGCAAGGCACCTGCTTCAGGAGATCTTAAATCAAATTAGTCTTCTTAGAAGAGGAAGAGTTTCTTATACTGGCAAGTACGCTCAAGAAATTTGGGGGTTTGTAGCTGTCAGATTCTACTCAAGTGTTCCATTCCAATTCCAAGGTTCTCATTGGATTCCAATTAATGCCCTAACTTTCACATTAAAGACTTGGAAAGATCATGAATTCTACTTATATTGTAATTTTCAACCTATAGAAACAAATTTTGAGTATGCTTCTCAACCGTCAGACTTGCTGATGCTGAGAATTTGAAGCCTTGAGTTTGTTATTTTCTTTCTGTAAGCGCTCTGATGAAATCAGAACTAGCCAACCACGCCAACATCCTTATGCCATCATTACCGCCATAACAATCTAGTTCAATGTACAATTAATCACCCAAAGTCCAGACTTCTATAGGCAACCTTTCCCAGGTATGAACATGTAAAACTTTAATTATGAAACAAAGTGTGTTACGGGATATAAGTATTATAATTTCCACTGGTAGTTAGCTCATCATATTGTTCAAGTCCAATCAGGTTTGATAACTGATTCCAGAATCTTATTTTGATGACTTTTTCCCTGAGATACCTCTACTGGTACCAAATGTCAGTCAGCATCTAGCTAAACAGGAAAACAAAAAACATATTAAATATTTCAAACAGAATTTAATACAGAGAATTATTTAAAATGTGGAAAAAGGTCTGGAGGAACAAAAGAAAAAAACTGTCACCTGAAATCGGAAAGCCAGTATCATCTCTGTAATGAAGCTCTTCAGCACGCACTTTTTAGCTGGCAAGGGCTAGCACTTCCAAAGAGGTGCTACCCCTGCCAGAGCTGGAATCCATCAGTAGTGATCCTGCTGGAGAAAATGCACGGCCATCTGGTCACCACTGCACTTACAACAGCCATCAGTTACTGGAGCAATTGCTGACGTACTCACAGGCAGAATCAGAAAATTGTTCTTCCGTTCACACTCCAATATCCTATCAGTGTTTCCTTTTTGGCAGAATTTAACAAGAAACCAGCTGCCAAAAGAGTCCAGGAAACATAGTCTGCGATGTCCCAGCTCTAGTAGTTCAGGGCACAGTAGAGAAAGATAGGTGTAAAGTTGGTAGAAAACAGATAAATAACCCATGATGGCTGGTGGAAAAATTGAGTCTGGGACCTTGGTAGCATTGAGGTGATGCTGCAACTGCCTTGGCACTTTCTGTTTCATGGAAAAGAAGAATTCCCATTTGTTTAAACAACTATTATTTGTATTCTCGGTTGCATTAAGCTGATAACCATCCCTGCCTGAAACAGAATCTGGTAAGGGTAAATAGGATGCTACATTATGTGACTGACATAGTGGAATCTGGAGGAGCAAGTACACAAATATCGTGACTAGAGAACTGATGATGTTTATTATATGGTGAAGAAGGATTTAGTCGATTTTAATCTGCTAAGCCTTGAAACACATGGCATGTACCTATTTTGGCTATAGTCTTAGGGGGAATGGCAGGAAAAATCCATATTTTTGGTATATGCTGATTATTTCTTGCTATTTTTAGCAAGAATGTCTTGAATAAGAACTAAGAACTTAAACTATACATTACCAGTCAGAAAGCTAAATTGGGAGTATGGCACTGCTAAGAGAGGTGTTCTCTGCCCCTACCTGCAATATAAATTGACCGAGTCCTATAAGTTAGAGCCTAATAGAGTTGAAAACATCAATTGCTTTTGTCTCTCAAACAGAAAAGTTATGAACTGCAGCTGCAAAGATGAATTTGTAGTAGCAAGTGAGGCTGGTGACCCAGGCATTTACTAAGCAGCCACTTAAATAAGGAGATTGCAAAGACTGTGTGTGTGTGTTTAAGGTGAAAGTTTACAGTGCAAATTAGCTTCTCATTAAAAAATTTATACATCAATTGTTTTGTGACATTGGTTGCAATTCCCACAATGTTTGAGCACTCTCCCCCTTTCCCTTTATACCCTGGGTTCCCCGTGTCCATTTGTCCAGGTTTCCTGGCTGTCTTATCATCTAATGCTGCTCTAACAGAAATACCACAAGTGGATGGCTTTAACTAAGAGAAATTTATTTTCTCACAGTCTAATAGGCTAGAAGTCCAAATTCAGGGCATCAGCTTCAGGGGAAGGCTTTCTCTCTCTGTCAGCTCTGGAGGAAGGTCCTAGTCATCATCAATCTTCCCCAAGACTAGGAGTTTCTCTGCGCAGGAACCTTGGGTCCAAAGGACGCACTCTGCTCCCAGCACTGCTTTCTTGGTCGTATAAGGTTCCCAGTTCTCTGCTTGCTTCCCTTTCCTTTTATCTCTTGTAAGATAAAAGGTGGTGCAGGCCACACCCTAGGAAAACTCCCTTTACTTTGGATCAGGGATGTGACCTTAGTAAGGGTGTTATACAATCCCATCCTAATCCTCTTTAACCTAAAATCACAATCACAAAATGGAGGACAACCACACAATACTGGGAATCATGGCCCAGCCAAATTGATACACACATTTTTGGGGGGACATAATTCAATCCATCACATTGCCCCTTCCTGCCTTCTCATCTTTGCTTTTGGAAAGAGGTCTCCTGTACTTGATTAGGTCTCTTATACTTTAAAATAGCCCCTAAAAAGATAAAATACTTAAGAATAAATCTAACCAGGGTTGTAAAAGACCTATAGAAAGAAAACTACAAAACACTACTGCAAGAAACCTACATAAATGGAAAAATATACCATGCTCATGGATAGAAGGACTCAACATTGTGAAAATGTCAATCCTATACAAAGCTTTCTACAGATATAATGCAATCCCAATCCAAATACCAACAGCATTCTTTATCGAGATGGAAAAACTCTTCGCCAATTTTATATGGAAAGGAAAGAGGGCCCAGATAAGCAAAGCATTATTGAAGAAAAATAACAAAGTAGGAGGTCTCACACTACCTTATCTCAGAACTTACTATGCAGCCACAGTAGTCAAAACAGCCTGATACTGGTACAATGACAGACACATAGACCAGTGGAACAGAATTTGAGAACCCAGATGTAAATCCATCCCCTTATGGTCAGCTGATCATTGACAAAGGATCAAGGCTATTAAATGGGGAAAAGATAGTCTTTTTAACAAATGGTGCTGGCAAAACTGGATATCCATCTGTAAAAAAAATGAAACAAGTCCCACACTTCACATCATACACAAAAACTAATTCAAAATGGATCAAAGACCTAAATATAAAACCTAAAACTGTAAAGATCATGGAAGAAAAATTAGGGACAATGCTAGGCGCCCTAATACATGGCATAAACTCAATAGAAACCACAACTAACAATGCACAAACACCAGAAGATAAACTAGATAACTGGGAGCTCATGAAAATTAGATGCTTAGGCTCATCAAAAGACTTCACCAAAAGACTAAAAAGAGAATGTGCAGACTGGGAAAAAATTTTTGGCTATGACATATCCCACAAAGGTCTAATCTCTAAAATCTATAGAATATTTCAGCGCTTCAATAATAAAAAGACAATCCAATTAAAAAATGGGCAAACATATGAACAGACACTTTACCAAAGGAAAGTCAGTTTGGCCAATGGTTAGTCAATATTGTTGAACTTTTCAAAGAACCAACTTTTGGTCTTGTTCATTCTTTCTATTGTTTTTCTGTTCTCTATTTCATTTATTTCTGCTCTAATCTGTATTAATTCCTTTCTGCTGGTGGTTGTGGGCTTCTTTTACTGTTCTCTTTCTATTTGTTCAAGTTGTAGGGTTAATGTTTTGATACTGGCCCATTCTTCTTTTTTGATGGGTGTGTTTATTGCTGTAAATTGACCTCTGATCACCGGCTTTGCTGTGTCCCAAAGGTTTGGTATGATGTGTTTTCATTCTCATTTGATTCTAGGAATTTTTTGATTCCCTGTTTGATTTCTTCTATTACCCAATTGTTTTTAAGCAAGGTGTTATTCAGTTTCCATGTATTTGATTTTTTTTTTCTTCTTCTTGCTCTTCATGTTATTGATTTCTCCTTTTTTGGGCGTTGTGATCAGAGAAGATGCTTTGTATTATTTCAGCATTTTGGATTTTACTGAGGGTTCCTTTGTGGCCTAAAATGTGCTCTATTCTGGAGACTGTTCCATGTGCATTGGAAAAGAATGTATACTTTGCTGCTGTTGGGTGAAGTGTTCTATATATATCTGTGAGGTCAAGTTAGTTGATTTAGACCTTTAAATCTTCTGTATCTTCGTTGAGTTTCTTTCTTTCTGTCATTTACCGAGAGTGGTGTGTTGAAGTCTCCTACTATTATTATGGAACTGTCTATTTCTCTTTTCAGTGCTGTGAGAGTTTGTTTTATGTATTTTGGAGCACTGTCATTGAGTGCACAATTATTTATTAGGGTTATATCTTCTTGGTGGATTGTCCCTTTAATCATTTTATAATGTCCTTCCTTGTCTTTTATGGTTGATTTTGCCTTAATGTCTATTTCATCTAAGATTAGTATTGCAACTCCTGCCCTTTTTGGGTTACTGTTTGCTTGATATATTTTTTTCCATCCTTTGATTTTTAATATATTTATGTCTTTGTGTCTGAGGTGTGTCTCTTGTAGACAGTATATTGATGGATCATGTTTTTTTAATCCATTCTGCTACTGTCTGCCTCTTTCCAGGAGCACTTGAGCCATTTACATTCAGTGTGATTATCGATAGGTATGAGTTTATTGCTGTCATAAGTTGTGCATTTTTTGTGGTGCTGATGTTTTCTTTGTTTCTCTTACTCTCCTGTGCTGAGTTCCTTTTGTTTGTGGATTTTGTTTCATTTTTATAAATTTTGTGGTTACTGACACTATATGTTTTTTTTCTTTTTCATTCTGATGAGTAGGTTTGTTAGCTTTCTTTGTGGCTACCTTGAAATTTACCCCTATCTTCCTAAGTTTGAACTAGTCTTTTATTACTGGATATTGCCTTGACTTCCTCTCCACTTAAAAGTTCTATATCTATACCTACACTGTTTATTCCCCCTTTTATTATTTTGATTTTGTCATCGTTTACAGATTGAGGTCTCTGTTTTCCTGCTTAAAGTCTTTTAGCT
Organism: Trichechus manatus latirostris; assembly: GCF_000243295.1. Taxonomy (NCBI): domain Eukaryota; kingdom Metazoa; phylum Chordata; class Mammalia; order Sirenia; family Trichechidae; genus Trichechus; species Trichechus manatus. The sequence goes on along the minus strand of NW_004443946.1, from coordinate 14,693,363 downwards.
TTGTTTTATTACTGAGAATCCTCTACCTAGGTGGGTATCTAGCTGACGCTGTCCTGTGTCCTAGACTCTAATTGTTATCTGATGTTGTTGGTTCTGTAAACGAAGGACTCCCTTTAATATTTCTAGTTAGTTTGGTTTGGTTTTTACGAATTCCTTTAATATCTTTTTATCTGGAAATGTCTTAATTTCACCACTGTATTTAAGAGAGAGTTTTGCGGGATATATATTTTTCAGGCAGTTTTTTCTTTCAAGTTTTTATATATGTCATCCCATTGCTTTCTTGCCTGCATAGTTTCTGCCGAATAATCAGAGTTTAGTCTTATTGTGTTCTCTTTGTAAGTGATTTTTCTTGAGCTGCTCTCAGGATTCTTTCTTTGTCATTGATTTTGGCAAGTGTGCTTATATGTGACTTGGTGACTTTTGGGATCTATCCTATATCAGATTAGTTTAGCCTCTTGGCTGGTCAGCTTCTCTTCTTTCATAATACTTGGGAAGTTTTTGGCCAGCAAATGTTCAACAACCTTCTCTGTGTTTTCCATTTTCTCCCCCTCTTCTGGAACTCCAGTGATGTGCAAATATTTGCCCTTGATTGTGTTCCACGTAATTCTTAGGTTTTCTTCATTCTTTTCTCTGATTTTTCCTCAAAGTGACAGCCATGGACTTGTCTTCAATCTCACTGATTCTGTCTTCTGTTGTTTCAAATTCAGTCCTAAAACCTTCTATTGAGCTGTCCATTTTCTGAAATTTTGTTGTTTATCTTTTGGATTTCCAGTTGCTGTTTTTGTATGGCTTCTAATTGCTTATTTCTTTTGACGTTTTGTTCTTGTATTATTTTCCTGAATTCTTTTATTGCTTTGTCTTTGTTATTCTTGGTTTTGGCTATGTTTTCCTTTTCTTTTCCCCCTTTTCTTGTTTTCCTTGATCTCTTTCCTAATCTGTTGGAAAGACCTAAATATTAGTCTTTCGAAGTCCATATCAGGTAGTTGCACTGCCTTTTATTCTACTGGAAGGTCATCTGATTCTTTATTTTGGTCACTTGCTGGTGCCGTCTCATCCTGCTTTTTTGTATGTTTTGATATTGTCTGCTGTCTCCAAGACATTCAGGTACTATTTTCTATATTTATTGATTATGTGTTCATTTGTTTCATCCTGCCTCTTTGTTTTATTTTGATATGTAAGGACAGACAGGCTTGGATTTCTTTGCTACTTGCTTGTCTATGGGCACAGTAGCTCTCGCCACCTTGTCTAGTGGGCAGAGCAGCAGCAGGCAGGGTGAGCCTACTTCACTGTGCACTGGTTTGGTGAGGCGGCAGACAGCAGACTAGGCAGGTGCTGTCTGCCTCCTGGTGTTGGTCCAGTGGTGTGAAAGTATTCACAGCCCTTCACTGGATATGTAGGGGTGTCAGACAGGAAGTGGTACAGGTTCATTTCCCTCCATTCAGCAGCTTATCAAGTGGTGGGAGGGAAGGGGCAGGGTGAGCCTGGTGTGGTGGCAGGCCTGAGCCAAGGATGCTGTAACTGCAGCAGCACCATGAGGGCTGAAATGAAAGGAGGTTGATATATGGGACTAGGTAGGGGGAAAAAATAAAAGAGAGACAAAGAAAAAAGGTAAAAATGTGGGTAGCTGGTGGATGGAGTGGGGCAGAACTGGCAACTGGTGGAAGGGGGTTGAGACGGCAAATGGAGCTAGGTGGGAGGGAAAAGAAAAGGAAGAAAGGGGAAAAAATGGTGTGGTGGGAGCCAGCAGGCAGCGGTGGGACAGACCCAAGCTGGTGGTGATCCAGTGGCTCTCTAGTCAAGAAAATGCAGTGTGGTCCAGCGGGAAGGGGTATCAATCTGGTATGTTATGGGGATATGTGCCATTTAAACATGGCTGCACTATGGCTAACTTCAGCCTCTCAAACGCCCATGCACAGAACACGGTAAAACATGTCAGCAATGACGACTTGTTTTTCCAAAACCCACTGTTCCTTTACTGATTGACTTGTTTGCTTGAAACCCATTCTTTCTTGCCCGAAACTTCTTGTTATTCACCTAAAGCCCATTGTTCTGTGATTTGCTTCACTGCTTGCTGTATTGACTATAAATAAACTCCTGGGACTGAAGTGGGGGTTGTCTTCTTCTCAAAGAGACCCTCCTTGGCCCCACTTCTCTGTAAGAGTTGTGTTTGGCTACTGTCTTCGCCACCCTGACAATCGTCACTGCTGTGACAGTATGTGGCTTGGAGGGAGGGAGAAGAAAAAGGAAGAAAAGGGAAAAAATGGTGCAGCTAGAGCTGGCGCATGGGGGCAAGGGGTATCTGGGCTAGTGGCGGAACAGTAGCTCTCTACCCATGGTGATGCAGTGTGTCCCAGTGGGAAGGGGTAGATGTAGCATATGGGGCTAAATGTGAGGGAGAAAGAAAAGGAAGAAAGGGAAAGAAAAAAACAAAGAAACAGACAAAAAATGTCATGGCATGCTCATGGATAGGTAGAGTCAACATTGTGAAAATGACAATTCTACCCAAAGCAATATACTAATACAGTGCAATCCCAATCTAAATACCAACAACATTCTTTAAAGAGATGGAGAAACTAATCATTAACTTTATATGGAAAGGGAAGAAGCCTCGGATAAGAAAAGCACTATTGAAGAAGAAGAATAAAGTAGGAGGACTCGCACTACCTGACCTCAGAACCTACTATACAGCTATGGTAGTCAAAACAGCCTGATACTGGGACAATGAAAGATACATTGACCAATGGAACAGGATTGAGAACCCAGATGGAAATTCATCCACCTATGGTCACCTGATCTTTGACAAGGGCTCAAAGTCTATTTAATGGACTATTTAATGGACTAGCAAAACTGGATGTCCATCTGCAAAAAAATGAAACAGGACTCACATGATATGCAAAAACTAATTCAAAATGGATCAAAGACCTAAATATAAAGCTAAAAACTATAAAGTTCATAGAAGAAAAAATAGGATCTACTCTAGAGATCCTAATACATGGCATTAACAGGATACAAACCCTAACCAACAACATACAAACGCCAGAAGATAAGCTAGATAACTGGGATCTTCTAAAAATTAAACCCTTCTGCTCATCAAAAGACTTCACCAAAAGAGTAAAAAGAGAACCTACATATTGGGAAAATATTTTTGGACATTACAAGTCAGACAAGGGTCTAATCTCTAAAATCTACAAGAAAATCCAACACCTTTGTCCCAGTCATCTGGTGCTGCTCTAACAGGAATACCACAAGTGGATGGATTTAGCAAAGAGAAGTTTATTTTCTCACACTCCAGTAGGCCACAAGTCCAAATTCAGGTCTTCAGCTCCAGGGGAATACTTTCACCATCAACTCTGGAGAAAGATACATATCATCAATCTTCTCTTGGTCTGGGAGCTTCTCTGCGCAGGAACCTCAGGTCCAAAGGACGCGCTCTGCTCCAGGCACTGCTTTCTTGGTGGTACGAGGTTCCTATGTGTCTCTGCTCACTTCCCTCTTTTATATCTCAAAAAAGATTGCATTAAGACACTGATCTTGTCAACCTCATCAGTATAACCTCATCACAGTGATAGAATTTACAACACATGAGGAGATCACGTATAATCTCATCATAGTGGTAGAGTTTACAACACACAAGGACATCACACCAGATAACACAATCATACAATACTAGGAATCATGACCCAGCCAAGTTGCTACACACATTTTTGGGGGGACACAATTCAATCCATGACAATCTCTACAACAAAAAGACAAATAATCCAATTTAAAAATGGGCAAAGGAAATGAACAGACACTTCACCAAAGAAGACATTCAAATGGCCAACAGACACATGAGGAAATGCTCATGATCACTAGCCATTAGAGAAATGCAAATTAAAACCACAATGACATACCATCTCACCCCGGCATTACTGGCACGAATCAAAAGCACTGGAAATAACAAATGTTGGAGAAGCTGCAGGAAGATCAGAACTCTTATGCACTGCTGGTGGGAATGCAAAATGATACAACCATTTTGGAAAATGATATGGAGCTTCCTTAGAAAGCTAGAAATAGAAATACCGTATGATCCAGCAATCCCACTCCTAGGAATATATCCTAGAGAAATAAGAGCCATTACACAAATAGACATATGCACACCCGTGTTCATTGCAGAATTGTTCACAATAGCAAAAAGAAGGAAACAACCTAGATGTCCATCAACAGATGAATGGATAAACAAACTATGGTACATACACACAGTGGAGTATTACACAACAATAAAGAACAATGATGAATGTGCAAAGCATCTCATAACATGGATGAAACTGAAGGACATTATGCTGAGTGAAATAAGTCAATCACAAAAAGACAAATATTGTATGAGACCACTACTGTAAAGACTCATGAAAAGGTTCACACACAAAAAGAAACAATCTTTGATGGTTATGAGGGATGGGAAGTGGTGAGACCAGTGGAGTATCTTAGATAGCTGCTCACAGGCTTTTAAGACCCCAGACGCTACTCACCAAGGTAGAATGCAGAACTTTGTCTTTATAAACTGCGTTATGCCAATAGAGCTAGATGTTCCCTAAGACCATGATCCCCACAGCCCTCCACCCAGTAATTCAGTCCCTCAGGGAGTTCGGATGTGTCTATGGAGCTTCCATGACCTTTCCTTGTACAAGTTGTGCTGGCTTCCCCAGTATTGTGTACTGTCTTACCCTTCACCAAAGTTACCACTTCTCTATTGTCTATTTAGTTCCCCCCACCCCTCCCATCCCTCATAACCAACAAAGATTGTTTCTTTTTGTGTGTAAACATTTACATGAGTTTTTACAGTAGAGGTCTCGTACAATATTTGTCCTTTTGTGATTGACTTATTTCACTCAGTATAATGTCCTCCAGTTTCATCCATGGTAGCATAACACAGTTTATAAAGAAAGTGTTCTACATTCTACCTTGGTGAGTAGCATCTGAGGTCTTAAAAGCCTGTGAGCAGCTATCTAAGATACTCCACTGGTCTCACCCCTTCGGGAGCAAGGGAGAATGAATAAACAAGATACAAAGGAAAGATTAGCCCAAAGGACTAATGGACCACAACTACCATGGCCTCCACCAGCCTGCGTCCGGTATAACTAGGCGGTGCCCAACTACCACCACTGACTGCTCTGATGGGGATCACAACAGAGGGTCCCAGACAGAGCTGGAGAAAAATGTAGAACAAAATATTCTGACTCACAGAAAAAGACCAGATTTACTGGCCTGAAAGAGACTGGAGAAACCCTGAGGGTATGGCCTCCAGACACCCTTTTAGCTCAGTTATGAAGTCATTCCCGAGGTTCACCCTTCGGCCAAAGATTAGACAGTCCCATAAAACAAAATGAGAGTAATGGGGCACAACAGCCCAGGGACAAGGACTAGAAGGCAGGAGGCGACAGGAAAGCTGGTAATAGGGAACCCAAGGTCAAGAAGGGAGAGTGTTGATGTGTTGTGGGGTTGTTAACCAATGTTATAAAACAATATGAGTACTAACTGTTTAATGAGAAACTATTTGTTCTGTAAACCCTCATCTAAAGTACAATAAAAAAAAATGACATGGAAGGAGCTGGTGGGTGGGGGCAAGTAAGACCTGGGTTGACGGCAAGCTAGTAACTCTCTCACTGAGCAGCGTGGCATGGCCCATCAGGAAGGGGTGGGGGTGGCATATGGGACTTGGTAGGAGAAAGAAAGGAAAGGAGGAAATAAAAAAAGGTGTGGCAGAAGTAGGTGGGTTGGGGCAGGGCTAACCCAGGCTGGCATCCAGCTGGTGTCTCTCTAGCCAAGGAGTCATGTTATGGTCCATCAGGAAGGGGTAAAGGTAGGGTATGGGGCTAAGCAGGAGGGAGAAAGAAAAAGAAAAAAGGGAAGGGAAAAAAAGCTTGGCAGGAGCTGGCAAGTGGGGGTGAGGCAGAACCAGGGTAATGGCAGGTGGTAGCTCTCTAGCAGAGGGGCAAAGTGTTGCCTGTCAGGAAGGGGTAGGGTTGGCATATGGGGCTGCGTGGGAAGCAGAAAGGAGGAAAAAAATGGCACAACGGGAGCCAGCGGGTGGGGGCTGAGTGGACTCATGGTGATGGCAGGCCAGTAGCTCTCTAGCCGAGCTGCACAGCTTGGCCTGTTGGGAAGGGCTGAGGTTGGCGTACAGGGCAGAAGGGTGAGGGGTAGGAAAGCATGTTTCTCTGGTTACTAGGTGCTCTGTCTCCTGCTGGGAGCTGTGTGAAGTTACCTTCCTGTATTCCCTGTCTGGGGTCATTTCTGGCTATGCTTCAAGATGGCAAAGTTGTGCTATGTTAGTTGGCAGGTGACTTCCACTCCATATGTTTCCTCGTTCTCTGTTTTCGTTCAGTTTCTTCTTCTGTTTGGTGCTTGATCTAGTTCTTTATCCCTTTATTTGATGCTTAGGCTTCCAGGAATGACATTTGTATCTGTTTTATTTAGTTTTTTGGGTCTTTGCTGCAGAGGAACAGCGTTATGTGTCTGTCTAGGGTGCCATGTTGGCTCTGCCTTCTTGCAAAGACTTTTGATTTGAACCCACATTAGAAAATGCATCTTATACTGCAACCCAGCTCACATGTGCATATATATAACAATGTTTTGTAAAAACCATTCACACTTATTACCTGTGATGCTATCAGGTTTTTTGTACTCTATTGCATCCCATTTCATTCTGTTTCTTCTTAAGAATGCTGACCATGACTCACTAAGCTTCATAATTGAATAAAGAATCATTTTTCAAATGACTGGTCTTCGGCTTCTTAAATCCTACTGGATTTTTGCTTGTGAGCCCCATGTCCTCACTGCTTTCTTTGCCCATCTTAGATTACATGGTCTATCTTTCTAATTACTTCCTTGCATACCCCTCAAATCTACTACTTCTCTTTCTTGCCATCTTACTGCCCAAAACCAAAAAATACAAACCCATTGCCATTGAGTCAATTCCAACTCATAGCAGCTATCTAGGACAGAGTAGAACTGCCCTATAGGGTTTCCAACGCTGGAATCTTTATGGAAGCGGACGTCCATATCTTCCTCCCGGGGACTGGATGGTAGATTTGAACCATTGACCTCTTGGTTAACAGCCAAGTGCTGAACTGCTGCATCACCAGGGCTCCTGAGGATCACTTAGAGGGCAAATGAGATTGTACACAGAGAGTGTGAATGAGAGGTTTTGAAATGATTTAGACAAAAATTGATGAGGGCCTGATACAAAACAGTAGCAATGAGGATGGAGAGATGTGGACTAATTTAAGAAATATATTGGAGGTTGAACTGACAAAACATAATGATTATATGCAGTGGTGGGAAAGAAAAAGACATCAAGAAAAATGTTTAGGATTATGACTGGAACTCCTCGGAGAAGGATGGCACTATTCGTTTAGGTGGAGAGCACTGGAAGGGAGAAGTTTGAGCAAGGTAGATAATAGTTTATCTTATGTATGAGATGAGCTAAAATAATAAGTTGAACATTTGGGTCTGTAGATTGTAGTTCAGAAGAGAGTTCTAGGTTAAGGATGTAAACCTGAGAATCATTGGCACATGACTTGTAATTGTAGCATAGAGACTAAATGAGATCATGCAGAAGAGTGTGTATGTAGAATGGGAGGAGAACCTGGGACAGAGCATTGAATGATAAGCAGAAGGAAGTAAAAATTCTTCTAAGTAGCTTATCTGCAAAAAGAAGGTGAATAAATAAGGAAAGACATAAGGAAAATACAGGTGTCTGGAGTAAAGAATATTCGTTTAAGAAGGTGGCACTAAAAAAAAAAAAGATCAAGATGAGTCAACATCTTGACTCTAGGTTATTGCTTAATTTCATATTTATTCCCACATCATAGGTCAAATATACTAGAATTACATATTCTTCTTTTTCACTCAGTTAAGAAGAAAGGCCTGGCAATCTACTTCCAAAAATCAGCCAATGAAAATCTATGGGTCACAATGATCTGATCCCATTGTGCATGGGGTCACCATGAATAAGGGGCCAATTCCCTGGCAGCTAACAAGTGCCATCAAAATGCCCTGTTAGATGATAATAGCACCAGAAGAGACCCCCAAGGACAAGTATCTTCCATTTGGGAATCAAGTTACAATTGCAATTCACTCCTGTCTTTCCTTATAAATTTCCTACTGCGGAATACATGTTGTTATTGTGATGGGCGTAGGGTAGACAGAGTCTGGAAGGAGGAAATTGTAAAAGATGCTACAAAATGTAGAAGGTTCTAACCTTTATACACCTTTGATAAAGGGCATTTCTTCAAATGGAGATACTGAGATATGTCTTAACTGTGTCTCTGTTGGTGATGGATACAACACAATCAATAAAGTTTCCGCCACCTGAGACACTATGAGGGCTTTACTGCTTTCCTTTTAATGGGCTCTCTGAGACACTTCTTATGATGCTCTTTTTCTAATTAAATTGGATATTTTGACGATGTTAAGTCAGCTTTATTTGTCAGCTGTGGCACTTAATTTAATGCCTTAATTCCCAATTTCAGTGCCATTGGCGAATCATCTTTAAAACGTCAATCACCAAAATGAAAGCTGGAGTCTCCACCTATTACATGCAGCTGAGAAACTTAAAAAGGCCTAACAAATTCTGTTAATAAATGAAATATTTATATTTAGTTGTTTCTGGTTATAAACATTTCAATATACACTTCACCTACAATAAAAGCAGCATAGGCTGAACATGTATTAGAATAGTACGACCTTGAAAATGAAGAAAACAATCCTGCAAAGCCTCTCCAAGAAATATACTCAAATAAATGTGAAAATAAAAGTTTAAAAATCAATAGCTTTATTTTCAAGTAAAATTACATTTTAAAATATTTTTCACATACATTATCTGGTTTCCTCACCACTAATTTTAGAGCAAGAGACATAATCCCCACTTTACAGATGAACAAACTGAAACAAATGGATATTAAGGGACTTGAGCAAGGACAGAGTTAGAGAACTGATTAGAATTCAAACCCAGGTCTTCCATGTTCACATGCAAAATACCATTTTTTATCCCATTCAGATGGAGAACTAGTGATTTGCAATTCTGTTATTTAAGAAATTATCGGGCAATCCTGCACTTCCAAAACATACTGAAAGACTGAATTATCATCTTTAGGGAACCAATGTACAAAAAAAGAAACAAAAATCATCTTTTAATGATTTCATTTATTTATTTGTAATTTATTTGATGTCCATAGTTGAAAATTTCTTACCACTAAAGTGCATTTCACAGGTAACATTCACTTATTCTTTTTTTTTTTTGATAGATCCATCTTTAATTCTGTCATTTTCCAGTAGTCATAACAGGGCTTCTTAGAAAGGAAAAAGAGGCTTGAAGAAAGAGCTCAAGAGGCTCTAAAACTATAGATACCTCGTACCAAGAAAGGATCCAAAAGGCAAAATGTTTCTTTTCCTATAAGCCAGGCTAGCTGCAAAAATTCTAAAAAGGGTTTTTAAATTTGGATTGTGTGATACAGTGTTTTGTGAATTTCTATCTGTTCTGATACAAGAACAACTCTTCTATTTGCTTCTCTTAAGAAACATGGGTAAAAACTCTTTGCCCAATGTACTAATATCTTATGTATAAATGGTGATCATGGTACTCATTGGCAAAAAACTGTACAAGCAATTTCTGTTACAAAGTCAATTTTGCTAACAGGTCCTGGTTTGGTAAGTCAGGATTATAATTTCCATTTTCAGGTGTGGGAAATGGAAGTGTCGGTTTTATGGTGACTTGTTATTAGAGAGACAGAGGTAGAGTGACATGAGAAGCTTCCACTCACCACTGGGAAGGGCTGATTTGTCAGGCCTCACTTTTATTGTTGCCCGGTTGAATATGTTTTGAAGTATCTCCACAAAAAGGAGAGAAAATTTGGGACCTATCTTGGGGATTTTGAAAAGCAAGTGAGACCAAGGTTAGCTGAATCCAGATTTAAAGCAGACGGCTACTGGCTGAGTTGCAGATATAAACAGTATCAGTAGTTCAGGTCTTGTATTTCCAGGACCCAGCTTCAAAGTCAGAAAGTTTAGAGTCTCAAACATGCTGTCCCTCAGGATTTTGTGCTATCTGATGAAAAAAGCACTACTCTTAGGAATAAGCAGTAAAGGTTTTAGTCTTGGATTTGCTCTTTACTTAGTGAGTGATACTGTACAAGCTAATTGTACTCTCTGAGCCTCACTTTCTTCACCTGTAAAATGGCAATTCCTCTCCCATATATTTCACAGGGGTCAGTGAGACTAAACTGAAAGACAAATGCAAGGAATTATTGTTAAGAATATAATCCAGCAGTTTGACCTTTTGCATAATTAACTAATCCAGTTGAAATGATGTAATCTTCTCAGAAGTTCATATCGTGTGTCTCTGAATAATAATAAACAAGTACTACTCACTGGAATGGTTAGTGCGGTCTCAAGGACAACAGCTTAAGCAGCTTACATACAATGAAGCAGGCGCCGTCTTAGTGAAAAATGAACTACAATGATCAACTTATTTTCCTGAGATGTGAATACAAATTGGTCCAAATGGCAACCCAAGGATTATTAGTCTAAGACCTGTACCTATTACTTTTACAAAGGGTTGGGACAAAGTGAGCACCTGTGAGAGTAAGTACTCCAGAGAGAAATACAAGTGATTATCAGCATTGGCCAAATTACTGCTCACCTCTCTCACATTTGTGTAGATAAATTCAGGCTAAGGAGCTCGCCTCAAATAACTGGCGTTTCAGACAGCTTTTTCCCCCCTAGTCATAGCATTTTGTTGAGGGTATTTAGAACATTGCTCTATTTGAAGGCTACAAAGCATTATTCACCAAACGAAGCCAATACTCAGGTCTATCAAATTAAACGTCCCTACTAGAATATTTTGCTTGTGAGGACAGCTGCCGTTATTGAAGTGTATAGACCACACGACATAAAAAAGCCTTTTTGAGATTAGTTAAAAGTTCCTATAGAAATCCCACCAGTTTCTGCACCCCCTGGCACATGGGGTATGCTATCTCATTGGTTTTTGCTGCCCCAAGTTGTAAAACCTTCTCTAAGTGGTCCTTGTCCATCTTCAGTTTTTCAATTTCATTCTTAATTGGAGCAAATTTCTTAATCACAGCATCTGCCACCACCAGCTTCTAGCGAGCAGTGTCGCTACCAGCACTCTGGCGGACCGCATCATCCATGGTGAGTCCGGTCACTGCGGCTTGAACGGCAACTACGTTGGAGACATCCCCTCTGCTGGCTGGGTCGTAGGTGACCTCTGAGTTCAAATCCGTCACAGCCTTGCGGAATTTCTGCACTGTCTCCTCTGGGCTGTCTGTTATTCTGACTGTGGCCAGTTTGTCAGGGTCTGATTTTGACATTTTGGCAGCAGGATCGCGAAGGGATTTTACCTTTTTCATTGACGACAGGCTGGACTTGGACACCGGAAAGAACTCCCCATACTTTTAAAACCTTGTGCTAGATCCTGAACAAGTTCCATGTGCCGGACTTGTTCCTCCCCAACAGGAACGTGTGTGGACTTGTATAGCAGAATGTCAGCTGCCTGAAGCACTGGGTACCTGAGCAGGCCCACAGTTTCGTTGTGTTTCTGCTTGTCAGTCTTTGCCTTCCACTGGTGTAAGTGTTGTAATCGGGGTAGTCTGACCATGCCGGTAAGAATCCAACTTAATTGCGTGTATTCAGACACCTGAGATTGTTGAAAAAGGATGCTTTTCTCTGGATATCTGCCACAGGCCAGAAGAGCAGCAGTCATGTCCAGGATGCGCTGCCGAAGGGTGGCTGGGTCTTGTGAGACAGTGATGGAGTGTAGGTCAGCAATGCTGTACAGCACAGAGCCATACTCGTCCTGTAATCTCACTCAGCTCTCAACAGCTCCCAGGTAATTGCCCAGGTGGGGGATTCCTGTAGGCTGAATGCCAGAAAATATTTGCTTCATGCCATCCTTCTGAGGATCGGGAGCAGTTTTGGTTGCTGTATAAAGTGCCGGGATGAAGCCCCAGCACCCACGCGTCTTCCGCATTAAGTGCAGCGCCATCTTGAGAAGGGCGGAGCTGTCTTTAAAATTCCACTATTCTATCCAAAAGAATATTTAATAAACAGTGTAACATGTTGTTGCTGTTGTTAAGTGCCATCCAGTCGGTTCCGACTCATAGAGACCCTGTGTACAACAGAACAAAACACTGCTGGGTCCTGGGCCATCCTCACAATCGTTGCTATGTGTGAGACCTTTGGTGCAGCCATTGTGTCAGTTCATCTTGTTGAGGGTGTTCCTCTTTTTCACTCATTGCATTAGGCAAATGCAAAAAGGGTGCTCTGCTTTACCAAGCATGATGTCCTTCTCCAGGGACTGGTTCCCCTTGATAACATGTCCAAATTATTTGAGACTGTCTTAGTCATCCAGTGCTCCTATAACAGAATTACCACAAGTGGATGGCCTTAACAAAGAAAAAAGTTTATTCTCTCATAGTCCAGTAGGCTACAAATCCAAATTCAGGGCATCAGCTCCAGGGGAATGCTTTCTTTCTCTGTCAGCTCTGGAGGAAGGTCTTTGTGATGCATCAGTCTTCCCTTGGTCTGGGAGCATCTCAGCACAGGAACCTCAAATCCAAAGGACATGTTCTGCTCCTGGTACTGCTTTCTTGGTGGTAGGAGGTTCCCCTGTGTCTCTGCTCGCTTGTCTCTTTTATATCTCAAAAGATACTGGATTAAGACACTATCTAATCTTGTAGAACTCATCAGTATAACTGCCACTAGTCCATTTTATTAGATCATAGTGATTGAATTTACAACACATAAGGACATCACATCAGATTACAAAATGGTGCGCTATCATACAATACTGTGAATCATGACCCAGCCTAGTTGACAGATATTTTGGGGGGACACAATTCAATCCATGACACACACTAAGTCTCACCATCTTCCCTTCTAGGGAGCATTCTGGCTGTACTTCTTCCAAGACAGATTTGTTCATTCTTCTGGAAGTTCATGGTATATTCAGTATTCTTCACCAGCACCAAAATTCAAATGTATCAATTCTTCTTTGGTCTTCTTTAATCATTGTCCAACTTTGGTGGGCATATGAGGTGATTGAAAATATTATGGCTTGGGTCAGGTGCATCTTAGTTCTCAAAGTGACATCTTTGTTTTTTAACACTTTAAAGAGTTCTTTTGCAGCAGATTTGCCCAGTGTAATGTGTCCTTTCATTCTTGATTGCTGCTTCCATGGGTGTTGATTGTGGATCCAAGTAAAATGAAATCCTTGAAAATTTCAGTGTTTTCTATGTTTATCATGATGTTGCTGATTGGTTCAGTTGTGAGGATTTTTGTTTTCTTTATGTTGAGGTGTAATACACACTGTAGGCTGTAGTCTTTAATCTTTATCAGTAAGTGCCTCAAATCCTCTTCACTTTCAGCAAGCAGGGTTGTGTCATCTGCATGTCGCAGGTTATTAACGAGTCTTTCTCTAGTCCTGATGCCCTGTTCTTCTCGGATTATTTGCTCAGCATACATATTGAATAAGTATGGTGAAAGGATACAACCTTGATACACACCTTTCCTGATTTTAAACCACGCAGTACTCCTTGTTCTCTTTCAACAACTACCTCTTGGTCTATGAATAGGTTCCTCACAAGCACAATTAAATGTTCTGGAATTCCTATTCTTTGCAATGTTATCCATAATTTGTTATGATCCACATAGTTGAATGCCTTTACATTGTCAATGAAACACAGGTAAACATCTTTCTGGTATTCTTTGCTTTCAGCCAAGATCCATCTATATCCCTAGTTCCATGTCCTCTTCTGAATCCAGCTTGAATTTCTGTCAGTTCCCTGTTGATGTACTGCTGCAACCGTTTTTGAATTATTTTCAGCAAAATTTTACTTGTGTGTGATATTAATGATACTGTTTGATAATTTCCACATTTTGTTGGATCACCCTTCTTTGCAATGGGAACAAATATGGATCTCTTCCAATCAGTTGGCCACATAGCTGTCTTCCAAATTTCTTGGCATAAACGAGTGAGAACCTCCCGCATTGCATTCATTTGTTGAAACATGTCAATTGATATTCTGTCAATTCCTAGAGCCTCATAACAAAGGTTCTAATTTAATTTTTTATTCCCTTTCAACAATGCAGTAAGCCAACTTTACTATTATTTCTACTTCTCATTGGTTTCATCAACTAATTTGATGTGAATATTCCAGAACAGGCAATTCATTGAGTTGACAGAAACCCAAACTTGCACTGGAGCATGATATTCTAATGAATTTTTTTTGGCAAGTGGCAAAATCTTTTCTACGTTTCTTTATACATAGATGGATAGATAGATCCATAAATACATAGATGTGTAGTTACATAGATATAATATCTAATAGAGCCATGAAGAATATTGCCTCCAGCACCCCTCCAGTTTTGTAAGACTAACTTAAACTCAACATTATTTTCTTTCCCACAATCCAAAGAGAAAAGCAAGAGACTCAAAGGGTGAAAGATCCTGGAGTATTCTCTCTTTGTTCTGATCTGTTTCTTATACTTCTGAGAAGTCAGTCAGATCTGTTCTGGACCAAGACTCAATAGAAGAAAGCCTAATCAAAATCTATATTATCCTGAAGGTTAAGATATTTTGTCATTTCCATGTGAGATTTCCGATATATTTTAGAGCAGGCTTTGTGTAAGCCTTTGTACAAGCTTAATATTTACTGCATATTATTAGTTTAATAACTCTGAACAGCACTAAACCCACCGCTCATTTTAAAATCAACCCAAATTTCTACTCATTTTATTTATGGCTGACCAGGCATTTAGACGTTAACCTGACTTCTAGGCTACTTGATAAGCCAGGAAAATATTTCAAATTTAACTCAAATTAAATACATTTCTGCTATTGTGACATTGCAATGTTTTAGCTAAATTAACAAATCTAGCATGAAAATATATCGCTAATAGTTTAGCTAGGAATTCTCTTATATATTAAAATATTTCATTTTAACATATTTTTAGTGATGTTTTACGCAATTTTATTTCCTGACAATTATAATTTAACTTTCGGTTTAAGATGATGTAATAAATGTTATTGTAAAACAGGGATTTTATGTATTTCAACTCTTGGAATTTGGAAACCACTGATTTGCCAAGTCAATTTCATGTATACTAGTGAAAATAGCAATTGAGAGTGCTACATTTTGCTTTTCTCTGTATGGAAAATAAAACTTGTGCCCCTGGAGAGAAATGATCTTGAAACAGAGAAGTATAATTCAGATGAATTTTCAGAAGAGCGGCAATAATAACATTAGAATAAAGTTGAGGTTTTTTTTGTTGTTTTTTCTGATTCAGTGTAATGGAAATCTTTAGATCTGCAAGAATTGTCTTTCATAGAGGTTATGTATGGTTTTATATATATATATTCATATTAGAAAAGTACAGGCAGTCCGCGGGTTATAAAGGAGATCCTTTCCTAAGTGTGTCTTTAAAAATTTATAGGTAAGTCAAACAGTTGCATATGGTTCTTATTTAGCCTTGTTTTATTGCAAGAAAATGTTTGAAGCCTTTTCAATGATTTAAAAGCTGCACATGCAGCAAGTGAAGGTGATTGTGATGAACAATTTGTTGAGTAGGGGTTGGTTGAATTGTTTCAAAGTGAGGGCAGATTTACATATCATTAAAGGACAAGTATGAGTTGTCTGTAAGTCGGACATTTGTAACCTGGGAACTTACTGTATGAGTGTATTTATTTCCCCCTATTTTACACAATGCAGTAAGTTATCAGATTTTTATATCTTCATCAATCAAATGGGTGAAAAATGCTATATTCCATGTAGTTTAAAATTTTTGGTTTCATATTATGAGTGAGGCTAGTAATTTTTTTTTT
>NW_004443946.1:14654919-14669146 GCF_000243295.1 Trichechus manatus latirostris | reverse complement strand
TTTTCTTTATATTGAGGTGTAATCCATACTGAAGGCTGTAGTCTTTGATCTTCATCAGTAAGTGCTTCAAGTCGTCTTCACTTTCAGTAAACAAGGTTGTGTCATCTACATACTGCAGGTTGTTAATGAGACTTCCTCCACTCATGATGCCCTGTTCTTTATATAGTCCAGCTTCTTGGATTATTTGCTCAGCATACAGATTGAATAAGTATGGTGAAAGGATACAACCCTGATGCACACCTTGCCTGACTTTAAACCACATAGTATCCCCTTGTTCTATTCAAATGACTGCCTCTTGATCTGTGTACATGTTCCTGATGAGCACAATTAAGTGTTCTGGAATTCCCATTCTTTGCAATTATTCATAATTTGTTATGATCCACACAGTCGAATGCCTTTGCATAGTCAATAAAACACAGGTAAACATCTTTTTGATATTTTCTTCTTTCAGCCAGGATCCATCTGACATCAGCAATGATATCCCTTGTTCCACATTCTCCTCTGAATCTGGCTTGAATTTCTTGCAGTTCCCTGTTAATATTCTCCTGTAAGCACTTTTGAATGATCTCCAGATTTTCACCTGAGTGTGATATTAATATTGTTCCATAATTTCTGCAATCGGTTGGATCACCTTTCTTTGGAATGGGCACATATATGGATCTCTTCCAGTATGTTGGCCAGGTAGCTGTCAACCAAATTTCTTGGCATAGACGAGTGAACACTTCCAGCACTGCACCTGTTTGTTGAAATATTTCAGTTGGTGTATGTCAATTCCTGGAGCCTTATTTTTCACCACTGTCTTCAGTGCAGCTTGGACTTCTCCCTTCAGTACCACTGATTCTTGATCATATGCTACTCCTGAAATGGTTGAAAGTCAACCAATTCTTTTTAGTACAGTGACTCTGTATATTCTTTCCATCTTCTTTTGTTGCTTCCTGCGTCATTCAGTATTTTCCCCACAGAAACCTTCACTATTGGAACCCGAGGCTTGAATTTTTTCTTCAGTTCTTTCAGCTTGAGAAATGCTGAGCGTGTTCTTCCCCTTTGGTTTTCTAACTGCGGGTTTTGCGTGTGTCGTTACAATACTTTACTTTGTCTTCTCAAGCCACCCTTTGAAATCTTCTGTTCAACTCTTTTGCTTCATCATTTCTTCCTTTTGCTTCAGCTACTCGACATTCAAGAGCAAGTTTCAGAGTCTCTTCTGACATCCGTTTGGGATTTTCTTTCTTTCCTCTCTTTTTAATGACCTCTTTCTTCATGTATAATGTCCTTGATGTCATTCCACAACTCGTCTGATCTTCAGTCATTAGTGTTCAATGCAACAAATCTATTCTTGTGATGGTCTCTAAATTGAGGTGGGATATACTCAAGGTTGTACTTTGGCTCTCATGGACTTGTTCTAATTCTCTTCAACTTCAACTTGAACTTGCTTATGAGCAGTTGATGGTCTGTTCCGCAGTTGGCCCGTGACCTTGTTCTGACCGATGATATTGAGCTTTTCCATAGTCTCTTTCCACTGATGTAGTCAATTTGACTCCTGTGTTTTCTATCCAGTGAGGTCCACGTGTATAGTTGTCATTTATGTTGTTGGAAAAAGTTATTTGTGATGAAGAAGTCATTGGTTTTGCAAAATTCTATCATGTGATCTCCGGCATAGCTTCTATTACCAAGGCCATATTTTCCAACTACTGGTCCTTCTCCTTTGTTTCCAACTGTCACATTGCAATCACTAGTAATTATCAATGCATTCTGATCGCATGTTCAATCAATTTCAGACTGCAGAAGTTGGTAAAAATCTTCAATTTCTTCATCTTTGGCCTTAGTGGTTGGTGTGTAAATTTGAATAATGGTCATACTAACTGATCTTCCTTGTAGGCTTAGGGATGTTATCCTATCACTGACAGGGTTGTATTTCAGAATAGATCTTGAAATATTCTTTTTGACGATGAATGCAACACCATTCCTCTTCAAGTTGCCATTCCTGGCGTAGTAGACCATATGATTGTCCAATCCAAAATGGCCGATACCAGTCCATTTCAGCTCACTAATGCCTAGGATATTGATCTTATACATTCCATTTCATTTTTGGCAATTTTCCTAGATCCATACTTTGTACAGTCCATGTTCTGATTATTAATAGACGTTTGCAGCTGTTTCTTCCCATTTTGAGTTCTGCCACATCAGCAACTGTAGGTCCCAAAAGCTTGACTCCATCTACAACATTAAGGTTGACTGTACTTTGAGGAGGCAGCTCTTCCCCAGTCATCTTTTGAATGCCTTCCTCTAGGGGCTCATCTTCTGGCACTATATCAGACAATGTTCCACTGTTATTCATAAGGTTTCTGCTGCTTATTTTTTTCAGATGTAGACCGTCAGGTCCTTCTTCCTAGTCTGTCTTAGACTAAAAGCTCAGCTGCTATGGGTGACCCTTCTGGTATTTGAATACCGGTGGCATAGCTTCCAGAATCACAGCAACACTCAAGACCCCACAGTACGACAAACTGTCAGACACTTGGGGGTTATTCATACCTAGAAGTGCGCTAATCAAATGAGTTAATCAAACTGTCTACAATGATGGAAATGCTCTGTATCAGTGCTATCCAGTAGAGAAACTACTAGCCACATGTAGCTATTCAGCTCATAAAACATGGCTAGTGAAACTGAGGAGCCAGGTTTTTAATATTATCTAATTTAAAGAGCCTCGTTAGATTACTGCAGTTAGAACTGTTTTAAGATCTCCATAGCTGCACATGGCTAGTAGTTCCTCTATTGGATAGCACTGATACAGAGCATTTCCATCATTGTAGACAGTTCTATTAAATAGCACTGGCATAGAAATATGAATTAATCCCATTATAAAACCTAAACTAGCATTTCGAGCTATGCAAGCAAAACTCTACCAGATTAGCCCTCTTGCTATCAATGATCATAAAACTGAGCAAAATATAAGAAGCAACTGTATTCAGGTACTGGACAACAAGAAGTACAAGAGCGCAATTCTTGAGGGATTAGAAACTCAAGGTGATACCCATGATCACAGCAACTCTCTGCCTGGGAATAATATCATGACCACAGCACAGTGAGCTGGATTCCAAGTAGAGAATGACAGTCAAACTGAGTTGAGGAGGCAGAAATCAAGAGCTCCTGTACAGCTTAAGTCACTGGAATATATGGGAAAGGACATCGGAGATAAGGCAACTGCACAGATGATTTCCTGGTGGGTTCTTGGCCATGTGCTGTACTGTGTGTGTAGGGCAATACTAGATGGGACATACCAGAGAGTAGCAGCTATGCACTTGAGCCCAGGCAGAGTGGAGAAAACTAATAAACACTCTGTTAATATGGTAGGTATTCAGCTGATACATTTGGAGGAAAAAAAAAATCTTAAAAATAAGGAACAAGACCTAGAGTACTACCAATTCTAAATCTGCCCTAACAATGCTCAAAACCAAGTCCTGGCTAAATACACAGGGATGATAAGCTTAAATGTTGAGTCTTAACAAGTTAGAAGAGCTTGGGAAACAAACTGAGCTTTTCAGAGATCTTCACTAACAAAATGTAAGACCAAGTGTAAACAACTTCAAAGTGCTTAGCCAGGAACTGAATGATGAACTAGAGCAAGAATCAACACTTTTCAAGGGAAGAAAACAGAACTCAGAGCTTCTAAAATCTATCATTCACAATGTCCAATACAAAATAAGGTATTAGTAGATATACAAAGAAATAGGAAACTGTGACCTGTAGTAAAAGTAAAAGAAAATAAAAAAGAACACTCAATACAAACTGACCCATAGATGGTCCAGATATTAGATTAATCAAAGACTTTAAGGCAACTATTACAAAGACGTTCAAAGATCTAACGGCAAATGTGTTCAAAGAGTTAAGGGTAAGCATAGTCTTAATGAATCACGAGAATTTCAGCAAAGTGAAGTATAAGAAAGAAGCAGATAAAAATTCTGGAACTGAAAATTAAAATAATTACCATAAAAAATTATCCAATCATCAGACTGGAGATTTTAGCAAAAAGAGAGAGTGAACTTGATGTAGAGAGACAATGAACTTGAAACAGATTGATAGATTAGATCCATAAATATATTACCTGAAGTGAGAAGAAAAATAAATGGAATTTCAGAGTCTTCTTTCCACATCTTCTGCTCTCCAAAATTACCACCTTCCCGATCATCCCATACCCAATCACTCTATGTAATATCCCTCAAAATTGCTCTGAAATTAATTCAGGGACTTACTACTTTTATATCTGGATTCTAACTATTATAATAGTCCTACTTCCAATCTATTCTTTTTCATACAATTCTTTTTTTTTTCTTTCTTATTCATCCTCCTAATGCACAACTTATATCATTACACAGGTGGCAAAGTTCCTTTCGCTTGGTATTCTTTGAGACTGGGGGTGTGAGTACTGCTGCTTTGGGATGCAGGTAACAATGTGTGACATACAGTAGAGAAAGAGATGCTGTTCCCATTTTACCAAGGTATATGGCATGCTCAAGCAATAAAATTCTGCAGGGAATGTTTTGTCATTTGCTCAATGCAAAGATTTTAAAGACTTAGGAAGAACCAGCCAACAACATCTCAGTGGATAAGGGAATTGAGTTCCTCAATGAATTTGTTGGTACTTAGGCAGTAGTGAGGTACTGCCCTCAAGTGAATTTTTGAGCAATGGACATTTAGGGCCCCTCTTTCCCCACTTATCAGATCCCTCGTAGAATGGAACTCTCTTTCATTTATTACCAGACTATGATCTAAAGTTGTTGAAGCCAAATTTATTAATCTTGCTATGATAATGTTGATTGTGATAAAAAAAAAAAAGCATTGAAGAACACATCAGAGGGTTTAGAAATGAAAACATAGATTAAAATATTAATTTAAGAAAAACTGGCTTTATCCAAGAAGGAGAGTCAAAAATTCAAACACCCATAGCTCTGTTTGACATCAAATGTTGCTAGCAAGGTTCATTGGAAGGGAATATCTAATATCATAGTGCAACAGAATAAAAATTGGAGCAGCCAGAAGTACAGGCTGAATATGGCCCTAGGATTTAGATAACTGTAGAACCAGCTCAAGTGAGGTTGAGGTAAGGAACTTAGGTGAAGTAGATGAGGAACTTAGGAAGGAGGAACTTTTGGTCTAGATTTAATGTGCAAATCCAAATGTGCATGTCTAAGAACTTTTGGGGTACTCACTACCTATCATTTCTCAAGTTGACTCCAGTAAGGTAGGAATGGGATAAAAGTCACAAAGTTGCCATATCCACATTGCCTCATCTACTTTATTATTCAGCACTGTTATATGAAAGAAACAGTGGATTTGAAATTGGGGAATGCTTATACTCTTGGGGCACTGGGTCAGTCTGTAGTCTGAGTAGTCTAGACCACTGCTGTTGAAAGTATGGTCCACGGATTGATGAAGACCACAAACTCTTTGTTAGATCTGCAAAGAGATAAATAGGGTTATTGGTAATAACATTTATATATTTTTATAGTAATTTGACATGACCTTGACATCCAAGTGTATGATCAATGTATTTATCTTTTTGAACAGGATATAGGCCAGTTTAGATGTTATTGAACTCATGGAGTGATTTTCATATGAATGCAAACTCATACTACTGTGCCTTGTTAAACAATGTTATAATATGTAATAGTTAAAAGTTAGTTTGTCATCTCTATTCCAAAAGATATAAAAATATGAGAAATTGTAAGCATTTATTTATTTTTATAACAATATTTCATAATCATCTAAATTTTTGATCAAAGCTGTTTCTCTAAATTTATTGATTATAACTATTAGCTAAATGAAGGAAATAAATTTTAAATAATTTATTTTAAAATATAATTTATACATAGCAAAACAAGCCTCACTGGATTTTTTTGTCAAGTAAAGGCACCCCTTTTCTTAATGTGGCAATAGTAACAAAACAAATGATAAAAATAGAAGCGATCTTCAACAAATAAAGACAAAAAGAATTCATACAAGCTATATTTCACTTTTGTAAACATATTTGATGATAAAGTGATAAAATCACAATGTATTATTCACAGAGATATCTGGCTGAAGAACTGCAATTCAATAGCAACAATAAAAAAAATAGGCAAAATTTGAACACTTCAGAAAGGTATGCAGTTTAAAAATGCTCAACATCATTAATCATTAGGGAAATGAAAACTAAAATCACTACATACTACTAGAATGGCTGAAAATAAAAAGACTGAAAACATCAAAATTTGGCAAGGATGGGGCAACCATTTAAAAAAAAAAAAAGAACTGTAAACAAAAATGGTACTTTAGTTCACGATATGCATGTTGAAGTATTATGGGATAACAGTACTGATGCTTACCTTTTGAAATGCATCAAAAAATGAGATGGATTTATGTATGGATAGAGAGATGAATAGATGGACAGACATCTAATAAAGCGCAGCATATAATGTTAATTAAAGAATCTACATGTTGGGTATATGGTTTTCACTGTAATAGTCTTTAAACTTTTCTTCATAATTGAACAATATAATAAGTAACTGTTGGAGGAAATACCATTTATCAAGCTTTATTAGACATTGGAACTATATTACCAAAGTAGAGCTAAGTTCTGAGGGTTCCAATTCTGGAATTGCTAGAATAGCTGCTAGAGAAGAAATTTCTCTAATGTGAGGAAAATATTAAAGTGGCCTACAATACTGCTGCATTGTACAATTTAAGGGCATACCTTTGCAACTTGGTAGCCAAGATGGGGGAATCAATGTAAGGAAGGTATTATAAAGCATTCACTCTTCACTCTCATTTGCATATCTTTATACTACCAGGGGAAAAAAAAACCCTTTAATTTCCATAAGCATAATGTCATTGATTGACAACAATCTTTTCTATAAATTTGACCAAATTTTTTTCTTTGTCTAATTTTTAAAATTTAGGACTTTGAGGAAGTTTTAAAAAAAGGACAGAAATTCAGTTTTATCATTAAAAGTCCTAATTTATGCATATTTTATTTATAATCATTTTGATTGAATGCTTATACACAACAAAATAAGAAGTAACTGAATAGGATAGCACTTTTTATTTTCTACCTTATTTTGCAACCATCTTGCATTCTTGAATTTAGGATCAAAATAATATATATATATCTGATGCACTATGGAGTCAGCAGTTTTAAAAAGATATGTTTGTAATCTTCCAGAAAAAGTGAATCCTCAGACTGATGATGACATATCTTCTTGTCCTTGTTGACAAGATTTCTAGTCACTGATTTATTTCTTAGATGTGAGGACATGTACCTTCGGACTCCGAAGAATGCACCAAACAACTCTTTTTTGGGCTCCTTTCATGAATAATACATTAACAAGCTTTCAGAAGTTCATAGTCATCTCTTCAACTTAAAAGTAAGAAGAAAGGAGGCACAGACTAATTTGTAGGTGGCAGAATTTCTGGGTTCTCTACTGACTTGATCAATTATCCTTCTGAGCCTCTCTTTGGTTAAACAATATAATTGCATGTACTACCTACATTACTACAGAGTACAAAGCTTTAAAAACTAACAATTTGTTTTAAGTAATGCTTTTGTCTTCTGAGAAACCTAAACCTGTAATGTTTCAGAAACTGATAAAGTTTTCTAAAAATGGCTATCAATACCCATGTGTGTTTTCTCAAAGTTAGGCTGTAGATTACAGAAACCTGCTATAATGTACAAACAAATAATTTACATGGAAGAGCAACATAGTATATGTACCAAAAAAACTCAAACTAAACCTGTTGCCATCGAGTGGATTCTGACTCATAGCAACCCTATAGGACAGAGTAGAACTGTCTCATAGGGTTTCCAAGGAGCAGCTAGTAGGTTCATCAAACGGCTGACCTTATGGTTAACAGATGAGCTCTTAACCACTGTACCACCAGGGCTCTCATATATATATATATATATATATATATATCTTTTAACAAATTTGTGAAAAGAAGATAGCGTTGTCTGCGAGACCTGAAAATGTTTTAAACGACCATCAGAAGGATCAATATAAGATAAACTGTTGTAGCTACAAAAGAGAGGAGAGATAATAGTGTGCAGTTCCTGAGAAAGCCAGAAGAGTCAGATCCAAAACACCAGTGGAGGAACTGGATTTAGATAGCAGGAAGGGTACCCATCTGATGCAATTAGAGAGAGGAAAGAGATCATGAGTAACAGATGTAGGAAGGTGTATAGGTTTGGAGGCAGTGGGTGGATGAAGTTTCCATCTGATCGCTTCAATTTTCCTCATGAAGTCTGAGCTGTGGCTGTCTGTTGAGAATGAGGAAGGAGTTGAGGAGATAGCATATAATTCTGAAAAGAATAGAAAAGAGTGTCATTGTAGGCAATGGGACAGTAAATTGACCAGGACCTGGTAGGATGGCATGGCATTACCAAGCAATTATTAGTAATTCTGACTTGAAAAAGAAATTAATGGCCCTGTTTTGAAACTTTCTTCAACAGGTGATGGATCTCATTTTCTGATAGACCATAATATATTTTTCACACACTAGGCCCAAGCTAGTCTCCTTGACACCCCCTTGCTTATGTTACAAAAATAAGATAAAATAATAGTTCTGGTGTGGCATCAAAAGCACGAGCAATAAAAGGCAAAATAGATATATAGAACTTCATAAAAATTAAATCCTTTTGTTCAAAGAAATTTATCAACAAAATGAAGAGAAAAATTGGGGAGAAAAAATTTGGAAACCATATATCTGATAAGGATTTAATATCCAAAACATATAAAGAACTCCTACAACTTAACAACAAAAAGACAAGCAATACAATTGAAAAATGAGAAAAAGACTTGAATAGACAATATTTGAATGGCCAACAAACACATGAAAAGATGCTCAACAGCTTTAGCCCTTAGAGGGATGCCGTTCGAAACTGCAATGAAATAACTATCTCACTCTGACTAGAATAGCTATGATAAAAAACAATAGAAAATCACAAGTGTTGGTGAGGTTGTGGAGACATTGGACCCCTCAACCACTGCTAGTGGGAATGCAAAATAGCACAGTTGCTGTGGGAAACAGTTTTGTAATTCCTCAAAAATAGAACATGTTTTTGTTGTTGTTAGGTGCCATCTAGTTGGTTCCAGCTCATAGAGACCCTATGCACAACAAAACTAAATACTGCCCAGTCCTGTGCCATCCTCACAATCCTTGCTATGTTTGGGCCCATTGCTGCAGCCACTGTGTCAATCCATCTCACGGAGGGTCTTCCTGTTTTCTGTTGACTCTCTACTAAGCATGATGTCTTCTCCAGGGACTGGTCCCTCCTGATAACATGTCCAAAGCATGTGAGACAAAGTCTTGCCATCCTTGCTTCCAAGGAGCACTCTGGCTGCACTTTTGCCAATACAGATTTGTTTGTTCTTCTGGCAGTCCATGGTATATTCAATATTCTTCACCAACCTCGTAATTCAAAGGCATCGGTTCTCCTTTGGTATTCCTTATTCATTGTCCAGCTTTCACATGCATATGAGACAATTGAAAATACCATGGCTTGGGTCAGGCACACATTAGACCTCAAAGTGACATCTTTGCTTTTCAGAACTTTAAAGAAGTTTTCTGAAGCAGATTTGCCCAATGCAGTGGGTCATTTGATTTCTCGAGGGCTGCTTTCGTGGGTATTGATTGTGGATCCAAGGAAAATCAAATCCTTGACAACCCCAATATTTTCTCCATTTATCATGATGTTGCTTTTTGGTCCCCTTCTCAGGGTTTTTATTTTCTTTATATTGAGGTGCAAGCCTTACTGAAGGCTGTAGTCTTTGGTCTTCATCAGTAAGTGCTTCAAGTCTTCTTTGCTTTCAGAAAGCAAGGTTGTGTCATCTGCATATCACAGATTGTTAATGAGTCTTCCACCAATCCTGTTGCCACATTCATCTTCATATAATCCAGCTTTTGGAGTATTTGCTCAGTATACAGATTGAATAAGTATGGTGAATGAGTATTCAACTTTGATGCACACCTCTCTTGATTTTAAGCTATGCAGTATCCCCTTGTTCTGTTCATATGACTGCGTCTTGGTCTATGTACAAGTTCCTTGTGAGCACAATTAAGTGTTCCGGAGTTCCCATTCTTTGCAATGTTATCCATAATTTGTTATGATCTACACAGTCCAATGCCTTTGTATAGTCAATAAAACACAGGTAAACAACTTTCTGGTATTCTCTTCTTTCAGTCAAGATCCATCTGACATCAGCAATGATATCCCTCATACCACGTCCTCTTCTGAATCCAGCTTGAATTTCTGGCAATTCCCTGTTGATGTTCTGTTGCAACCATTTTTTAATTGTCTTCAGCAAAATTTTACTTGTGTGTGATATTAATGACATTGTTCAATAATTTCCACATTCTGTTGGATCACCTTTCTTTGGAATGGGCACTAATATGAATCTCTTCTAGTTGGCTGGCCAGGTAGCTGTCTTCCAAATTTGTTGGCATAGATGAGTGAGCACCTCCGGTGCGGCATCTGTATGTTAAAACATCTCAATTGGTATTCTGTCAATTCCTGGAGCCTTGTTTTTTGTCAATGCTTTCAGTGCAGTTTGCAGTTCTTCCTTCAATACCAATGGTTCTTGATCATATGCTACCTCCTGAAATGGTTGAAGGTTCAACCAATTCTTTTTGGTACAGTGACTCTGTGTATTCCTTCCATCTTCTTTTGACTCTTCCTGAGTTGTTAAATATTTTGTCCATAGAATCCCTCAAAGTGCAACTCGAGGCTTAAATTTTTTTCTTCAATTCTTTCAGCTTGAGAAATACCAAGTGGTTTCTTCCCTTTTGATTTGCTGACTCTAGGTCTTTGCACATTTCATTATAATAAAACTACCCTATGACCTTGCAATGCCACTCCTGGGCATATAGCCAAAAGAACTGAAAGCAGAAATGTAAACAGAAACCTATACACCAATGCTCTTTAAGCACTATTCACTAACACCAAAATGTGAAAACAATCTAAATGTCCATCAACAGATGAAGAAACACAATGTGGTATATACATACAAAGGAATGTTATGCAGTCATAAAAAGAAAGTCCTTATACATGTCACAACATGGATGAACCTTGAAAAAATTATGCTGAGTGAAATAAGTCAGACACAAAAGGACAAATACTGTATGACCTTAATTAAATGGAATAGTCAAATGTATAGAAACCACAGATTATTAGTGGTTATCAGTGGTACAGAGTCACTATACCAAGAAGAATTGGTCAATATTCCACCATTTCAGGAGGTGCCATATGATCAAGAACCAATGGTACTGAAGGAAGAAGTCCAAGCTGCATTGAAGGCATTGGTGAAAAACAAGGCTCCAGGAATTGACGGAATACCAGTTGAGATATTTCAACAAATGGTTGCAGCACCAGAAGTGCTCACTCATCTATGCCAAGAAATTTCGAAGAAAGCTACCTGGCCAACTGACTGGAAGAGATCCATATTTATGCCTATTCCCAAGAAAGGTGATCCAACTGAATGTGGAAATTATCAAGCAATATCCTTAATATCACACATAAGAAAAAATTTTGCTGAAGATCATTGAAAAGTGCCTGCAGCAGTATATCGACAGGGAACTGCCAGAAATTGAAGCTGGATTCAGAAGAGAACATGGAAGGAGGGATATCATGTCTGATGCCAGATGGATCTTGACTGAAAACAGAGAATACCAGAAACATGTTTGTATCTTTGTTTTACTGATTATGCGAAAAGGCATTTGACTGTGTGGATCATAACAAATTATGGATAACATTATGAAGAATGGGAATTCCAGAACACTTAACTGTGCTCGTGAGGAACCCGTATATAGACCAAGAGGCAGTAATTCAAATAGAACAAGGGGATACTGTGTAATTTAAAATCAGGAAAGGTATTCGTCAGGGTTGTATCCTTTCATCATACTTATTCAGTCTGTATGCTGAGCAAATAATTTGAGAAGCTGGACTATATGAAGAAGAACATGGCATCAGGATTGGAGGAAAACTCATTAACAATCTGCATTATGCAGATGACACAAACTTGCTTGCTGAAAGCAGAGAGGATTTGAAGCATTTACTGATGAAGATCAAAGACTACAGCCTTCATTGTGGATTGCACCACAACATAAGGAAGACAGAAACCCTCAGAAGTGGACCAATAAGCAACATCATGATAAATGGAGAAAATATTTAAGTTTTCAATTATTTCATTTTACTTGGATCCGTAATCAACACTGATGGAAGTAGCAGTTAAGAAATCAAAGACGTATTGCACTGGGAAAATCTGCTGCAAAAGACCTCTTTAAAGTGTTGAAAACCAAAGATGTCACTTTGAGGACTAAGGTGCACCTGACCCAAACCATGGTATTTTCAATTGCCTCATAGTCATGTGAAAGCTGGA
Organism: Trichechus manatus latirostris; assembly: GCF_000243295.1. Taxonomy (NCBI): domain Eukaryota; kingdom Metazoa; phylum Chordata; class Mammalia; order Sirenia; family Trichechidae; genus Trichechus; species Trichechus manatus. The sequence goes on along the minus strand of NW_004443946.1, from coordinate 14,656,742 downwards.
CAATGAATAAGGAAGACTGAAGAAGAATTGATGCCTTTGAATTATAGTATTGGCAAAGAATATTGAATATACCATGGACTGTCAGAAGAACAAATAAGTCTGTCTCAGAAGAAGTACAGCCAGAGTGCTCCTTCTAAGTGGGGATGGCAAGACTTCATCTCATGTACTTTGGACATGTTATCAGGAGGGACCAGTCCCTGAAGAAGGACATTATGCTTGGTAAGGTAAAATGTCCGTAAAAAAGAGGAAGACCCTAGACAAGATGGATTGACACAGTGTCTACAACAACGGGCTCAAACAGCAATGACTGTGAGGATGGCGCAGGACCGGGCAGTGTTTCCTTCTGTTGTGCGTAGGGTCACTGTGAGTTGGAAATTACGTGATGGCACTTAACAACAACAATATATATATGTGTGTATGTGTGTGCGCACATGTGTGTGTATGTATATATTTTTACCACAATAAAAAAAGCTAAAAAAATAAAAATAATCCTAAATCACATAGATTCTGTGAACAAGAGCAGAAAAAACTTCATTCTTCTCCTTTTATTATACTTATATACCTCCCTAGCTCAAAAGATTTTTGCCATTAGCGAAGACATTCTAAAGTGGTTACTGCATATACATTCCTTCTACAGTTTTGGTCTTACCCTTTGTATTCTATCACATCTTCAGTTTCCCTGTCTCCAATTTTAGTTGCTTTCCAGCCTCCATGGTTATTCTCTTTTCTCCTCACTCCTAAAAGAAACAACAGGAGAGCTCTTATGCAACTAGTCATTTCTGGCAGGTTATTCTGACTTAGGAGTCCCTGGGCGGTGTAAACAGTTAACTCACTCAGCTGCTAACCAAAAGGTTGGAAGTTCAAGACCACCCTGAGGCACCTCTGAAGAAATGTCTGGCAATCTATGCCTGAAAAATCAGTCATTGAAAACCCTATGGAGCACAGTTCTACTCCAACACACATGGGGTCGCCATGAGTCAGAATTGACTCCATGGCAACTTTTTTTTTGTTTTATTCTGATTTAAGAAGATAGTCCAGGCAGGAAGGAAGACCCACAGTATTTTCTCATCTGATTTCAATCAAATTCGGTTTGAATGTTAGGCTTCCCTATGCTTAATATTCAACTTCTATAGCACCAGAGCTCTGCAGCCTTTCAAAAATAAGGTCTTAAAAATCCCTCAACAAAACAGGGAAGATGCAAAGATGAGAAAGCATGTAGAATTACATAAAATACTCTTTTAGTTCTAAGTTATAAAAGGTAATTAATTATCTGCAACCCAGTTCTCCAGTCCATAATCCTTAGCTTATGGAAAGAGTTCATTTTAGAAGACAGTGTTTAATTTTGCTGCTCTCTTCACAAGTGCCAGATTCAGGCAGAGAAAAACAATGGGGGTGGAGTATGGGAAAAGTCTTAGTTCTGAGAACTATGTTACTTTTTTAAAAAGTTTTAATTTTTTAAAGTTTTTGAAATGAACTATTTTGTACATACAAATATTATATATATGCATATAAATACATATATACATATATACACACACACATACACATACAATATATACGTACACATGTAAAACCGTTGCCATCAAGTTGATTCCAACTCGTAACAACCTTATAGAGATCAGAGTAGAACTGTCCCATAGGGTTTCCAAGGCTGTAATTGTTACGGAAGCAGATGGTCACATCTTTCCCCTGTGGAGTGGCTGGTGGGTTTGAACCGCTGACCTCTTGTTTATCAGCTGAATGCTTAACCACTGCACCATCAGGATGCAAGTTTTCTCTCTCTCTCCCTCCCTCTCTCTGCCTCTTTCCCTGCCTCTCTGTCT
>NW_004443946.1:14641002-14654819 GCF_000243295.1 Trichechus manatus latirostris | reverse complement strand
TAGCATAAGGAATTCTTGAACTAACCATCCGTGAATCTACCACCAGCTAAAAAATAGAGCATTCTGTTCTGACTTTTTCATCGCTATCTCTGAAGACAGGAAAGATTTTTAAAAAATGGAATTATCTCAGACCAACTACTGCCCACACGAAGGTGACCCCAATTATGCAAGGAAGCTCTCAGCTTAACCTCCAAACTAATATAGCCAGCCTTCCTAAGTTATATGCCTGAGACAGAAGCATGGGGAAAGAACCCATCTTAGCAAAGGCGTCCCTTGAAGCTGCAGAAAGCACTGAGGCTCCGAGCCCCATCATTTTTCAGATCCTAAATAACTTGATAAAAAATAAATTTCAGGTGAGACACAACTGAAACTACCCCTTGATACTGGTCCTGCTGAAAGAAGCCATGATGGAATCCAAGGTTAATAACTTTAACATCCCCTCTAGAAGAAAACTGTGTTTATTGCTGCCTGACAGATGACATATCCCATTTCCTATAAAATGAGAAAGGAAACATGTCAGAATTTAATAAAAGTTTATCTTTCTCTACCTATAAACAATTCTCAACCAAATGAAACAATAAGCATGCTCTGCCAGATAATACTTAAGCTGTTTGGGGATGTTAACTCCAAAGTCCTTATAAACCAACTTCCAAAATAAAAGTTTTTATTTTAGTTGCTCATGTAACACTGAATCATCAAGTCTCAAATTAAAACATACCTCCTGCAACAAGTAAATTTCTGTGTTGCTACTTTTTCTCTAGTGCCTGACTGTAATGTGGGATATGTCCAAAGCTTCCTGAATATCCAAAGTACAAGTTTCAACTAAAATATTAATACTACCAAAGTATGGTTTTGTTTCTCTTCAGTAATTTCTCTAAATGCTGATTTTTTGCCAGTTAGTGGCACGCCTCAACAAGGCCTGGCAAATGAGATAATGATCATGTTCTTGGAATGAAAGATTGTGTTGGAATTCAAAGAAACACAAAACGGACATTGATATTGTATGGAAAACTTTTTAAAATGTGTAAATTTTAAATATTAAACAATACAGCTTAAGGAAACCCAAGCACTGAAAATATTTTATCTTCAATATTTTTACTATTTTTCTTTTACGGTCATTTAAAGTCTTCGTCTGAATAGAGTGACAATGTGGAATGCAGAAAAAAGGAGCTCTGGTTCAAGATTTAGAAGACAAAGAGCTGTGGGGTCAAAGCACATTTCTTCATCTGCAGAACAGGGAAAATAGTTCCTGCATGAATAATATCCAGGGTTATGCTGTGAGGCTCAAAGGAGATCACGGAGTATGTGAAAGTGCTTTGACCATTGCAAAAACACTATATACAGGTAAAATATTAGCAAGGTGTCTCTGTTCTATATTTATGTCTTAACTGATGCCCTCATACATTGAACTAACTCTCATTATGATAATAATTTGATTTCAGCGCCTTTAGGACAATTCCCCAAATTTGATCTCATTTCTGAAAAAAAAAAAAAAGGCAGGAATACATTTTTAAATTTTTTATAGGTAGAAAAAAGTATGTTTGTAGGTATACATAGGTATATGTATATGTATAACATGTATATGTATGTATAACTATGTATGTGTGTATGCTCACACAATATATAGCCTGGTAGACTTGGTAACATCATATATTTAAACTTAGTAATTATTTGTTAGATTTTTCTCTCCTCCCCACCTACTCCTACTCTTGAGTAATTTAAATGCCCTGGTCTCTTTACCTAAATCACAATCTGCTTCATTTTCAATCCTTTCTGCCTGCTTTTAACCAGGTTAGGTCCACGCTTGCCCATTACCTCAAATTGCTCTACTTCCCAGTAGCTGAACTCTGGGTTTTCTTCCCATTTACCTTAATTAAAATCCTCTGCATTTTTAAACATTCTCTCTGCTTTGCCAAGGTGAACCACCCAGTCCATCTCCATGTTTGCCCTCACCCTCCTTAGCTCCCCTCTCTTGTACCTTTATTCTCTGCCTCTCCAGTTTTCCTTGCCTTGCATGGACATTCTCTTATGTCCTCACTCCCAGAACACATTCCCCTTGACTCTGCTTCCCCCTTAATGCACTTTCTCATCCTAAATATCAAATGTCATAGAAATTCACTCTGTCTACTGCTTCTCCCTTCTCCTTTACTCACTAACCCATAGCACTTTGGCTTTGGCCATGACGTTGTCCCTAAATCTGCTTTGCCAATGTCACCAAAGCTTACAAATCTCCAGGACCAATTCTCACTTTTTGGTAATCCATCAGACTTGACTTCCCCACAACACTGACTACTGTTCACCACTCTTACATCTTCTTGCCTTTCTGGCTTCCTATGAATACTCCTTTTATGACTCCACTTCCTAAGCCAACTATTAAATACTGGTATCTCCCAAGGCTCTCTCCCTAGTGATTGCTATGTTTACTTTCTCTGAGCACCTTCAACCATTCCCACAAACCCAACTCTTAAATTTGACAAAGAGGACTCTCAGATCTACTTCTCCAACCCTGGCTTCTCTGGACCCCAGATTACAACTTCCAGCAGTTACCAGGACATCATCACATGAATATCTGCCCAAAACTCAAACTATTAACAACTAATACTACTATATTTTTATGCACATAATGCACCTGTTATACTTTTTTTCCAACCGTGCAGCCCCCCCATGCATTATTTTCATAAGCGCACTATGCCTCCTATTATATGTGTGAGCATGTTATTTACGTGGGCATGTTTTTGCAAAAAACAGGGTTAATTCTATTTCTGTAGTGCCACTAGCATCTGCTTCATCCCTCATCCTTACTGCTACCGCACTAATTTGAGGCCCTAGCATTTCTTGCCTACATTATTGCAATAGCCTTCTAATAGATCTGTCTCCCTGTCCCCAGTATAGATGTCAGCATTATTTTCCTAAAGATCTTTGTAGTCATGACCCCTCCTGTTCAAACACTGCTGATGGTTCCTGCTTTTCTACAAAATAAAATTCAAATTCTTTAGCATGACATTTGAGGACACTCACTTCATTTTCATTTCCTACTAAAATGTCCTCTTTCCTCACTTCAGTCCCACAGTCCCATCCCTAAACCCTAATACGTTATTTTCTATTCACCAAATTTTCTCTCCATCCTCGCCTCTAAGGAGCATTCTAGCTGTACTTCTTCAAGACAGATTTGTTCACTCTTTTGGCAGTCCATGGTATATTCAATATTCTTCACCAACACCATAATTCAAAGGCATATTAGCATTGTCGTGAATATCATTTTAGTAATTGCTGAATAAGTATTTGTTGAACAAACATTTGTCAAATTAATATATTGAAGGGGCAAAGCAAGATTGCAAAGTGAATGGACGCGCCCGTCTACTCCCCCGGCAACTAACTCACTAAACAATGAATACAAACAAGCACAGAGTGAGATCGCAGAACTCCAGACATCAGCTAAGAAATTGGAGAAGCGAGGTGAGTCTAGAAGTGGGAGAAAGGAAGAACGAGATCAGCACAGAAAGTGAGAGATCCTACCACTAACATCAGGAGCGCATGCTCATCACAGCCATTTTGGGACAGGACTGGGTAATAATCCAAGCAGAGAACACAGAAAGAGAGTTTATCTGAGGAAGCTCTAGACAGATTTTTTTAAGAAAGCGCAAATTGGCCGCGAGATTTCTCAGGCCATGCAAGGGGAAGGGAGCAAAAGAAGACCTTAACATTGCATTAAAGTACTGTTGAACCTTGCTGAGGCCTGGAACAAAAGGGCAGTAGGACTGGAAAGAGCTTAAAGGGCAACAGGGTGAGGGAAATGGCCCAGACTGACAGGAAAGCAGGAGGTGGACCCCCAGTGAGACACTATGGGTAGTGGGTGTGCCAGTGCAGGAGCACTGGTGAGGGAAAGTCTAAAAAAACCCTTACCATCACCACAGTAAAGTTGATCCCCACCATGCACACCAGCTGAGGCGCCCACCAACCCCCCCACCCCCAGCATGTGTATTGAATCCCAGAGATCAAGCATACAGATCTCTTAAATCAACTTGGGGTGGGGAGGGGGGAAAGACTCAAGGACAGGAGTGCCATCTAGTGGTTCACAGGAGAAGATACTAATCCTGCTGTTGCTGAGACAGCCTATCTAATGGGAACCTGTGGGAATAAGGTGTACTCCCTCTGGGGTTCCCGGGCCTGTGAATATTGGAGGGAGCAGTCTGCCACATCTTTCTCCCATGGAGGTTCTGGGTGTGGGCTCTGGCCTTTTGGTTGGCAACTGGACAACTGGATGCTCCCCCACCAGGGGACCCGACCAGAAAATTTTCCCACAATAAACAGAATAAAAAAATTAGAGAAAAAAAAAATAACAAAATGGCTTGAGTTCAGCAAAGGCTAGTAAAAAACACAAAAGCACAAGAGAAGAAGGAACACTCAAAAGGAAAACATGAAGAAGAGGAAATCTCTTCTATGGAGGCCAGAACAATGCAAAGAATTGATAATTTTCAGACTATGGTGCTAAATATTTTTAAAGAAAGCAAAAAACACACAGAAAACCAGCGCAGTTCAGGAAACAAATGGAGGAACAAAATGAGAGATTCAACAAGGAATTTGAAGAAAACAAAAAAAAAAAGAGAGAACTACTGGAACTGAAGAATAAAACATCTGAATCAGAAAAAACAAGAGAAACACTCAGCAATAGAGTTGAACAAGCAAAAGATAGAATATCTGAATTAGAAGACAAAATAACTGAATTTATCAAGTCTCAGAGAAATAGGAGAAAAGAACAAAGAAAAGTAAACAACCCAAGAAGAAGTGTGGGATTCAATTAAGAAATCTAACATTAGAATTATTCGAATCCCAAAGCACCAGGACAACAATAAAGGCATTGAAACAAATTTCCAAGAGATAATCCGAGAGATTTTCCTAGACCTGAGCAGAAAACCAAGCTGTAAACACAGGAAGCTACAAGAACCTCAGTTAGAAGAGACACAAAAAGAACAACTCTGTGCATACTCCAATAAAATTCTTGAAAACAATACAAGGAGAGAATTTTGAAAGCAGCAAGAGAAAAATGCAATTTAAAATACCAAGTGTCTTTTCGTAAGAATCAGTGCGGATTTTTCCCCAGAAAATCTAGAGGCAAGAAGACAATGGAGCAACATATATAAAACATATAATACATATATAAATCAAAACAATTGCAAACCAAGAATGCGTTACCCAGCAAAACTGTCATCCAAAAACAAGGGGGTAATCAAGACATTCCCAAACAAACAGAAGCTCTGGGAATTTGCCACTACCAGACCAGCTTTGCTAGTATTACTCAAGGGAGTACTCCAGATGGAAAGGTGAGAACATTAAGAAATAAGTACAAACTAAATTTATCAAATATAGGTTATATACTGATGTTAATGGAGACACACCAACAGAAATGGGGGAGGGTGGAGCATATCAGGAACAGATTTATTATGCTAAGGTTGTACGTTAACAGTTATTCACATGCTAGATGTGGTAGTAATTGTAAGTTATGTAATGTAACATATCCGTAGTGACCACTAAGAAATCACTAACAAGAAACATACAGAAGAAAAGAAGCAAGTTATCAAAAAAGCTCATCACAAGAAAGCACCCAAATACAAACAAAAACAGAAAAATCAGTATAATAAACAAGTACAAAATACTCAAAAACAAATAAAATGAGTGAGGTACAATTAGTTTTCAGTAATAACCTTAGATGTAAATGGTCTAAATGTCCCATGCAAAAGGCAGAGAGTGGCAGAATGGATAAAAAAAATATGGTCCATCCTTTTGCTATCTACAAGAAACTCACTTTAGACAGAAGGACACAAACAGATGGAAAATAAAAAGAGAAAAATATTCTATGCAAGCAGTAAACAAACAAAACAAAAAAAAAATAAGAGAAGGGGTGGCCATACTGATATCAGATAAAATAGATTTTGAATTGAAATCTGTTACAAGAGATAAAGAAGGATATTACATAATAACAAAAGGGTCAATTCAACAAGCAGACATAACAATTATAAATATATATGCACGTAACAGCAATCCACCAAAATACATGAAACAAATTCTGACTAATTTGAAAGAAGAAATAGACAGCTCCACAATAATAGTAGGAGACTTCAACACACAACTTTCAATTATAGACAGAACATCTAATAAGAAAATCACTAAAGACACTGAGAATTTAAATAAAACCATAAGCCAATTGGACCTAACAGACATATATGAAACACTCCACCAATATCAGAACAATATACAGTCTTCTCCAGTGGACATAGATCATTTTCCAGAATAGACCATATGCTAGGTCACAAAACAAGTCTCAACAAATTTTAAAAGATTGAAATCATACAAAGCATCTTTTCAGACCATAATGACATGAAACAAGTAATCAAAAACAGGTTAAACAAGAGGAAAAAAGTAACTACTTGGAAACTAAATAATACTACTAAAAAATTATTGGGTCATATCAGAAATCAAAAGTGAAATTAAAAAATTCCTAGAATCAAACAAAAATAAAGACACAATGTATCAAAACCTTTGGACACAGCAGAAGCAGTATACAGAGGGAAATTTATAGCAATAAATGCCTACATTAAAAGGAAGATCCAAAATCACTAACCTAAACAGACAATTTGAACAAACAGAAAAGAAAGAACAAAAGAAGCCAGAAGCAACTAGAAAAGAAGAAAGAATGAAAATCAGGGCAGAAATAAATAGGTTAGAAAATAGAAAGACAGAAGAATTAACAAAGCCAGAAATTGGTTCTTTGAAAGGATCAACAAAATAGACAAACCACTGACTAGATTAAAAAAATAAAAAATCCAGAAGAGGCAAATATCCAAACTGAGAAATGAAATTGGTGACATTACAACCAATCCGTCAGAGACAAATAAGAGCATAACCCATTACTATGAAAAATTACAGTCCAACAAATTTGAAAATCTAGAGGAAATGGATAAATTCCTAGAAACAAACTAACCTGCCAAACCAAACCCATTGACATCTAGTTGATTCTGACTCATAGCAACCATTTAGGACAGAGTAGAACTACCCTACAGGGGTTCCAAGGAGGTGCTGGTGGATTCAAACTGCCAACATTTTGGCTCACAGGTGAGCTCTTAACCACTGCATCACCAGGGCTCCTTACCCAAATTAACACAAAAAGAGGCATAAAATTTAAACAAACCCATTACAAAAGAAAAGATTGAAGATGTCATCAAAAACGTACAAAAAAAAGGAAACCCAGGACCAGATGACTACACAGGAGAATTCTACCAAACATTCACAGTAGACACCAATCCTACTCAATCTCTTCAAAAACACAGAAGAGGAAGGAACACTACTGAACTCCTTCTATGAAGTCAACATAACCCTGATACTGGAACCAGGCAAAGACATCACAAGAAAAGAAAACCACACCCTGTACACCAACTCCCACCCCTGCTGCCAGATCCTGCTGTGCCACTGCAGCTGGAGAGCCACCGGCCAGCCACTGCCTCAGGTCCACCCTGCCCCCACTATGCTGCCACTTATTTTATTTTCTTCTTTTTTTTCTTTTACTTTCTTTTCTTTCTACCTCCCACCTAGCCTCATATGCCACCTCCCCCACTTTCCTGCCAGCCTCCAGGTCCATCCAGCCCCCATCTGCCAGCTACCTTTTTTTTTAATCTTTCTCTCTCTTCTCTTTTCTCCCCCCCCCACCTAGCCCCATATGCCACCCCTCCTTCCCACTGCCCCCAATGTGCCACCATGGCTAGAGCATCCCCAGTGCTCAGGCCTGTAGCCAAACTGGGTCCACACTGCCCTCCCTCCCACCACTTCACCAGATGCTGAATGGTGGGAAGCAAGCCCATACCACTCCCCATCCTACACCCCTATCTGTTTGGTGAGGGGCTATGAATACTCAAGCAGGGACACAGAGATGTCAATCTGTAAATGATGACAAAATCAAAACAATAAAAAAGGGAATAAATGGTGTTGGTACAGAACTTTCAAATGGAGATGAAGCCAAGACAATATCAAGTAATAAAAGATAGGTTTAAACTTATGAAGATAAGGATAAATTTCAAGATAACCACAATGAAAATTAACAAACCAATTCATCAGGAAAAAAGGAATAAAAACATAGAGTCTCAGTAAACACATAATCTACAATAATGAAAGAAAGGAAGAGAAAATCCACAAAAAAAAGGAACTCAGCACAGGAGAGTTAGAGAAACAAATAAAACGTCAATACCACACACACACAAAAAAAAGCAAAACAATATGAAAGAGATAAACTTGTATCTATCAATAATCATATTGAATGTAAAAGGTTTAAATGCACCCGTAAAGAGACAGAGAGTGGCAGAATGGATAAAAAACACAACCCATCAATATGCTGTCTACAAGAGACCCATCTTAGATACAAAGACAAAAATTTATTAAAAATTAAAGGATGGAAAAAATATATCAAGCAAACAGCCACCAAAAAAGGGCAGGAGTGGCAATACTAATCTCAGATAAAATAGCCTTTAAGGAAAGTCAACAATAAAAGACAAGGAAGAAAATTATATAATGATTAAAGGGCCAATCCACCAAGAAGACATAACTTAATAAATATCTATTCACCCCACCTCAAGACTCCAAAATACATAAAATAAACTCTAACAGCATTTAAAAGAGAAATGGACAGATTCACAATAATATTAGGAGACTTCTACACACCATTCTTGGTAAAGGACAGAACACCTAGAAAGAAACTGAACAAAGATACAGAAGATCTAGAGGCTAAAATCAATGAACTGGACCTCATAGATATATACAGAAGGCTCCACTCAACAGCAGCAAAGTATACATCCTTTTCCAATACACATGGAACATTCTCCAGAACATACCACATTTTAGGCCACAAAACAACCCTCAAAAAAAAAAAAAACCCAAAATTGAAATAATCAAAGCATTCTCTCTGATTACAATGCCATAAAAGTAGAAATCTATAACAAGAAGAGGAAGGATAAAAAAATCAAATACGTGGAAACTGAATGACACTTTGTTTAAATACAACTGGATAATAGAAGAAATCAAAGAGGGAATAAAAAAATTCCTATAATTAAATGAGAATGCAAACATATCATATCAAAACCTTAGGGACATAGCAAAAGCAGCACTCAAAGGTCAATTTATAGCAATAAATACACACATTAAAAAAGAAGAATGGGAGGCAGAGCCAACATAGCACTATAGACAGAAGCACCATGCTGTCCCTCCACAGTAAAAAAAACCCAAAACTAAGTAAAACAGAGACAAACATCACTCCTGGAGCTCTAAGCATCAAATGAAGAGATAAAGAACTCAACCAAGCACCGAACGGAATAAGAAACTGACAGAGAACAGAGAGCAAGGAGAGTTACAAGTGGAGGTTCCCTATTAGCTAACGCAGCATGGATCCACCATCTTGGACGCCTGTAGGAGATCAGTGGACAGGGAGTATGTGAAAGCAAATTCATGGAGCTCCCAACAGGAGACAGAGCACCTGGTAACCAGTGATAGACTGTTTCCCACACCCCATCCTCCCTCCCCCTGCTCAGTCTTCGCCGCTTCCTGGTGGGCTGATTCGCTGTCTCCCAGTGGCCAATTTGCTGCTTCACAGTGGGCCGATCCATTGCTTCCCAGAGAGCCACGACTGCAGCATGGGAGACACCCATTTTGTGCTTCATGGATTCGCCTAGCCCACATTGGTCGGCTTCTTCTGTGCCATTTCTTTGTTGCTAGTGTTGCTTTTTTTGGCCTCTTTTGATTTCTTCCCTGCCTCTCACCTCTTCCCCTTCCTTTCTCTTGAACACCTGACACCATGTAATGTCATTGTTTCTTCCGTGTGTCATCTTTGCTTCTTGACGGGCTATGAACTGCTGTTTGGCTGGGGAACTGCTTCTCTAGTTCGTGCCACCAAGCTGGTGGGATCCCTGGGCACTTTTTTTCTTTCTTTTTTTTTTTGTTTGTTTTCTCGTTTTTTTTCCTTTTTATTTTTCTTCATTTCTCCTTTTCTTGTCTCTTTCTACTTACCTTCTTTCCTGTCTCCTGAAAACCTGGAGCTGTGTATCATCTCCACACCTACTAGCTGGGCTATACTGTATGGCCTGGGAGTCGCTTCCTTGTTCTGCAGAGCCATGCTGGTGGTATCCCAGGGGGTATTTTTTTAATTTTTATTTATTTAACTTTTCTTTTTTCCCCTTTTGCTTTTCTTCATTTCTCAGTTTCTCATCTCTCCACTCCAATGGGAGGCTCCCTCAGCACTTTTTTTTTGGCTCCTGTTTCTCTCTCCTCTATCTCTTCTTTCCTATACCCAACCTAGCTCCACATGTCACAACCTTCCCCTCCCCCTCCCTCCTGCCTATCTGCACCATGTGCTTAACATTGCAGTCTCAAACAGTATAGGCAGGCACGGCCTACTGGAGCCTGCCCTTCACTGACTCCCAACTCACCTTGTTGGCCCCAGTATGTGCCACAAACAACCCATTCCAGCCCCTCCCCTTCAGCTGGACCTGCCCTGCTGCACCATAGCTAAGCTACTGGCCCTGCCCATTGGACAAGGAGGTGAAAAATATTGTGTCTGCAGACAAGCAAACAATAAAGAATGCACAGCCTGCCTGCTCAGACATAACCAAATAAAACAAAAAATCAGGATGCAAAAAACACATCTACAATCAAAAAACAAATAAAATAACTACTGAATGTCCTAAAGACAGCAGACAATATCAAAACATTAAAAAAAAAAAAAAAAAAAAAAAAACAGGACAAGAAGGCTTCAGTAGGTGTCCAAAATAAAACACCAGATGACTTTCTGGTAGAAGAAAAGGCACTGAACTTCCTGATAGGGAATTCAAATCTCTAATATTCAGAGCAATACAAGAATTGGAGCAAACAGCAGACCAAAAGGAGGAAAAAATATACAAATTCATGGAAAATACAGACAAAAAAAAAATGGAAGAATTCAGGAAAATAATACAGGAACAAAATGCCTAAATAAATTCACAAGTAGAAATCACACGAAAACAACAATTAGAAATCCAAAGGATAAACAACAAGATTTCAGAAAAGGACAGTGTCATAGAAGGGCTGAGGAGCAGGTTTGAAATGATGGAAGACAGAGTCAGTGAAATTGAAGACAAACACTTGGATACAACTTTGAGAAAAAATCAGAAAAATGAAGAAACTCTGAGAATTATGTGGGATACAATCAAAAGCAAAAATTTCTGAGTGATCGGAGTTCCAGAACAGGAGAAGAAAAAGGAAAACACAGAGAGGATCACTGAAGAATTGCTCACAGAAAGCTTCCCTAATATCATGACAGATGAAAAGTGACCATCCAAGAAGCTCGATGGACCCCATATAGGATAGGCCACAAAAGAAAATCACCAAGGCATACCATAATCACACTTGCTAAAACCAAAGACAAAGAATTCTGGGAGCAGCTCAAGTAAAACAAAAAGTCAAATACAGAGGGGAAACAATTAGACTAAGCTCTGATTACTCAGCAGAAACCATGCAGGCAAGAAGGAATAGGATGACATAATATAAAACCTTGAAAGAAAAAAAATTCCAACCAAGAATAATAAATCCTGAAAAACTCTCATTCAAATATGATGGTGAAATTAGGACATTTCCAGATAAATAGAAATTAAGGGAATATGTAAAAACCAAACCAAACCTACAAGAATTCTTAAAGGGAGTCCTTCAGTTTGAGAACAAACAATATCAGATGACAGCCTGAATCTAGGATGCAAGATTGCATCAGACCGATACCAACTGTCATGGATTGAATTATGTCCACCCAAAAATGTATCAATTTGGCTGGGCCATGATTCCCAGTATTGTAAAATTTTCTTATATGTTGTAAATCCTGTCTCTATGATGTTAATGAGGGAGTATGAGTGGCAGTTGTGTTAGTGAGGCAGGACTCAATCTACTAGATTGGATTGTGTCTTGAGGCAATGTCTTAAGATATAAAGGAGAGAAGCGAGCAGAGAGACAGGGGGACTCCATACCACCAAAAAAGCAGTGCTGGGAGCAGAGTACATCCTTTGGACCAGGGTCCCTGCACAGAGAAGCTCCCAGTCCAGGGGAAGATTGATGAGAAGGCCCCTGGAGCTGATACCCTGAATTTGGACTTCTAGCCTACTAGGCTGTAAGAAAATAAGTTTCTCTTTGTTAAAGCCATCCACTTGTGTTGTTTCTGTTGTAGCAGCACTAGATGACTAAGACACAAACCTAGGAAATGAACTCTTAAGGACTATTCAAAACCAAAAGATTTACAATAGTGAAACAGAGAGGTTTATCTGCAAATGACAACAATGTCAGAACAATAAAAGAGGGAATAAACGGTGTAGGTATAGAACTTTCTAATGGAGAAGGCAAGGTGATACCAAGTAATAACAGACTGGTTCAAACCTAGGAATATAATGGTAAGTTTCAAGGTAACCACAAAGAAAGTTAATAAACCTCCTCATAAAAATAAAGAAGACAAACATAAAGTCTCAGTAAAAACAAAATCTACAAAAACAAAATAAATGAAAAAAAAAAACACAAACAAAAGGAATTCAGCACAGGAGAGTAACAGGAACAAAGGCATTGTCAGCATCACCAAAAAAAAGCACTATAAAATGATAGCACTAAACACACGCCTATACAGTAATTACACTGAATATAAATGGCCTAAATGCACACATAAAGAGACAGAGAGTGACAGAATAGATTAAAAAAAAAATAAAGGATCCATCAATATGCTGTCTACAAGAGACACACCTCAGAAACAAAGATGTAAATTTATTAAAAATCAAAGGATGGAAAAAATGTATCAAGAAAACAGTCACCCAAAAAAGAGCTGGAGTGGTAATACTAAAACTAGATAAAATAGACTTTAAAATAAAATCCACCATAAAAGACAAAGAAAGGCCCTATATTGTGATTAAAGGGATGATCTGTCATGAAGACATAACCATAATAAATATCTATGCACCCAATGACAGGGCTCCAAAATTCATGAAACAAAGTCTAACAGTGCTGAAAGGACAAATTGACAGTTCCACTATAATAGTAGGAGAATTCAACACACCACTCTTGGTAAAGGACAGAACATCTAGAAAGAAACCCAACAAAGATACAAAAGATCTAAAGGGCACAATCAGCAACTTGAACTCACAGACATATATCGAAAATTCCACCCAACAGCTGCAAAGTACACATTCTTTTCCAATGCACATGGAGCATTCTCCAGAAAAAACTACACCTTAGGCCATGAAGCAACCTACAACAAAATCCAAAACGTTGACATAATACAAAGTATCTTCTCAGATCACAATGCCATCAAAGTAGAAATTAACAACAGGAAGAACAAGGGAAAAAAATCAGTTACATGGAAACTAAATAACATCCTGCTGAAAAACCACGGGCTAATAAAAGAAATCAAAGATGGAATCAAAACATTACTAGAATCAAATGGGAATGAAAACACATTATACCAAAACATTTGGGACACAACAAAGGCAGTGATCAGAGGTCAATTTATAGCAATAGATGACATCAAAAAAGAAGAAAGGGACAAAACCAAAACTTTAGCTACACAACTCAAATAAATAGAAAGAAAACAGCAAAAGAAGCCTACAGCCACCAGAAGAAAGGAAATAATAAAGATCAGAGCATAAATAAATGAAATAGAGAATAGAAAAACAATAGAAAGAATCAACAAAACCAAAAGTTGGTTCCTTGAAAGGATCAACAAAATTGACAAACCATTGGCAAAATTGACAAAAGAAAAACAGGAGAGGACACAAATAACC
>NW_004443946.1:14636382-14640798 GCF_000243295.1 Trichechus manatus latirostris | reverse complement strand
AACAGATAGAAAAGGTAATAAAAAAAACTCCCAACAAAAAAAAAAGCCCTGGCCCAGATGACTTCACTGGAGAATTCTACCAAACATTCAGAGAAAAGCTTGTACCAGTACTACTCAAACTATTTCAGAACATAGAAAAGGAAGTGACACTTCCGAATTCATTCTATGAAGCCAGCATAACCCTGATACAAAAACCAGGCAAAGACAACACAAAAAAACAAAATTACAGACCAGTATCTCTCATGGATATAGACGCAAAAATTCTGAACAAAATTCTAGCCAATAGAATTCAGCATCATATCAAAAAAATAATACACCACGACCAACTAGGATTAATAGCAGGTATGCAAGGATGGTTCAACATTAGAAAATCAATCAATGTAATCCACCACATAAATAAAACAAAAGATATGATCATCTCAAACGACACAGAGAAGGCATGTGATGAAGTCCAACATTGACTCCTGATAAAAACTTTCAGCAAAGGACTTCCGGGCAACATGGTGCTATAGGCAGAAGCACCATGTAGTTCCTCCACAGCAAAGATCCGAAAAAACTAAGCCAAACAGAGAAAATAGCCCTCCTGAAATCCTAAGCATGAAATGAAGAGATAAAGAACTCAGCCAAGCACAGAATGGAATAAGGAACTGACAGAGAAAAGACAGTGAAGAGAGATACATGCAGAGGTCCCCCATCAGCTAATGCAGCACGGATCTGTCATCTTGGACTCCTATCAGAGACCAGCAAACAGGGGGTATGAGAAAGCAGCTTCACGGAGCTTCCAGCAAGAGACAGAACAACCGGTAAACAGAGATACATGCTTTCCACCCCCCACCCTTCTTCACCCCCAATTGGCCTCCTCTGCTTCCTGCAGCCACAGTCTCTTGGCCAGGAACTATCGGCTTCACCCCAGTGTTATTTGGATTCCAGCCACTTGCACTGGCCGGCACCCTAAGTGCCATTTGTTGGCTGCTGGTATTGTTTTTTTCCACTCTTTAGATTTCTCCCTTACCTCTCACCACCTCCCCTTCCCTTCTTTCAAATAGTGGGCTCTGTGCAACATCTTTGCTTCTCCCTTAAAGGCTGTGAAACACCTCTCGAATGTGAGACTGTTTCCCTGCCCGTGCTGCCACGCTGGTGGGATCCCAGGGCTTTTTATTGTTTGTTTTGAAGTGATTGTTTGTTTTCTTTTTCTATTCTTGAAATTGGGAGCCCATTCTTCCCAGGCAGTGCTGTGCGGCTTGGGAGCTACCCCCTCGGTTTGCACAGACTCACAGAGGGATCCCTGAGGGCATTTCTTTTTTCTTTTTTTTTTTCTGTTTTTTTGGGGGGTTTTCTTATTTTTTTTAATTTGTTTGTTTTGTTTTCTTTTCCTTTTTGTCTTTCTTCATTACTCAGTTTCTCATCTCTCTAATTTCCTTCTCTTCCTGTCCCCTGAATACCTGGCACTGAGTGACACCTCTACGCCTTTTAGACAGGCTGTAATTCACGGCCTGGGAGCAACTTCCCCAGACCTCATAGCCACATCAGTGGGATCCCTGGTAGTTTTACTTTTCTTTTTTCTTTCTAATTATTATTTATTCATTTTTTCTTTTCTTTTGTTTTTTTCTTCTTATCCTTTTTGTTTTTCTCTATTTCATAATCTCATATCTCTCCACTCCAATGGCAAGCTCCCCTAGAACTCTTTTTTGTTTGTTTGAATGTTTTTGGCTCCTGTTCCTCTCTCTTCTCTCTCCCATACCCATCTTAGCTCCACACATCACAATCTCCCCCCTCCATCCAGCCTACCTGCACAGTGCGCTGAACATCACACCACCAAGCATCACAGGCATGGCCTACCAGAACCTGCCCTGCACTGATTATCGGACTGCCCTGGTGGCCGTAGTAAGTGCCACAGACAACCCATCATAGCAACTCTTCTTTAGCGAGACCTGCTCTGCTGTACCATATCTGAGCGACTAACCCTGCCAATTGGAGAAGGACGTGAAAAGTATTGCACCCACAGATGAGCAAACAACAAAAAACACACAGCCCGCCTGCTCAGACATAGCCAAATAAAACAAAAAAAAAGGATGAAACAAACAAATCAACAATCAATAAATGAGAAAAATAACTACTGAATGCCCCAAAGAAGGCAGACAATATCAAAACATTTACAAAAACAGGACAGGATGTTTCCAGTAGGAGTCCAAAATAAAATACCAGATGACTTTCCAGTAGAAGAAAAGGCACTGGAACTAACTGATAGGGAATTCAGATCTCTAATATTCAGAGAAATCAAAGAGATGAATAAAAAGCAGGCAAAAATGAGGAAAAAATAGACAAATTCATGGAAAAGACAGACAAATTCACAGAAAATACAGACAAAAAAAATGTAAGAATTCAGGAAAATAATACAGGAACAAAATGCCAAAATAAATTCACAACTAGAAATCATACAAAAACAATTATAAATCCAAAAGATAAACAATGAGATTTCAGAAATGGACAGTGTCATAGAAGAGCTGAGGAGCAGGTTTGAAATAGTGGAAGACAGAACCAGCAAAATTGAAGACAAACACCTGGATACAATCTGTTCAAGGAAAACTCAGAAAAAATAATGAAGAAAAATAAAGAGATCCTAAGAATAATGTGGGATACAATCAAAAGCAAAAATTTGCCAGTGATCAGAGTTCCAGAACAGGGGAGAAAACAGAAAACACAGAAAGCATCATTGAAGAACTCTGACAAGAAACTTCCCCAATATCATGAAAGATGGAAAACTAGCCATCCAAGAAGCTCAACAAACCCCCATATAGGATAGACCCCAGAAGAAAATCACCAAGGCATATCATAATCACACTCAACAAAACCAAAGACAAATAATCCTGAGAACAGCTCAAGAAAAACAAAAAGTCTCATACAGAGGAGAAACAATAAGACTACTCTCAGATTATTTGACAGAAAACATGCAGGTAAGAAGGCAATTGGATGACATATATAAAACCTTGAAAGAAAAAAATTACCAGCCAAGAATCATATAGCCTGCAAAACTCTCGTTCAAATGTAACAGTGAAATTAGGACATTTCCAGATAAACAGAAATTAACGGAATACGTAAAAACCAAACCAAATTTACAAGAATTATTAAAGGGAGTCCTTCTATCTGAGAACAAGCAACTTCAGCTCACAGGCTGAATCTAGGATGCAGGATCGTATCAGCCAGATACATATATAGGAAATGAACCCTCAAGGACTTTCCAAAACCAAAAGAAATACAACAGGGAATCAGAGCGGTTAATCTGTAAATGAACAACAACATCAGAACAATAAAAGAGGGAATAAACAGTGTAGGTATAAAACCTACTAATGGAGAGGAAGTCAAGGCAATACCAAGTAATAATAGACTGCTTCAAACTTAGGAAGATACAGGTAAATTTCATGGTAAACACAAAGAAAGTTAACAAACCTACTCATAAAAATAAAGAGGAAAAACAAAAAAAAGTCAGCACCACAAAAAAAACTACAAAATGACAGCAATAAACTCACACCTATCAATAATTACACTGAACGTAAATGGCCTAAATGCACCCATAAAGAGACAGAGAGTGACACAATGAATAAAAAAAGGATCTATCAATATGCTGTCTACAAGCAACACACCTTAGAAACAAAGACATAAATTTATTAAAAATCAAAGGTTGGAAAAAAATATATCAAGCTACCAACTACCAAAAAAGAGCAGGAGTGGCAATACTAATCTCAGATAAAATAAACTTTAAAACAAAATCAACCATAAAAGACAAAGAAGGACACTATATAGTGATTAAGGGGACAATCCATCATGAAGACATAACCATAATAAACATCTATGCACCCAATGACAGGGCTCCAAAATACATAAAACAAACTCTAACAGCACTGAAAAGAGAGACTGACAGTTGCACAATAATAGTAGGAGACTTGAACAGACCACTCCTGGTAAAGGACAGAACATCTAAAAAGAAACTCAGCAAAGATACAGAAGACCTAAAGGGTACAATCAGCCAACTTGACCTCGTAGACAAACATAGAACACTCTACCCTACAGCTGCAAAGTACACATTCTTTTCCAAGGTACATGGAATGTTCCCCAGAATAGACCACATCTTAGGCCACAGAGCAATCCTCAACAAGATCCAAAAAGGTGAGATAATACAAAGTATTTTCTCTGACTACAATGCCATCAAGGTAGAAATTAATAACAGAAAGAGCAAGGAAAAAAAAATCAATTACATGGAAACTGAATAACACCCTGCTTACAAACCACTGGGTAATAGAAGACATCAGAGATGGAATAAAAAAATTCCTAAAATCAAATAAGAATGAAAACACATACTACCAAAACCTTTGGGACACAGCAAAAGCAGTCCTCAAAGGACAATTTATACTAATAGAT
>NW_004443946.1:14634653-14635814 GCF_000243295.1 Trichechus manatus latirostris | reverse complement strand
CTGATACCAAAACCAGGCAAAGACGTCACAAAAAAAGAAAATTACAGACCAATATCTCTCATGAATATAAATGCAAAAATTCTGAACAAAATTCTAGCCAATAGAATTCAGCATCATACCAAAAAAATAATACACCATGAACAAGTAGCATTGTAACAAGGTATGCAAGAATGGTTCAACATTAGAAAATTAGTCCATGTAATCCATCACATAAATAAAAGGAAAGAAAAGAATCACATGATCTCAACTGATGCAGAAAAGGCATTCTACAAAGTCCAACACCCATTCCTGATAAAAACTCTCAATAAAATAGGTACAGAAAGGAAATTTCTCAACATAATAAAGGGCATCTATGCAAAACCAACAGCCAACATCATTCTTAATGGAGAGAGGCTGAAAACATTCCCCTTGAAAAGAGGAACAAGACAAGGATGCCCTTTATCACCACTCCTATTTAACAGTGTCCTGGAAGTTCTAGCTAGAGCAACAAGACAAGAAAAAGAAATAAAGGGCATCCAAATTGGTAATAAAGGCATTAAACTGTCCCTGTTTGCCAATGATATGATACTATACATAGAAAACCCTAAATACTCCACAAAAAATCTACTGGAACTAATAGAAAGATTCAGCAGAGTAGCAGGATACAAGATAAACATATAAAAATCAGTTGGATTCCTATACACCAATAAGGAGAATGATGAAAAGGAAATCAGGAAAACAATACCGTTTATAATAGTCCCTAAAAAAATAAAATACTTAGGAATAAATCTAACCAGGGATGTTAACGTCCGATACAAAGAAAACTACAAAACACTACTGCAAGAAACCCAAAGGGATCTACATAAATAGAAAAACATACCATGCTCACGGATAGGTAGACTCACCATTGTGAAAATGACAATTCTACTCAAAGAAATTCACAAATACAATGCAATCCTGATCCAAATACCAACAACATTCTCAAAGAGATGGAAAAACTAGTCATTAACTTTATATGGAAAGGGAAAAAGCCCCAAATAAGTAAACACTATTGAAGAAGAAGAATAAAGTTGGAGGACTCACACTACCTGACCTCAGAACCTTCTATACAGCTACGGTAGTCAAAGCAGCCTGGTACTGGTACAACAACAGATACATTGACCAATGGAACAGAATTGAGAA
>NW_004443946.1:14628177-14632811 GCF_000243295.1 Trichechus manatus latirostris | reverse complement strand
CATAGGTCAACATGTGTACTAACTGTTTAATGAGAAACTATTTTGTTCTGTAAACCTTCATCTAAAGTGAGAATAGCAGCACAACTGGAAGAACGTAATAGATGTCACTGAATTGTACATGTAGAAATTTTTGAAATGGTGTATCTTTGGCTATGTATATTTTCACAAAAAAAGAAAAAAAGGTCCTCCAAGGTTGAGAAGGGAGAGTATTGACGTGTCGTGGAGTTGTTAACCAATGTCATAAAACAATATGTGTACTGACTGTTTAATGAGAAACTATTTGTTTTGTAAACCTTCACCTAAATTATAATAAAAAAATAATTAAAAAAAAATAAAACTTTCAGCAAGTAGGAATAGAAGAGAAATTCCTCAGCATAATAAAGGGCAGCTATACAAAGCCAAGAGCCAACATTATTCCCAATGGAGAGAGGCTGAAAGCATTCCACCTGAGAATGGGAACAAGACAAGGATGCCCTTTTTCACCACTCCCATTTAACATTGTGCTGGAAGTCCTAGCTAGCCCAAGAAGGCAAGAAAAAGAAATAAAGGGCCTCCAAACTAGAAATGAAGAAGTAAAACTACCCCTATTCACAGATGATATGATACTATACATAGAGAATCCCAAAGATTCCTCAAGGAAACTACTGGGACTAATAGAAAAATTCAGCAGAGTAACAGATAAACATACAAGATAAACATACAAAAATCATTTGGATTGATATACAGCAATAAAGAGAACTTCAAAAATGAAATCAAGAGGCTGGGCCAAGATGGCAGGGTAGTCAGAGCTTCTGATATTCCCTCTTACAACCAAGACCTGAAAAAACAAGAGAATCAATTATATATGACAATCTAGGTGCCCTGAACATCAAAGGCAAAGTTGAGGAATGGGACTGAGTGGCAGGGGGAGGGAGAGATGGTTCGGAAGCAGCAAGGAGTTGCTAGACCTGACCTGGTGAGAACCTGAGCCCTTCAGGCTGGATCAGCTCGTGTTGCACGGTGAGGCAGGCAAGAAACAGTGCTAGGGAGGTGTTTTCCACACCGGGAGAGACCCAGTGACAGAAAGTCTACTCAGCCAACCAAAACCAGTGAGAAGCAGCCCTTGATCAGCGAAAGATAAGTACTTGCATATGGCATACCAGGCGGATCAAAAACACCCCGCTTTGGGAAAAACCTCTCTCCCATTTACCTCCCCGCTCTCCACTTTGCACTGGGTCCAGGACCAGCTTCAGCAATTGCCAAGTCCCCTGGGCCAAAAGTAGGAACCGTCACGTGCCCTGAGACATTCTCCCGGACTTGGAGAGTGAACAAATGAACAAACAGAGGAAAAAATAATCTGCCGGCTTCCCTAAGCCAGGAACTCAGGGTAGGAACAGCTCTTTTGCCTAGGCGCAGGCATAAGGGGTCCATGGACTTTGAGCACCTTTCCCCCGAATAGACTTGTGTGAGCCCATTTTAACAGCATAGGCCCTCATTACTGCAGTACAACAGGGGATATACCTGAGGTCTAACTTCAACTATTTCAGTTGTGAAATGGAAGGTTCCTGAACTTTGATACTGCTCTGCCTATTAAGTAGAGTCTTCACCTACCCACATCAGGGGCCTAAGGACTGATGGCTCCATCCATGCCACCTAGCCACCTGTGACAGGGGCCCAAGAGTAAGTGGTGCCCCCCAGTCCTTACAGCCAACAGCACTGTGTGCTCATAGCCCAGCTGCAAAACTCATCCACCTAAGGGCCCTAGGGAACAGGGACACACTTTCCTTCTGGACTCTCAGGGACAGCCATCAGCCCCTGCCTTGCTCAGTGTGTGACCCCTTGCTGCAGCCTGATGCCTGTGCCTACACGTCACCCATGCCTGTCTAGGACTGTAGGTGAGAGCCTGCACCACACACTTGGTGGCCGAATACCTGGACACCTGAGCTGAATCCATACAGGAGGAGTGGGCAGACTCCTGGGCTCACATACTTAGTGGCAGGTTCAGCCACCTGGTGGAAGGACATTGGAGCTTCAGGGGCACCAGTGATCAGGCTAGTTCACATGAGTATCTTATCTGGACATATCAAAACAAAGAAAACAAGAAACTAGGACACAGTAAGCAAACACAAAATAAATAAATATAATAATTTATTGATGGCTCAGAGATAACAGTATAAAATCACATAAAGAAGCAGACCATGATGGCTTCAGCAAGCTCCAAAAATAAAGAATCAAGGAATTTTCTGGAGGAAGAAAATTTCTTGGAATTACCGGAGGTAGAATACAAAAGATTAATATACAGAATGCTTCGAGAGAACAGGAAGATCAGACAAACCGCAGACCTAGCAATAGAGGAACTTCAGAAGATTAGGGAAGAGCATAATGACAAATTTAACAGGCTGAAAGAATCCATAGAGAGACAGCAATCAGAAGTTCAGAAGATAAACAATGAAATTTCAGAATTAGACAACTCAATAGAAAGGCATATGAGCAGAATTGATGCAATGGAAGTCAGAGTTAGTGAGACTGAAGACAAAGCACTTGATGCCAACTCATTTGAGAAAAATCAGATAAAGGATTTTAAAAAATGAAGAAACTCTAAGAATTGTGCGGGATTCTATGAAGAGAAATAATCTACAAGTGATTGGAGTACCAGAATGGGAGGGATAACAGAAAACACAGAGAGAATTGCTGAAGATTTGTTGGCAGAAAACCTCCCTGCTATCGTGAAAGATGAGAAGATATCTATCCAAGATGCTAATTGAAACCCACATAAGGTAGATCCCAAAAGAAGTAACCAAGACATATTATAATCAAACTTGCCAAAACCAAAGCTAAAGGAGAATTTTAAGAGCAGCTATGGATAAACGAAAAGTCATCTACAAAGGAAAGTCAGTAAGACTAAGCTTGGACTACTTAGCAGAAACCATGCAGGCAAGAAGGCAACGGGATGACATATAAAACCTTGAAGGAAAAAAACTGCTAGCCAAGAATTATATATGCAGCAAAACCGTCTCTCAAATATGATGGCAAAATTAGGGCATTTCCAGATAAACAGAAGTTTAGGGAATTTGCAAAAACCAAACCAAAATTATAAGAAATACTAAAGGGAGTCCTCCAGTTAGAAATCAATAACATCAGATAACAACCCAAGACTAGAACATGGGACAGATCAACCAGATATCAACCCAGATAGGGTAGTCACAAAAATAAATCAAAGTGAAAACACTGAAAATAGGGAAACAAAGTTGTCAACATGTAAAAGACGAAAATATTAAAACAAAAAAGAGGGACTTAAAAAATGTAGACATAGATTTTTTTATATGGAGTGGAAGTCAAGGAAATATAAAGAAATAAAAGGCTGATTTAAACTTAGAAAAATAGGGGTAAATATTATGGTAACCACAAAGGAAACTAACAATCCTACACATCAAAATAAAAAACAAGAAAAATATAAAGACTCAGCAAATACAAAATCGATGACAATGATAAAGATGAAAAGAAAATACATAAAGAAAAATGATCCAGCACAGAAAATTAAGTGGAACAAAGAAACTATCAACAACACACAAAAAAAGACATTAAAATGACAGCACTAAACTCATACCTATCAACAATTACGCTGAATGTAAATGGACTAAATGCACCAATAAAGAGACAAAGAGTGTCAGAATGAATTTAAAAAAACATAATATGTCTATATGCTGCCTACAAGAGACACACCTTAGGCTTAAGGACACAAACAAATTAAAACTCAAAGGATGGAAAAAAACATATCAAGTAAACAACACTCAAAAATGAGCAGGAGTAGCAATATTAATCTCTGACAAAATACACTTTAAGGTAAAATCCACCACAAAGGATAAGGAAGGACACTATATAATCCTTAAAGAGTCAATACACCAGGAGGACATAACTATAATAAATATTTACACACCAAACGACAGGGCTCCAAAATACATAAAACAAACTCTAACAACATTGAAAAGAGAGAGAGACAGCTCCACAATAATAGCAGGAAACTTCAACACACCACTTTCGGTGAAGGACAGAACATCCAGAAAGAAGCTCAATTAAGACACGAAAGATCTAAGTGCTACAATTAACCAACTTGATCTCTTAGACATATACCGAACAGTGCACCCAACAGCAGCCACGTATACTTTCTATTCCAACGCACATGGGACATTCTCCAGAACAGACCACATATTAGGCCATAAAGCAAGCCTTAACAGAATCCAAAGCATCGAAATATTACAAATCATCTTTTCTGACCATAAATCCATAAAGGTAGAAATCCATAACAGGAAAAGGAAGGAAAAAAATCAAACACATGGAAACTGAACAACACCTTGCTCAAAAACTACTGGGTTATGGAAGAAATTAAGGATAGAATAAAGAAAATTCATAGAATCAAACGAGAATGAAAACACATCCTACCACAGCCTTTGGGACACAGAAAAAGCAGTGCTCACAGGTCAGTTTATAGCAATAAATGCACACATCCAAAAAGAAGAAAGGGCCAAAAGCCAAACATTAACCCTACAACCGGAACAAGTAGAAAGTGAGCAGCAAAAGAAGCCCTCAGGCACCAGAAGAAAGGAAATCATAAGAATTACAGCAGAATTAAATGAAATAGAGAATAGAAAAACAAT
>NW_004443946.1:14559196-14626953 GCF_000243295.1 Trichechus manatus latirostris | reverse complement strand
GCATAAGTGGAAAAACATACCTTGCTCATGGATAGGAAGACTCAACATTGTGAAAATGTCAGTTCTACCCAAAATGATCTACAGATATAATGCAATCCCGATCCAAGTTCCAAATGTATTTTTTAATGAGATGGAGAAACAAATCACCAACTTCATTTGGAAGGGGAAGAGGCCCCAGATAAGTAAAGCATTACCCAAGAAGAAGAACAAAGTGGGAGGCCTCATGCTACCTGATTTTAGAAATTATTATACCACCACGGTAGTCAAAAAAGCCTGGTACTAGTACAAAAATAAATACATAGACCAATGGAACAGAGTTGAGAATCCAGACATAAATTCATCCATCTGTGAGCAGCTGATATTTGACAAAGGCCCAAAGTCTGTTAACTGGGGAAAAGATAGTCTCTTTAACAAATGGTGCTGGCATAACTGGATATCCATTTGCAAAAAACTGAAACAAGACCCATACCTCAACCGTGCACAAAAACTAACTCAAAATGGATCAAAGACCTAAATATAGAAACCAAAATGATAAAGATCATGGAAGAAAAAGTAGGGACAATGCTAGGAGCCCTAATACATGGCATAAACAGAATACAAACCATAAGTAACAATGTACAAACACCAGAAGAGAAACTAGATAACTGGGAGCTCCTAAAAATCAAACACTTAAGCTCATTGAAAGACTTCACCAAAAGAGTCAAAAGACAACCTACAGACTGGGAAAAAAATTTTGGCTATGACAAATCCAATCAGCATCTAATCTCTAAAATCTACAAGATACTGTAAAACCTCAACAACAAAAAGACAAATAACCCATTTAAAAAATAGGCAAAGGATATGAACACACACTTTGCCAAAGAAGACATTCAGGTGGCTAACCGACACATGAAGAAATGCTCACGAGCATTAGCCATTAGAGAAATGTAAATCAAAACTACAATGAGATACTATCTCACCCCAACAAGGCTAGCATTAAACCAAAAAATACAAAATAATAAATGTTGGAGAGGTTGTAGAGAGACTGGAACACTTATACACTGTTGGTAGGAATGTAAAATGGTACAACCACCTGGGAAATTAATTTGGTGCTTCCTTAAAAAGCTAGAAATAGAAGTACCATACGATCCAGCAAGCCTGCTCCTTGGAATATATCCTAGAGAAATATGAGCTGTCACATGAATAGATACATGCACACACATGTTCATTGCAGCACTGTTCACAATAGAAAAAAGATGGAAACAACCTAGGTGCCCATCAACGGATGAATGGATAAACAAATTATGGTATATTCACACAATGGAATGCTACACAATGATGAAGAAAAATGATGAATCCGTGAAACATAACATGGAGGAATCTGGAAGGCATTATGTTGAGTGAATTTAGTCAGTCACGAAAGGACAAATATTGTATAAGACCACTCTTGTAAGAACTCAATAGAACTTTTAAACATGGAAAAAAACATTCTTTGTTGGTTACAAGGGTGGGGAGGGAGGGTGAGGGTTATTCACTAACTAGATAGTAGACAAGAATTATCTTAGGTGAAGGAAAGGACAGCGCACACTACAGGGGAAGTCAGCACAACAGCACTAAACAAAAGCTAAGAAGTATCCTGAATACAACCAAACACTTTGACGGACAGAGTAGCTGGGGCAGAGGTCTGGGGACCATGCTTTCAGGGGACATCTATGTCAATTGGCATAACAAAGTTTATTAAGAAAATGTTCTGCATCCTACTTTGGTGAGTGGCGTCTAGAGTCTTAAAAGCTAGCAAGCGGCCATCTAAGATGCATCAAATGGTTCCAACTCACCTGGAGTAAAGGAGAATGAAGAACAGCAAAGTCACAAGGAAAGCATCAGCCCAAGAGACAGAAAGTGCCACATAACCTGGAGACTGCAACAGCCTGAGCCAGGAAGAAGTAGATGGTGCCCGGCTACCACCAATGACAGCCCTGACAGGGTACACAACAGAAAGTTCCTGTTGGAGCAGGAGAAAAGTGGGGGACAGAACTCAAATTCTAGTAAAAAGACCAGACTTAATGGTCTGATGAGACTGGAGGAACCCAAAAAGCATGACCCCCTGACTCTCTTTCAGTCCAGCACTAAAACCATTCCCGAGGTCAACTCTTCAGTCAAAGATTAGATTGGACTATGGGATATAAAATGATACTAGTGTAGAGTGTGCTTCTTAACTCAGGTAGATATATGAGACTAAATGGGCAGCTTTTTTCTGGAGGTGAGATGAGAAGGCAGAGAGGGTCAGGATCTGGTTGAATGGACATGGGAAATCGGGTGGAAAGGAGGAATGTGTTGTCACAGTATAGGGAGAGCAATTAGGGTCGCATAACAATGTATGTATAAATTTTTGTATGAGAGACTAAGTTGAATTGTAAACTTCCACTTAAAGTACAACAATAAAATGAAAATTTAAAAAAAAATGAAATCAAGGAAACAATACCATTTGTAATAGCCCCTAAAAAAATAAAATACTTAGGAATAAATCTAACCAGGGACTTAAAAGACATATACACAGAAATCTACAAAACACTACTGCAAGAAAGAGACCTACATAAATAGAAAAACATACCATGCTAATGGATAGGAAGACTCAACATTGTGAAAATATCAATTTTACCCAAAGCAATCTATAGGTATGATGCAATCCCAATCTAAATACCAACAACATTCTTTAATGAGATGGAAAAACTAATCACCAAATTTAAATGAAAAGCAAAGAGGACCTGGATATGTAAAGCATTATTGAAAAAGTAGAATAAAGTAGGAGGCCTCACACTACTTGATCTCAGAACCTACTATACAGCTATGGTAGTCAAAACAGCCTGGTACTGGTACAACGACAGACACATAGATCAACGGAACAGAATCGAAATCCCAGATGTAAGTCTATCTACCTACAGTCAGCTGATCTTGGACAAAGGCCCAGAGTCCATTAACTGGGGAAAAGACAGTCTGCTTAACAAATGGTACTGTCAAAACTGTACATCCATCTGTAAAAAAATGAAACAGGACACTTCACACCATACACAAAAACTAATTCAAAATGCATCAAAGACCTAAATATAAAACCTAAAACTATAAAGATGATGGAAGAAAAAATAGGGACAATGCTAGGGGCCCTAATACATGGCATAAATAGGATACAAAATAGGATAGGATACATTGTTAGTTATCTAACAATGCACAAACACCAGAAGAGAAACTAGATAACTGGAATCTCTTAAAAATTAAACACTTAAACACTTGTCAAAAGATTTCACCACCCTACCCTGTATGGAGCAAGAGAGGATGAAGAAAACCAAAGATACAAGGGAAACATTAGTCCAAAGGACTAATGGACCACAAATACCTCAGCCTCCACCAGACTGAGTCCAGCACAACTAGATGGTGCCCGACTACCACTGCTGACTCCTCTGACAGGGATCTCAAAAGAGGGTCCTGGACAGAGCTGGAGAAAAATATAGGATAAAATTCTAACTCACCAAAAGAGACCAGATTTACTGGTCTGACAGAGACTGGCCTCCAGACACCCTTTTAACTCAATACTGAAGTCACCCTGAGGTTTACCCTTCAGCCAAAGATTAGACAGGCCCATAAAACAAAATGAGACTAAATGGGCACACCAGCCCAGGGGCAAGGATGAGAAGGCAGGAGGGGTCAGGAAAGCTGGTAATGGGGAACCCAAGTTCAAGAAGGGGAGAGTGTTGACATGTCATGGGCTTGGCAACCAATGTCACGAAACAATATGAGTATTAATTGTTAAATGAGAAAATAATTTGTTCTGTAAATTTTCATCTAAAGCACAATAAAAATAATAAACCAGTGGAGTCAATTCTGACTCATGGCAACCCCATGTGTGCAGAGTAGAACTGTGCTCCTTAGGGTTTTCAATGGCTGAGGTTTCAGAAATTGATCACCAGGCCTCTATTCTGAGGCACCTCCAGGAAGACTCCAACCACCAACCTTTTGGTTCACAGCTGAGTGCATT
The DNA here is from genome assembly GCF_000243295.1 of Trichechus manatus latirostris. Classification (NCBI taxonomy): domain Eukaryota; kingdom Metazoa; phylum Chordata; class Mammalia; order Sirenia; family Trichechidae; genus Trichechus; species Trichechus manatus. Next base: position 14,622,944 of record NW_004443946.1, on the reverse strand, counting down.
AACCTTTTGCATCACCCAGGACTCCCTCCCCACATATAAAACAAAACAAAACGAAAACCTAACCCTGTTGTTTTTGAGTTGTTTCCAACTCATAGCAACCCTGTAGGACAAAGTAGAACTGCCCCAATGGGTTTCCAAGGCTGTGATCTCTATGGAAATAGACTGCCACATCTTTCTTCCGCGGAGTGGCTGGTGAATTCGAACCACTGACATTTTGGGTAGCAGTCCAGTGCTTAGCCACTGTGCCACCAGTACTCCTCCCCACATCTAGAGGTGGTCTATTTCTCCTCCCCTTGAATCTGGGCTGATTTTGGGACTTGTTTTGATCAACAGTGGAATTAATATTTTGGGACTTGTGATTACAGGCCTTCAGAGGACTAGCAGCTTCTGCTACCTCCTCTTAGAGCTCAGTTGCCAAGCTATCAGGATGGCCAGACTTCTTACTGAATGATTAGAGACCACGTGTGGAGAGGCAATGAAGGTCCAGAGGCCAGTTTGGATGCTCCAACCCCAGCCAAGCTCCCAGTTGAATGCAGCTACCCCACGTGGAGCTGCTGTCAACCAGTCAGCCCACATAATCAGAAGAAAGAATACATTGCTGTCTCAGGCCACTAAGTTCTGGGGCAGTTTGTTAGCTGCAGCAAAGGGAGGGGAGCATACAAGGAATTTCAATGGTCTTGGCGGTCTTGTTTCCATATACACATTGATCATTATGCTTCATTAACTCACATACTAATCATTTATATGTTGTTGTTGTTAGGTGCCAGTGGACTAATATTTCCCTTGTGTCTTTGGTTTTCTTCATTCTCCTTAGGTACCAACTCATAGTAACCAAAGGAGAATGAAGAAAACCAGAGACACAAGGGAAATATTAGTCCAGCCTCCACCAGCCTGAGCCCAGAAAAACCAGATGGTGCCTGGCTACCACTGGCTGCTCTGACAGCAATCACAATAGAGGGTCCCAGACAGAGGGTGAGAAAAATGTCGAACAAAATTCAAATTCACAAAAAATAAAAAAGGCCATACTTGCTAGTCTGACAGAGAACAGAGGAACCCCCAAGACTATGACCCCTGGGCACCCTTCTAACTCAGAACTGAAGCCACTCCCGAAGTTTGTCCTTCAGCCAAAGATTAGACAGTTCTATAAAACGAACAACAGTACACGTGAGGAATGTGCTTCTTAGTTCAATCAGGTATACAAGACCAAATGGGCAACATCTGCCCAAAAGCAATGACAAGTAGGCAGGAAGGCGTAGGAAAAATGGAAGGATGGAAATGAGGAACCCGGGGTAGGGAAGGGGAAAGTGTTGACAAATTATGAAGATTGAAACCAATGTCACAAATCAATTTGTGCATAGACTGATGAATGGGAAACTAATTTGCTCTGTAAACTTTCACCTAAAGCACAATTAAAAAAAAAAAAAAACTACAAATCAATATCCCTTATGAACAGAGTTGCAAAAATTTTCAACAAAATTCTGGCCAGCAGACTACAGCAACATATCAAAAAAATCATACATCATGATCAAGTGAGATTCATACCAGGATTACAAGAGTGGTTCAACATGAGAAAATTCTTCAAAGTAATACACCACATAAATAAAACAAAGGAAAAAAGAAAAAGAAAAGGCATTTGATAAAATTCAACCCCTTTTCTTGATTAAAAAAACTCAGCAAAATAGGAATAGAAAGGAAATTCCTCAACATAAATAAGGGCATATATGAAAAACCAACAGCCAACATCATACTCAATGGAGAAAGGCTGAGAACCTTCCTTCTGAGAACAGGAACAAGACAAGGGTGCCCATTATCACCACTCTTATTCAATATTGTACTGGAAGTACTAGGCAGAGCAATTAGATGAAAAAGAGAAATAAAAGGTAGCCAAATTGGAAGAGAAGAAGTAAAATTATCACTATTTGCAGATTACAGGATACTATATATACAAAACCCAAAAATACCCATTGCTGTTGAGTCGATTCTGGCTTATAGTGACACTGTAGGACAGAGTAGACTGCCCCATAGAGTTTCCAAGTAGCGACTGGTGGATTCAAACTGCCACCCTTTTGGTTGGCAGCCAAGTGCTTATACCACTGCACCACCAGGACCTCCCTATATATAGAAGACCCTGAAAATTCCACAAGAAAACTTCTGAAACTAATAGAAGAATTTAGCAACATTGCAGGATACAAGATCAACACACAAAAGTCAGTTGTGTTCATCTATATTAACAAAGACTACTCTGAAAAAGAAATCAAGAAAACAATACCATTTACAATAGCCCCCAAATTAATAAAATAGGGTTTAACCTAACCAGAGGCATAGAAGACTTATACAATAAGAATTACAAAACACTGCTACAAGATACTGAAAGAGACCTACAAAAATGGAAAGACATCCCGTGTTAATGGATAGAAGGCTTGATGCAGTGAAAATGTCAATACTACCTAAAGTGGTCTGCAGATTCAATGCAATCCTGATACAAATCCCAACAACATTCTTTACTGAAATGGAAAAACTAATGACCAACTTCACATGGAAAGGAAGGAAACCATGAATAAAACCAAAGCAATATTGAATAAAAAGAACAAAGCAGGAGGTCTCACACTCCCTGATATTAAAATATACTATACAGCCACTGTAGTTAAAACAGCCTGGTACTGGTTCAATGATAGATATATAGACCAGTGGAATAGAATTGAGAACTCAGAACTAAACCCAGACATTGATGGACAACTGATTTATGACAAGGGGTCAAAGTCCATCCAGTGGGGTAGAGATAGTCTCTTTAATAAATGATGCTGGCAAAACTGGGTATCTACCCACAGAAAATTAAGACAGGATCCGTATCGCACACCAAATACAAAAACTAACTCAAAATGGATCAAAGACCCAAACGTCGAACCTAAAATCATAAAATCTTTTGGAAGACAACATAGGGAGAAAACTATGGAATCTAATCTTCTGTAAAAATAGGATAACAAGCATTACAACAAATGCACAAATAGAAGACAAAATAGATAAATGGAATCTAATAAAAATTATAAACTTCTGTTCATCAAAAGACATTATCAAAAGAATAAAAAGAGAACCTACAGACTGGGAAAAAATCTTCGAAAAAGACATATCAGAAAAGGGTCCAGTCTCCAAAATTTATAGAAAACTTCAGCAACTCAACAATAAAAAGATAACCCAATTACAAAATGTGCAAAGGACATGAACAGAATCTTCACCAAAGAAGTCGTCCAAGTAGCCAACAAACACATGAAAAGATGTTCACGATCCTTAGTTATTAGAGAGATACAAATCAAAACTACAGTGAAGTACTATCTCACTCCTACGAAGATGGAACTGATTTAAAAAAAAAAAAAGGAAAATGACAAATAAAGGTGAGGATGTGGGGAGATTGGAACTCTTATTCATTGCTAGTGGGACTGTAAAATGGTACAACCACTATGGAAAATGGTTTGGCACTTCCTCAAAAAACTAGAAATAAAGCTACCTTACTATCCAGTAATCCCACTCTTAGGAATATACCCTAGAGACCCAAAACTACTAACACAACCAGATATATGCACTCCTATGTTCAAAGACTTGGAGATAGAAAACCAAAAGGGAAGAACGCACTCAGCATTTCTCAAGCTGAAAGAACTGAAGAAAAAATTCAAGCCTCAAGTTGCAATACTGAAGGATTCTGGGGGGAAAACATTAAATGACACAGGAAGCATCAAAAGAAGATGGAAGGAATACACAGAGTCACTATACCAAAAAGAACTGGTCAATGTTCAACCATTTCTGGAGGTGGCATATGATCAGGAACCGATGGTACTAAAGGAAGAAGTCCAAGCTGCACTGAAGGCATTGGTGGAAAAAAAAGCCTCCAGGAACTGTTGGAATACCAACTGGGATGTTTCAACAAATGGATGCAGGGCTGGAAGTGCTCACTTGTCTATGCCAAGAAATTTGGAAGAAAGGTGATCCTACCAAATGTGGAAATTATTGAACAATATCATTAATATCACACACAAATAAAGTTTTGCTGAAGATCATTCAGAAGTGTCTGCAGCAATACACAGACAGAGAACTACCAGAAATTCAAGCTGGATTCAGAAGACTAAGACTGTCAATGAGATGGACTGACACAGTGGCTACAACAATGGGCTTAAGCATAACAAGGATTGTGAGGATGGTGCAGGACCAGGCGGTGTTTTGTTCAGTTGTACATAGGGTTGCTATGAGTCGGAATTGACTTGATGGCACCCAGCAACAACAACAAACATGTTCATTGCAGCTTTATTCGCAATAGCAATACAAGGGAAACAACGGAAATGCCCATTAGTGGATGAATGGATAAGCAAATTGTGGTACATACACACAATGGAATACTATGCAACCCTAAGAACAATGATGAGTCTGTGAAACATATTATTACATGGATGGGCATGGAGGGCATAATGCTAGGTGAAATAAGTCAAGCATATAAGGACAAATGGTATATGATCCCTCTTTGATAAGAAGACAAGAACAGATAAACATAGAGAAACCAATGTTCATTCGTGGTTATGGGGGTGGGGTGGGAGGTAAGTATGCTTTAGAACTTAGAGACTTGTTACTTTTGGTGATGGGAAATGTGGCTCTGAGTGTGGAAGTAGTGAGCACAGCACAACCGTAGCAAAGATGAGAGTCTGAACACAAATAGAAGGGTATAAACACAATAAAAGAGAATGCTGACAAATTTTGATAAATATAACATGTCAATAAACAATTTAAGTGGAAATGTGTAAAAAGAATCATTGGGGGATATGCAATTTTGCAACAATAGTAATAACAACTAAAAATATGTATTTGGTTACATTGGTATATAAGTATGCATAAATATGTACAGGAAGGCATATATGAATAACTATAGGCATATGTATGTACATGTTTATGTGTGCTGCATATATTTCCAAGTATAAAATAAAGCACATAGGAGGCACAGTTATGGATACTCCCTAGATACAACTGAACACCTCACGGGATTGGTCTACTGAATTTGAGGACTTAGGGCCATACTCTGGTCAGGCAACTCAGTCAATCGGATAATTGGTGAGTAGCATCTGGGGTCTTCAAAACTTATGAGTGGCCATCTAAGACACAATTGTTAGTCTCTACTGGTCTGGAGCTAAAGAGAAAGAAGGAAACCAAAGACTCAAAGAAGAAACTAGTCTACAGAACCAGTAGTCTACACGAACAATGACATCTCACCTACCTTGAGACAAAAACAACCTGATGGTGCCTGGCTACCACTATCAATCATACCAACCAGAGATTCAATAGATGGCCCTGGATACAATGGGAGAAAAATGTAGAGCAAAACTCAAATTCCTAAGAAAAGGCCAGACTTACTGAACCAGTAGAGACTAGATGAACCCCCTGGACTATTGTCCTGAGATATTCTTTAAACTTGCAACTCAAACCACTCCCAGAAGTCACCTTTCAGTCAAATGACAGACTGGCCCATAAAATAAAAAATATCACCTGTGAGTACCGTGCTTCTGAAAATATTCATCTAGATGAAAACGAACGGTAAACATATACCCTAGACCAAAAGTGAGAAGGCAAGGCAGGACAGGGAAGTTTGAGTAATAGAAATAGAACAACCAAAATGGAAATAATGAGGATGCTGATACATTGTGAAGAATGTAACCAATGTCACGGAACAATATGTATAGAAATTGTTAAATGAGAACCTAATTTCCTGTGCAAACTTTCACCAACAATACAATAAAATATATTTTTTTTAATTAATATATTGACACAGAAGCTTCTTTTCTTTTCTTTCTTTCTTTCTTTTTTTTTTTTTAGAATTTGAGAAGCCATATGGCTGATGATAGGGTTAAAAGGAAACTTTTCAGCCAAGTTCCAGAGGCAGCTCTCCTTTCATACCTGACGAATAAAGTGCTGCAGGGCTGGCTTCCAAGAACTGTTTCCCTTATCCCACAAGGCAGCTACTCTCCAGAGAATGGCTTCATTTTCTCACAGCTGTCATCTTTTAACCTTATTTTTTAAATCAGGTATGTGGGGGAAAAAAAACACCTGCTTTTCCAGCAGGTGCATGGGGACAGGCTTTAGTCAGAGCCAGCTGGGGTGGTTTTCCCAGAGCCACAATTTCAAATAGATTCACAAGACTGCAGAGTGGTGCCCTCACCGTTCAGGCGCCATTTAATCCAGAGCATATATTTCACAGCCAGTCCATTGTAACAGTCACTGTTTGTGACACCTCATATCAGCCTAATTACTAGGTTAGAAATGCACCATATTTTGAGTTTCTGGTTAAGTCCAACTCATTTTTCTTCCAGCTACATACTGCTTTTGACAGCAAAGGTACATTTCATTAGCAATAAGGATGACTTTCATTTTTTCTTCCATTTTCAGCTTTTTGAAGAATTCTTCTTTGAATGAAAATTCTAGCAAAACTTGATTTTCATTTCAACTCATTGTCACTTTGATTTATTTCTCTTAGTACTCAGTGAATGGGAACACAGAGCAAGCAATAAAAATGGCAGCCAGTTCTTTTTTTTTTTTTTTTTTTTTTTAAGAACTGTCTCAAATTGGCTTTGAGGAAGCTTCTTCTCCAATAAGGCAAAGATATTGAAGTATATTAAGAATACTTGGGTAGATATGAAGCATCAAAGTCATCCATGGCAAGAGACTTTTGCCTATTTCACTACTAAGAGATACTCATTCTATTCAGAGCCAAGATATATATGTAGATAGATGGATAGATAGAGACACACACACACTTAATATTATATTCATAGTAAAATAAATTTCAAATTAAAATAAAAATATTTGTCTGCTCTACTCTATTTTTAATTTATCACACCGCCCTTATCTATGCTTTATTGAAATTCTTTGTAAATCAGAGAGGAGGCAATACAAAATAGGGCTTAAGAATCACCTTGGGAGTTATATCTGAGTTAAAACTCTGCTTATACCACTTCCTAGCCTAGGCATGTTACTATTTTCTCAGACTCAGTTTCTTTTTCTATAAGAGAAGAATAATATTTTTCTTCACCCAATTTTTATGAGGATTACGTGAGAATATATGTAGAGCATTCAGCGCCAAACCTGGAACACAAGGGATAGCCAGAAAATGATAATGATGGTTATTAATCAAAGTGTTGTTATGTGAAGTTGGAAAATTCATGAATAACGTGCAGCTGGTATGGATGGAGTCTCCATTCTAGTCTCAAGCAGTCCCTCACTGTGAGGGCTCAATTCCCGGGACTGACTGACCAAACGCAGAACAGCAGATCTACTCTGAATTAAGGAGTCTCATATTTTAAAACTGCTGAATTTTAAAGAAAAATTTCAATTCCAAATTTTAAAACAAAAGTAATTTAATAGCAGTATCATAGACATTCAAGATGTCAGAGTTTAAAGCTCATCTCGTGCAAACACCTACCCACCCTCTTCTATACAAACATCAAGTAAATCCTTCTCACTTGAAGAATTGTCATCCAGTCTATAGAGTTTGGTATTATTTGATAAGAAGTCAAGAATAAAACTAAGAATGAGTCCTGATTTCTTGTTTTCCAGCATCTCTATATTCCATCCAACAGCTCATCTTGTTAGCTATATCTCCAAAATGCATTCAGAGCCAGTACTTTTCTCATCATTCCTACAGTTACCACTCTCAACAAAGCCATAGTCATCTCTCATCTGGGCTTCTGCAACAGCCCCCTAACAAACCTTTCTACTTCTAGCTTTGCCTTCCTAAAGTCCATTTACCACACAACAGCCATAGTGATATTTTTAGAACATAATTCAGAACATGGCAAACTCTCTCTTGCAATCTCCTAATGGTTTTCCATCATGCTTAGAATAAAATCCAAACCCTATCAGGTCCTATGAGATCAAACATCTGCTCCCTCTCATTCTTGTCTATTCCACCCACTTCCTCATTCACCTGATCTAGACTCTCACCTTCTTGCTCCACCTCAAACAGAACTAGTCTGTTGGCTCTTCTTGACCAGCCAATTTAACTTTAACCCATAATTTTCAATCACAATACTCTTTTATATTCTTTGTATTATTTACACTGTATCATTTATGTTTTTTAAATTTTATTTATGTTTCCCCTCCCTGAATGTAAACTCTACGAACGGAGGAACCATGTAATCTTGTTCCCTGCTGTGTCCGCAGCATTTGTCACAGTACCTAGAAACATAGCAGGAGCTTAACTATTTGTTCAATTAACAAATATATAAATGCTTTACCTTTTAATTATAAATATTTCCTTAAGTGCCTCAAGGATAGGTATCATATTTCATCCATCTATAACTCTCCAGCACCTAGAATAGTTTTGTGGTCCCTGCTAATGAAACATATTCTGTGGAGGAGATAGAAAATGATGCAAATGAATAAATAAATTAGGTAACTTTCAGATGGTGACAGCACTATGGAGAACATAGTGAATGGAGGGTAAGGGACTATTTCAGGTTGACGGTCAAGAAATGCCTCTCACAGAAGGAAGCTCATGACCTGAGACTGTAAGATGGAAAGGAGCAAGCCAAAAGAAGGTCTTGGGGATAAGTCTGTATTGCCAGTTATCTTGGCACTTAGCATTGTGCTAAAACATATGATTAACTCTGTTTATGTACCTGCCCTCTCCTCTTAATTGACACGTAAACATCACAAGGCCAAGGATCATGTTGATACCCCTCAAAGCCAAGCATGAAGTGGGCCCTGAGTAACAACGGCAATGACAATAATGTCAGAATTGACTTTAATCATTAAAACAAGGGGGCATTTTTTTCTTTAAATCTTGGCTTTACCATGCCTAAGACCACAAACAACCTCGTATGATTGTCTTTCACACCTACACTAAAAAATTAAATGATGAGTTGTTCATGATATTATTCTACATTCCAGATCTTCCTCTATGCCTTCCTCCACAAACATTGCATTCAGTGTAGTAGATATACAGAATGACTATACAGCTAGAAGTAAATAGACTTGTTTTATTAAAGAGAGCAGTCAGGAACGGCAGGAAGGAGCTTGTCTTCATATTAGAATGGTAGATATTTGGAAAGACCAATGTGTTCCTACTGTTAACTGACCCCAAAGGAAGCTGGAAATAAAATCTTCATTGGGGAAATGATATTTCATGGCACAGAAATTTGCTTTGAACATGTCTTAGCACATAAATTTAGATATTAGGAATAGTCACAGTGGGGCACACAGATCAGATTTGTCAAACAGTGTTATAATGTAGAGGTCAACAAATAAAAACTTCTCAAAAGGACATTCCGTACCTCCGACCTTTCTCTCACCTCTCAGTTAACCAACCTGATAATAGGGTTCTGCTGTGTGTCGTCAATTTGAGCTATATTGGCGTAATCAGCCTGCCTTATGTTTCCCTACCATTTTCACTGCACTTAATATGCTATTGCTGATGTTTGGCTTTGTAACTCTTTGGAATGACCTTTACTGGGGAAGGCAGGCTGGCAGATGGGGCAGTGGGGACTTTTAAGTCAGAAATTCAGCACTAAGTGTCTGAGGATAGAATTCCAGGGACGGTTTTATTTTTTCGGCTCTCCTGTAACAGTCTTCAGGTGATAAGCACATTAGCCTCGTCTTAATATATTGTATTATGGTATGCTATGGAGTATCTCTTTCTATAGTTGCTAATTGAAGTACTTAAACTCTGAAACTGAAATAATATTATCAGCTGATAGTTCTAACAGGTATCCATGAATGTAGAAATACAGACGATAGATCTTTCTTAAGGGAGATTTAGCAACATACATCGAAAGCCTTAATGTTTTGCATCCCCAATAAATCAGTAATTCTGTCTTTAGGAATTGATCATAAAGAAATATTCATGGAGTGTTCACCGTATTTCTGTTTACATGAGGTTAGAAGCAGCATATATTGTATTTAGCTGCAAGACACAAATAACCCTATTAAGAGTCTAAAAACCCATTGCCATCGAGTCAATTCAGACTCATAGTGACCCTATAAAGCAGAGTAGAACTGCCCCCACAGGGTTTCCAAGGAGCGTCCGCTAGAATTAAACTGCCGACCTTTTGGTTAGCAGCCAAGCTCTTAACCACTGTGCCACCAGGATTCCGTTAAGAGTCTAGGGGTAGTCTATTCCTGGTTTGGTTAAGTAGCTCTATGATCTCATCAAGGAACCAGGTTCTTTGTAACCTTCTCTGCCTTTCTCATTTTGATGGTCATTTTTCAGTCTTATTTCTCTTGGCCATAGAGTCACTGCCACATAGCCAAACAACATGTCTGAAATGAAAGACATGGATGGTAAACGGGCTCTTCATGCATCATGAAGAGGGTCACTATTTCCCAGAAGTCTCCCTATCCCAGCTGACTTACCCTCATCTCTCATTGGTCAGAAGTGTGTCACATGACAAATTCTAGCTGCAAGGAGGCTGGGAAAGTGGATACCTGGCAAAACAGACAGAATTTCCTTAACCGGTTTGGAATACTGTTGAATTAGTACCTAGGCGCTAAGCACATTGCAACCCCAGTAAAAATCAGGGTTAAATTAGCAGGAAACAAAAAACAAAAAACACTGTTGTGCGGGCACTAACAATGTGTGCCACTCCATGTATCCACTACTGTATTTTTATACAAATAATGCTTGCCTTCTACGTTTGCTTTTGCCAGTCGTGCCCTCCCTCTGTGAGGTATTCTCGTAAGCACCACTATGCAATTTTTTTTTACATGTTGCTGTAAAAAAAAAAACAAAAACTTAGCATAGCATGCTTATAAAAATACCTCACGGGGGAGGGCGCAGTTGGCAAAGAAACGTAGAAGGTGAGGGTTATTTGTACAAAAATACAATAATTAGACAACAAGAAACTTTTAAAATTGTGTTATTAAATATATTTAATGGCATAGAAAGTAATTGTTATATTAAATTATTAAACATTTATTCTAATATTGTATATTTTGGAAGATCACATTTTAATTTTAAAAAGGTCTGAATGTACACCATGGAAGGAAGACAAAAAGACTTTGCATTAAAACATTCCAATAGTTATCTCTGGAAGACGAAATTATTAAGAATTAAAGTGAGGTTATGGTGCTAGTAGATAATATCTGGCCAAGTAATCAAGTAATACTGGCCTCTTGTCCCATATTACGGCCATTTTTCTACACAACTCCTCAAGGGCATCCCAATGGGCTAGTGCTCTATGCTAGAGATCTAAAAGGTTTCTTCTAAACTCAGTGTCCACTAACTCCTACTTGCCTCTACCCCTAAGCCCAGCCAACATCTTGGGATCTTCCATGTTCTGGTGTCAGAACAGAAGAGAGAGGGAGAAAAGGCAGGCCTCTTAGAAGGCCTGGATGCAATTACAACTTTTGCCTCCTGTTTGAATTTGTGAGGAGAAAGAAAACCACATCCTTTTAAAACAAAGTGATTCTGGTCACTAAAAAATATGACCTAATCAGCATTCCAGAATATAGCTTCTCTCTTCTCGAGAGTAAAAAGGGAGGAGAGGAGGAATCATCCTTAGCCCACAGATGGTTTACATTTTATCTGAATCTTCTGAATTTTCTACAATGAACATGTCTTAGTCATCTAGTGCTCCTATAACAGAAATACCACAAGTGGATGGTTTTAACGAAGAGAAGTTTATTTCCTCACAGTCAAAGTAGGCTAAAAGTCCAAATTCAGGGCGTCAGCTCTGGGGGAAGGCTTTTTCTATCAGCCTTCTTCTCTTCGCTGTTCCCCTGGACTAGGAGCTTCTCTGTGCAGGGACCCGGGTCCAAAGGACGCGCTCTGCTCCCAGCACTGCTTTCTTGATGGTATGAGGTCCCCCTGTCTCACTGCTCACTTCTGTCTTTTATATATCAAGAGATTGCCTCAGGACACAATCCAGTCTTGTAAATTCAGTCCTGCCTCACTAACACAACTGCCGCCCATCCTCCGTCATTAACATCATAGCAGCAGGATTTACCACACGTGGGAAAATCACGCAATACTGGGAATCATGGCCCAGCCAAACTGATACACACATTTCTGGGGGGACATAATTCAATCCATGACAGAACATATTCTAATTTTGTAACAAGAAAAATGTATAATAGCATGAAGTTTTGACAAAAGTTGCATATTTAATGAGATGTTATCTATCGAAAGAAGGTTTGTTTTCCATTCTTTGCATTTCCTTGATCATACATTTTTACGGCAGTAAATAATATGCAGTGATACATAGAGATGAAGTGATAGAGTTTGCATATGATATTCACAAGAAACAAAGGGCTATAAATGAAATTTTTATAACTGTAAAGAATAGAATCAGTAAAAGCTATATAAGCAAAAGAAATTAAATGACAGGAAAACAATATCTTAGAGTTTAAACGAAGCTTAGTAGTCATCTACTTATTCCAATTTTTCACTCCCCAAAAGGAATTTTGCAAGGATATAGCCATCTAAGTACTACTTGAATACTTTTGGCAACACAGTGTTCACTATTATTTGTTTATGTCCAGCTGTGGCTGTTAGAAAGCCATTTCTTGGGTTGTGCTGAAACCATTTGCTTTAAGAGTCTTGCACCCTCTCCATCTCACAGCTTAAACTTGCAAGTTCCTTCCCAGTATGCCTCTGGTGAGGTAGATACAGAAAGATACTGCTGTTTTTGAAGCTTTACATTATTTTTATTCAAAAAATCAAACTTTCTATCTATGTCTCTAATACAGTATTTAAATCTCCACATTTTCCAATGTTAGAAGTAATTCTAGAATTCCCACTGACTCATTACCAGATAAAGCTCTTGATTTTCTTCTTATATAAAGAACTTATTTTTGTTTTATATGTTTTGCAAGCTCTCTCTTTTTTACTTTGACTTTCCTAACTCTCTGAGTTAATTTTTTTATTAAATTTTGTTTATTTTGTTGTTGTTGTTGAGAATATACACAGCAAAATACACACCAATTCAACAGCTTCTATATGTACCATTTAGTGACATTGATTACATTCTTCGACTTGTGTAACCATTCTCACCCTCCTTTTCTGAGTTGTTTCTCTCCCACTAACATAAATTCACTATCCCTTAAGGTTCCTGTCTAATCTTTCAAGTTGCTGTTATAATTTCATCCCATATAGATAGATCTTAAAAGAGCCTAAGGCTCAAGGCAGACATTTTTTACTAGTTAAGCTAAACTGTTTTTTAGTTTTAAGAAAACTTTAGGGGATGTTTGTTTACGGTTTAAAGATTATCTCAGGCCAATAGTTTCAGGGGTCCATTCAACCTTCATGGCTCCAGGAAGTCTGGAGTCCATGAGAATTTTCAATTCTGTTCTGCATTTCCCCCCTTTTGATCAGGATTCTTCTATGCAATCTTTGATCAAAATGTTCCATAATGAGAGCAGGGCACCATCTAGTTCTTCTGCTTTAATGGCAAAGGAGGCAGTTGTTCATGGAGGCAATTAGCCACACATTCTACTCCTGTTCCTGACTCCTCTTCTCCCTCTGTTTCTCCAGCCTAATAAAGACCAATTGTTGTGCCTTGGATGGCTGCTTGCAAGCTTTTAAAACCCCAGGCACTATGCAATCAACCAGGAGAAAGAAGCAATAAACATGTTATTAGGCCAATTTGCTGGAATGTCCCATGAAATCATGACCCTAAACCTCCAAACCAAGGAACCAAATCCCATGACACTGAGTTAATTTTTTCTGTTTGTCTTACTCATTTACTTTCCTTCTTGGGGACTTTAGTTTCTACTATTTCTGTTCTATTATTTGATATATTATTGTGTAGCTATATCTCAATACGAGCTGGCTTACTCCTCCTTCACTTTTAATCCCTACTCCTCACCTCAGTTGAAGTGCTTTCTTTTAATTGTATCTTCCTATAATATTTGAATCATTCTGATAGTCCTTATGTTATAGAGCTAGTTCTGTTACTTATGTCTCATCTACTCTCAAAATGTAGATGAAAGGCTCCATGTCTAATACAACTTTGTATCAGCCCACAATGCGTAACGTAGTCTTCTAATTATGAGGTCTGTCTCTACACAGCGTACAAAGGAAGCATCCTGCATCCTTAACCGATATAACTTATATATTTGATAATTATTAATGTATATCAAATCTAGCAAAGTGGAACTATTTATTTTCTTGAACCATTAGGAAGCTTCACTACAAGCAAGACTAAGTCTCTTACTTTTGCGTTTTTCATTAACTAACTCTTGAAATAGTTTGCAGTCCTTTCCAGAAATGGGCTTCTTACTCCTGCTGATAATTTCTCGGGGGTATTGAAAAAGCTTTGAACAAAAAAATGCGAGTATTTGAGAAGAGACTGTTAAGTGGAAGAGTGAATCCAAAACTATGGAAACAATAAGAAAGTCTGAATCACAGCCATATGCCAGAGCTCAGGATTGATCTTCTTGCCAAATTAATGTTTTGTACATCTTGTGCACTTGCAGTTATTTCATATAAATAGGATCATTTTTAGAATATGCCAAGGGGGATGCTAATCTATCTCTCTTCCATAATGGTGCATCTGCTTTTAAAAGCCAAGTACAAAATTACTTGTCTTTATTTTTCATGCATCATCACACAAATATAGGCACCCGTCTGCTTTTAATTAGTAAAGATACACAAAGAGCCTTAAAAAAATCTTTTGGATTTTCTGTGTTACTGATTTTCCATTTAAGATGCTGTTGTTGTTGTGAGGTGCCATCAAGTTGGTTCTGACTCATAGTGACCCTATATACAACAGAATGAAACATTGCCTAGTCCTGTACCATCCTCACAATTGTTGCTGTGTTTTGGCTCATTGTTGAAGCCACTGTGTCAATCCATCTCGCTGAGGGCCTTCCTCTTTTTTGCTGACCCTATACTTCACCAAGCATAGTGTCCTTCTCCAGGGACTGATCCCTTCTGATAACATGTCCAAAGTAAGTGAGACAAAGTCTCACCGTTCTCCCTTCTAAGGGGCATTCTGGCTGTACTTGTTCCAAGACAGATTTATTCATTCTTCTGGCAGTCCATGGTATATTCAATATTCTTCGACAATTCCAGAATTCAATTGCATCAATTCTTCTTTGGTCTTCCTTATTCATTGTCCAGTTATTACATGCATATGAGGTGACTAAAAATACCATGGTTTGGGTCAGGGACATCTTAGTCCTCAAAGTGACATCTTTGCTTTTCAACACTTTAAAGAGGTCTTTTGCAGCAGATCTGTCCAATGCAATGCATCATTTGATTTCTTGACTATTGCTTCCATGGGTGTTGATTGTGGATCCAGGTAAAGTGAAATCCTTGACAACTTCAATCTTTTCTCCTTTTATCATGGTGTTGCTTATTGGTACAGTTGTGAGGGCTTTTGTTTTCTTTATGTTGAGGTGCAATCCATACTGAAGGCTGTTGTCTTTGATCTTCATCAGTAAGTGCTTCAAGTCCTCTTCACTTACAGCAAACAATCTGCATATCACAGGTTTTTAACAAGTCTTCCTCCAATTCTTAAGCCATGTTCTTCTTTCTATAGTCCAGCTTCTCAGGTTATTTGCTCAGCATACAGATTGAACGGTAAAAGGATACAACCCTGGCCACACACCTTTCCAGACTTTAACCATGCAGTATCCCCTTTTACTGTTCAAACAGCTGCCTCTTGGTCTATGTACAGGTTCTGTATGAGCACAATTAAATGTTCTGGAGTTTCCATTCTTCACAATGTTATCCGTAATTTGTTATGATTCACATAGTCAAATGCCTTTTCATAGTCAACAGAACACAAGTAAATATCTTTCTTGTATTCTCCGCTTTCAGCCAAGATCCATCCAGCATCAGCAACGATACCCCTCATTCCATATCCTCTTCTGAATCTGGCTTGAATTTCTGCCTATTCCCTGTTGATGTACTGCTGCAACCGTTTTTTAATTAGTTTCAGTAAAATTTTACTTGCATACAATATTAATGACATAGTTTGATAATTTCCACATTGCATTGGATCACTTTTCTTTGGAATGGGCGCAAATATGGATCTCTTCCAGTTGGTTGGCCAGGTAGCTGTCTTCAAAATTTCTTGGCATAGATGAGTGAGCCCCCCCAGCATTGCATCCATTTGTTGAAACATCTCAGTTGGTAATCCATCAATTCCTGGAGCCTTGTTTTTCACCAATGGGAATAAAAAGTAGTTTAAGGAAATGGAAGAAATGATGAAGTAAAAGAACTGAACAGAAGATTTCAAAGGGTAGCTTGAGAAGACAAAGTGAAACGTTATAATGAAATGTGCAAAGACCTGGAGATAGAAAACTAAAAGGGAAGAACACGCTTGGCATTTCTCAAGCTGAACGAATTGAAGAAAAAAATTTAACTCTCGAGTTACAATATCAAAGGATTCTATGGGCAAAATATTGAATAATACAGGAAGCATCAAAAGAAGATGGAAAGAATACACAGAGTCACTGTACCAGAAATAATTGGTTGATGTTCAACCATTTCAGGAGGTAGCATATGATCATGAACCGATGGTACCTAAGGAAGATGTCCATGTTGCACTGAAGGCACTGGCATAAAAACAATGCTCCATTTATGATGCAGACCACAAAAGTCACTTGTGACTCCTCTGCATAGATTATATTGTACCTTATTAGATGCCACAAATTTTGGAGGAATGTAGTCTTTATCTGCTCTAATTAAAGATTTTACACTGGATTCCTCTTCTCCTTAATAAATATTTAAAATTCCAAATAACCACAAAACAAATTTGGGTAGATAAGTCTCCATCCTTTGAAAGAAATCAGTGAGGAAATAAGACACCTAACTGAAAATTTCATAGCAAATAAGACGCACAAAATTGGACAGTGCATTGATGATATTGCTTGTGTAATTGACCTGAAGGGAAAGCTTATAGGGCAGTATATGGGTTTTGAGGTTACTCACACCTAAGCTAAACCCCAGGTCTGTCACTTCCTAAATTGTGACATCATGCAATTTATTTAGCTTCTGCTTCATTTTCTTTGACTCTAAAATGGAGAAGATAATACCTAACTTGAAGTATTGTCATGAGAATTATGTAGGAAATGTATATGAAGCACTTAGCTTAATGGTTGGCATATATATTGTTATCTTCATCATTAGTATCAAATGTGATCTCTCTCCTAACTGATCTTCCTGTTTCCACTTTTGTCCCCATATGATCTGTTCTTCACACACACGTGAGTGACCATTTAAAAAGCCTTAATCATACCAAGTCACTGTATTACTCAAAATCTGCCTATGCATTTATATTTTAGAAAAAATGTAAATTCATTACATTGCATATAAAACACTAAATGATCCGGTTTTACCTAGCTCATTTTCCCCTCTTACTCTCCCTGTTCTAGCCCTACTGGTCTTCTTATTGTCTCTAAAACATGCCAAGCTTGTTGCTGTCTTGGAACCTATTCACGCACTGCGTCGTCTCCTTAGAATACTTATCCCCCAATTCTTCACATGCTCAATTTTTCAATTTGTTCAGCTACCTGTCAAATATCAGCCTCTCCTCCACCCCATGTAATTCTCTATACTCTTAACTCTGTCATTTTTTTCTGCATACTGTAACCATTGCTGTTATATTTTATAACATATATTTATGCTGCATTCTCATTTTCACTCAGTTTAAGGTAATTTTAATACGTTTTCCGGTTACTTCTTTAATCTTAGAGTTATTTAGATAAGTGTATTTTAATTTCCAAATACTCAGTGCTTTTTTTCAGACAATATTTTGATAATAATTTCTAAGTTGCTGAGTCAGAGGTGACTCAACAGCAGTGGGTTTACTTTGGTTTATTGTCAGAAAATCTAGTTTTATTATTGTTTTTAAAAATTTAAATCCTTTTAAATTTACTGAGAATTATTTGTGGCCCAGAATATAGTCTGTCCTGGTAAATGTTTTATATGCATTTGGAAAAAACTGGTATTCTCTTGTTGTTTGATGTAGGGTAATAAAAATATCATTTTGGTCCAATTGATTAATAGTATAGTTCAGGTCTTTTCTATCTTTACTGAATTTAGGTCTACTTTCTTTCTCAATTATTGAGACGGGAAATTGAAATCTTATCTCTGGCAATGTAACTTTACTCTGGAATTGATTTTGTTTGAATATTATTATAGCCATTTAAACTTCTTTAAAACTAGTGTTGCTGTTGTTAGGTGCTGTCAAGTGAGCTCCAACTCAAAACATTGCCTGGGTCTACATCTTCCTCACAATTATTGCTATGTTTGAGTCCATTGTTGCAGCCACTGAGAACAAACAAAGGAATCTGTTGCCTTTGAGTTGATTCTGATTCATAGTGACCCTATATGACAGAGTAGAACTGCCCCATAGGGTTTCCAAGGCTGTAAATCTTTACAGAAACAAACTGCTACATCTTTCTCCTGTGGAGTAGCTGGTAGATTCGAACCACTGACCTTTTGGTTAGCAGCTGAGCACTTCACCACTGTGCCACCAGAGGAGGAGATAAAGCCTAGTGGTGACTGGCCTTGTGTTACACTGCTTTCAGTCTCCCTGCTGGGTGAGGGTGGACACTCAGTCGTAGCTGGACCCCTGATACTAGCCTCGTGGGGAAATTGGAGCACATCTTCTGCCCAGTAGCAGATGGAAGATCAGCTTCCCTGCTTGGCCTGCCCCCACCACCTGAAAGGAGAATAAGAGCACTGCCTGCTTTTCCCAGGCAGGGAATGGAGATCAGCTCCTTCCTCGGCCCCACTGACAACCCTCGAGTGGGGGAATCAGACCACACTGCCTCGTTCCGCTGGGATGGGAAGTGGAGTAGAAGATCACCTCCCAGATAGGCCCCACTAAAACTTCAGGGCTTGGGAATGAAATTTTTCTACTGAGGTTTGACTGGAATAAGGTGGATATTGCTAAAATGTTTTTCTGTTGTCAGGCCACTCTTTTCGCAGTCTTTTGGCTAGAGGGAACGGGCTTTACTTTTAGCTTTTTTTTTCTTTTTACTGTGTCTGTTCTTGTTCAGTATTGGAGGCTTCTGCCTCACCCTGTCTGGGATATATGAAAGGCAATAAGGAAACTAAGGAACTCATTACTGCGTTGTTCTTCAAGTTTCGAGGTCCCTACACTGTTCGCCTTATTGTTCCCAGCTTTCAGAGTCTTCCTACACTTCTTGTTGTCTTTTCTCCAGGGTTTTTCAATTGTGCTAATTGATTTTTTCCCTCTATGCACTTAAAAGAAAAAACAAAACTGCTAAAATATATCACAAAAATTTGCTGTTTCAACCAGTCTTAAGTGTACAATTAAGTGGTATTAATCATATTCACCATGCTGTGCAATTGTCACCACTATCTATTTAAAAAAAAAAAAATTATCACTACAAACAGAAACTCAGTACCCCTTAAGTACTAATAAAAAAAAAAATGGTAAACAACAGACTTGGTGAGGATGTGGAAGAAGTGGAACCCTCATCCATTGTTGGTGGAATTGTAAAAAGGTACAGCCACTGTGGAAAACAGTTTGGAGGTCCCTCAAAAAGTTAAACATAGAGAATACCCATTCATGATAAAAACTCTCAATAAAATAGGAATAGCAGGGAAATTCCTCAATATAATTAAGGGCATTTATACAAAGCCTACAGCCAACATCATCCTAAATGGAGAGAGTTTGAAAGCATTCCTCTTGAGAACGGGAACGAGACAAGGATGCCCTCTATCACCACGCTTATTCAGCATTGTGCTGGAGGTCGAGCCAGAGCAATTAGGCTAGAAAAAGAAAGAAAGGGCATCTAAATTGGTAATGAAGAAGTCAAAGTATCTCTATTTGCAGATGATGTGATCTTATACACAGAAAACCCAAAAGAATCCACAAGAAAACTACTGGAACTAATAGAAGATTTCAGCAAAGTATCAGGATACAAGATAAACATACAAAAATCAGTTGGATTCCTTTACACCAACAAAGAGAACCTTGAAAAGGAAATTACCAAATCAATACCATTTACAATAGCCCCCAAGAAGATAAAATACTTAGGAATAAATCTAACGAGAGACATAAAAGGTCTATACAGAGAAAACTACAAGACACTACTGCAAGAAACTAAAACAGACCTGCATAAGTGGAAAAATATACCTTGCTCATGGATAGGTAGACTCAACATAGTGAAAATGTCAATTCTACCCAAAGCAATCTACAGATACAATGCAATCCCAATCCAAATTCCACCAGCATTTTTTAATGAGATGGAGAAACAAATCACCAACTTCATATGGAAAGGGAAGAGGCCCCGAATAAATAAAGCATTACTCAAGAAGAAGAACAAAGAGGGAGGCCTTACACTACCTGATTTTAGGACCTATTATACCGCCATAGTAGTCAAAACAGCCTGGTACTGGTACAACAACAGATACATAGACCAATGGAACAGAGTTGAGAATCCAGATATAAGCTCATCCACCTACTAGCAGTTAATATTTGACAAAGGTCCAAAGTCCATTAATTGGGGAAAAGAGTCTCTTTAACAAATGGTGCTGGCATAACTGGATATCCATCTGCAAAAAACTGAAACAAGACTCATACCTCACACCATGCATAAAAGCTAACACAAAATGGTTCGAAGACCTAAATATAAAATCTAAAATGATAAAGATCATGGAAGAAAAAATAGCGACAATGCTAGGAGCCCTAATACATGGCATTAACATAATACAAACCATGAGTAACAATGCACAAGCACCAGAAGAGAGACTAAATAAATGGGAGCTCCTAAAAATCAAACACTTATGCTCATCCAAAGACTTCACCAAAAGAGTCAAAAGACAACCTACAGACTGGGAAAAAATTTTTGGCTACCACAAATCTGATCAGCATCCAATCTCTACAATCTACAAGATACTGCAAAGTCTCAACAACAAAAAGACAAATAACCCAATTAAAAAATGGGCAAAGGATATGAACAGGCACTTCACCAAAGAAGATATTTAGGTGGCTAACAGATACATGAAGAAATGCTCATGATCATTAGCCATTAGAGAAATGCAGATCAAAACTACAATGAGGTATTATCTCACCCCAACAAGGGTAGCCTTAATCCAAAAAATACAAAATAATAAATGTTGGAGAGGTTGTGGAGAGACTGGAACACCTATACACTGTTGGTGGGAATGTAAAATGGTACAACCGCTTTGGAAATCGATTTGGTGCTTCCTTAAAAAGCTAGAAATAGAAGTACCATAAGCTGCAGCTATCCAGCTCCTTGGAATATATCCTAGAGAAATAAGAGCAGTCACACGAATAGATATATGCATACCCAAGTTCATTGCAGCACTGTTCTCTATAGCAAAAAGATGGAAACAACCTAGGTGCCCATCAACAGACGAATGGATAAACAAATTATGGTATATCCACACAATGGAATATTACACAATGATAAAGAACAATGATGAAGCTGTGAAAAATCGTATAACATGGTGGAAGCTGGAACTTATGCTGGGTGAATTTAGTCAGTCACAGAAGGACAAATACTGTATAAGACCACTATTATAAGAACTCAAGAAAAGGTTTAAACACAGAAGAAAACATTCTTTGATGGTTACGGGGGTGGGGAGGGAGGGTGAGAGTAATTCACTAACTGGATAGTAGATAAGAATCATCTTAGGCTAAGGGAAGGACAGCACACACTACAGGGGAAGTCAGCACAACTGGACTAAACCAAAGCTAAGAAGTTTCCTGAATACAATCAAACACTTTGAGAGACGGAGTAACAGGGGTAGGGGTCTGGGGACCATGCTTTCAGGGGACATCTAGGTCAGTTGGCATAACAAAGCTTATTAAGAACATGTTCTGCATCCTACTTTGGTGAGTGGCATCTGGGGTCTTAAAGCTTGCAAGCAGCCATCTAAGATGCATCAATTGGTCCCAACCACCTGGAGTAAAGGAGAATGAAGAACACCAAAGACACAAGGAAAGTATAAGCCCAAGAGACACAAAGGGCCACATAAACCAGAGACTTCATCAGCCTGAGACCAGAAGAACTAGATGGTGCCTGGCCACCACCATTGACCACCCAGACAGGGAACACAACAGAGAGTCCCTGATGGAACAGCAGAAAGATGGGGTGCAGAACTCAAATTCTAGTATGAAGACCAGACTTAATGGTCTGACTGAGACTGGAGGTACCCCAGAAAGCATGGCCCCTGGACTCTCTATCAGCCCAGAACTAAAACAATTTCTGAGGCCAACTCTTCAGACAGGGATTGGACTGGACTGTGGGACATAAAGTGATACTCATGAAGAGTGTGCCTCTTAGTCAAGTAGATACAAGAGACCAAAGGGGCAGCTTCTGTCCAGAGGTGAGATGGGAAGGCAGAGAGGGTTAGGAGCTGGTTGAATGGACATGGGGAGTCAGGGGCGGAAAGGAGGTGTGTGCTGTCACAGAATGGGGTGAGCAATTAGGGTCACATAACAATGTATGTATAAAATTTTGTACGGGAAACTAACTTGAAATGTAAACTTCATTTAACTACAACAATAAAAAAAAAAAGTTAAACATAGAATTATCACATGACCCAGCAATTCCACACCTAGGTATATATCCAAAATAATTGAAAGCAGGAATGAAAACAGATACCTGTTGTCTTAATTATCTAGTGCTGCTATAACAGAAATACCACAATTGGATGGCTTTGACAAAGAGAAATTTATTCTCTCACAGTCTAGGAGTCTATAAATCCTAATTCAGGGTGCCAGCTCCAGGGGAAGGCTTTCTCTCTCTGTCAGCTCTGGGAAAAGGTCCTTGTCATCAATCTACCCCTGGTCTAGTAGCTTCTCAGTGCAGGGACCCAGGTCCAAAGGATGTGCTATGCTCCCAGTGCTGTGAGGTCTCCATGTCTCTCTGCTCACTTCTCTGTCTTATACCTCAAAAGAGATTGACTGAAGACACAATCCAATGTTGTAGATTGAGTCTTGCCTCCTTAACATTACTGCCGCTAATCCCATCTCATCAACATTGTAAAGATAAGATTTACAACACATAGGCAAATCACATCAGATGACAAAATGGTGGACAATCACACAATACTGGGAATCATGGCCTAGCCAGATAGATACACATATTTTTGGGGGACACAATTCATCCATAACATCTGTATCTGTTGCAGCATTTTTCACAATAACCAAAAGGTAGAAATAACCGAAATGTCCATCAACAGATGAGTAGATAAGCAAAATGTGGTACATGTAGAAAGTGGAATATTACCGAGCCATAAAGAAAAATGAAGTCCTGATATACGCTATGACATGGATAAAACCTTGAAAACATTATTTTGAGTGAAATATATCAATCACGAAAGGACAAATACTGTATGATTTTACTTATATGAAATAGGCAAATGTATGGAGGCCAAAGTTTATTAGTGGTTACCAGGGTAGGAGGGAGAGGGAAAGGGGTGATTCATTGTTTAGGGGGCACTGAGCCTCTGTTAAGGATAATGCAAAATTTGCAAACAGACAGTGGTGATTTTTGCACAACATGATGAACATAATGTCACTGAATTGTATGTGTAAAAAATCTTGAAATGGCAAATGTTTTGTTACCACAAGAAAAAATACACAGTTCAGGTGTCATTGTCATTTGGAAATGCAGAACCATAGTCTATATATGTGAGAGTCTTCTCTTCACTGAATGACAATTTGAAAACAAAAGAACTTGAGCTCAGGCCTACAGTTTTGTGATTAGGTGAAATAATTTCCTAGATCTAAAAGCTGTTGAATATTTGCATTGTGATATTAAGGAGTTTTTTAGAATGTCCAGTTTCTAAAATAGGGGAGGTATTTACTGTCATGTTTCCTCATGCTTTAGGATAGGATAGATGATCGCCCAAAGGGCATTTTAGTCTTGGGATTCTTTAGCATCCTTTTTTTTTTTTTTTTTTTTCTGTTTTCTTTTTTTTTTTTTTTTTTGAATCTTTTTTTTTTTTTTTTTTTTCTGTTTTCAATCCTCATAAATATGTTTTGTGTTATCTAGAATATTGACTCCTTTCCTTTCAATACAATTCAGCAGAATTTGTTAGTACTTTGGGTCATAATCCAAAGATTCATTGCAGAGTATCACTTGACTAAAATAAGGTACTATGAAGGCTGTGGTATAATATTTCAAGGATCCATCTAGTTCCTGACCTTACTTTTGGCTGTTGTGGTTATATACATTTCCTTCTAGCCCACCCGAATCTTGTATTTAAAATACCTATCAAATCCTGATGCATTGAGGACAATTTTACCCCTAAATGTGCTATTAGTAAATTTTACCATCTGATGTACTACTAGTAAGTTGAAGAGAAGTATAGGCTGTTCCTCAAATGTTCTTTTTTTTTTATTATTTGTTTGTTAATTGACTTTGTTTTGTGTTTGTTCCTGCAAAGAACTATAGCTCAATAATAGTAATAATACTGTACTAAATGATATTGAAATTCAACTTTCCATCATATTCCCATTAAAAATGACTGTTCTATTTTAGTCAATTCCATGTTCTTAAAAAGCATGCAGTTTTTATAAGAATGAGCTTAACGTGAATCATTATAGCACGGCTAACATTCTAATGCTGCCAATGATTGGAACTGAAACTGCTAATGAGTGGATTTGAACTGCCAACTTTTCTGTTAGCAGCTGAGTACTTAACCATTGCACCACCAGGGCTCCTTTGATGAAAGATAATGGGAGTTAAAGTAAAGGTTAATTTTCTATTCAAATGGGCCTAGTACATAAGCCAGCATACAAGATCTTCTTTTCCTTCTTGTTGAGCAAGGGTGGCTGACTTTATCATATCATTATGATCAGTTGCCTTTGAGTCACCTCCGCTCATGGAGACTTCACGTACAACAGAACAAAACCCTGCCCAGCCCTGTGCCACTCTCAACAATCACTGGTATGCTCAAGTCCATTGTTGCGGCCACTGCGTATTTGAGTTCCTTCCAACCTAGGGAACTCATCTTCCAGCACTATATCAGACAATATTCTGTTGTGATCCATAGGGTTTTCATTGACCAATTTTCAGAAGTTGATCATAAGTCCTTTCTTCCTATTCTGTCTTAGCCTGGAAGTTCCACTGAAACCTGTCCATCATAGGTGACCCTGATGGTATCTGAAATACAGGTGGCATAACTTCCAGCATCATTTCAACACACAAGCCACCCACCACAGTGCAATAAAACTGACAGATTAGTGGTGAATCATATCACAAAAGAAGCCATCATATCTCAAGTAGACTGGATTTTTTTCATGGTTTGTCTTCTGGGCTCTTCTTCCTCTCTGTCCAATGCTGGACATCAGCCCATTGCTAGATATTAGCCCTAACAAGTATAATGGGAAAAGACTGAGTGAAGGAACCTGGATGCTGCTGTATACATCTCTGTGTGGCTCTGAACTAGGTCAATTTAGCTAAGCTAGAGCTATATTTTCTAGAACTCCCTTCCCTGCATGATTCTTGTTTTGTATCTGCTGCCAGAGATATTTTGCACAAGATTTGGAAGGTAGAAGCAAAGCAACTCTGAAGGTTGGTGTAGGGCACCAGGTAATTTGGCTCATGCACATTGTCAGTGCTCTGCTAGCTCACCTAGTTGGTGTGAGGTAGTACCTGGAAAACATAGCCTCTTAGCTCTCCCACCAGATCTCATCTTTCAGCTTTTCCAGGTCCTGGGTCACATGCATGTGCAACTGTCTGATGAAGACACCAATTTCTCTTATAAACCCATGGCATTGCCGTTGGATAAGGTGAGAGGGAGACATGAGTTCCAGTTTGTTGTCACATGTTCTTTCTATCCTTGTGTGCCTCAGTCCACTCTTGCAGGTTTCAGATCATCTTTGCTCTTATCCAAATACAGTTTTTCTTTCCAACTACCAGCCTGGACCTATATCGACTTCAGGGTCAGCACTAGACATAGGGATAACAGCTTACACAGACTGTTCTAACAGCTCTCAGAATTGTGTGAAGTCCAACTCCTATAATAAATTGTTCATTCTACATCTCTCATAAGGGTTCTGCTCCTCCGATAGAATCCTGAGTAATACACTTTCTAATTTGTCAACTTAGATATTAATTTATTAATTTCTAAATGCTTTAATTTATTAATTTCTAAAATAAAGATACATGCTTGCTTTACATTCTTCCCAGTTCTGTTGTAGCAATAGAGAAATTTCACACATGAAATTTATGAAGAGTATAAAACACAGACAGATAAAAGATAATAGATACATATGCATGTGTGGACAGACACATATGGACACATTTTTACAGACAAACTGGTATATTGTCAGTGAGTTTGGCTTTATCTAGGAATAAACATAATTATCACTTTAATGAAGGTTCTTAAACACTTATACTAATTTTATGACTTCCAAACAGGTGCTCTGTGCAGTTTTCTTGATAAGTGTAGACAATATTAAAGATTATTAAGGAGGATAATGAAAAACTATGGAGGTATCTGGAAATAAACCAATTCAATTAGAAGAAGTTTTTTTTTTTTTCTTCTTCTTTAAATCAAAGTTGGCTCTGCAAAATAATTGCATTCAAGCTTTGTTTCCTGACATTAAAAGACAGTCATCTTACCTGAGTTTTTCTTCCAGGACTATCTGGAAGAACTCAAAATCCACAGCTTTTCTGATCTCTCATTTGTCCTGAATGGAGGGAATGAGATCTTTGCACTTGTTAAAATCCAGGATGAGCACATATAGAAGATTCTCTCTGCATGGAACACGACTTATACTGGGTAATGTTTGTTGAATAAATGAGTGAATGAACAAATCAACCAGCTTATGATCTGCACATATTGGTCTCTTCTTACATTGTGGAAGAGGGCAAGCACCTGCCTTCTGATAAATTTCCTTCTCATTTTCCAAACAGAAACTTTATCTCCTTTCACAGACTTGTTTGAGTGTACCTAAGGTGTTGAGTTAACCTGTTCTTAGGGTATGGACTAGAGACAACAGGGAGAGTGGTACTTAGGTTAACAAAATAGGCCAGAAGGCTAAGAGAAGCTGGTAATACCAGTGCATTTTCTTTATGTTTTATCCTTTACATAATTACCACTATTAATATTTCTAAATGGCTTCTATTTGATAACATAAAATACTGAGATCAGCGGCCAAATTATACAACCTTATGGACCATATGAGTTTCAGAATGCAATGAGTATGAGCTAAGAATCTTTTAGACTCAGGTAACATTTGAATGAGAAAGATAAAGATATTTTAAAACGTCAGTTCCTCTGACGCTAACTGCCTGAGTGTTTCTTATTCCATAGAAAGTGGAAGAGAAAGTCATGGTCATAGAAGACTTTACTTACAGCTTACAACAAACCTATAGGCAGATGTGTTTCTGGTCAATCACGTTAGCTTATTAACCTAAAATGAAACTGTGTGCTAATTAAAAAAAAGTAAAAGTTAAGGCAAGAATCCTCATTTTAAATTGATACTCTATGTTCCTGCTGTGATATCAGAGATGGTGGTGATGGATGATGTGTAATGAAATTAAGTTGCAAGGTACATGCAGTCCAGAGGTTTTATGTAATGACTCGCCACATAAAGGCTGTTCTTAAGGACTGAGTAGTACTTCAATTACTTAAAAACCAAACCCAAACCCGTTGCCTTTGTGTCGAATCCAACTCATTGCAACCCTGTAGGACAAAGTCGAACTGCTCCATAGGGTTTCCAAGGAGCACCTGGTAGATTTGAACTGCTGACTTTTTGGTTAGCAGCTGAGCTCTTAACCACTTAGGGGCTTGGTTTTCATATAAAAACCTGAGACTCTGGTCAGTTTTTCAAAGAAGAATGACTAGACAAAAAACCCAGAAGTTTTGTCTTGATGACCTAGTGTTGTTATAAACATCTTTATTTGCATGTTGATGCTGTGTATTCCCTTAGGGAGAAATAAGACCAAATCTGGATCTTTCATAGTAATCAGAATTGCATTTCTAGCCTGTTAATATTAAACAGCCACAACTTACCCTTTCATCTGTTATGATGAACCCATTACTCCCCTGAGTTTTTTGTGCTGAGTGATATAATGAAATGTCTTCAGTTTCAGGTCTTTTATGGGGGCAAAGAAGTCAACTGTGTAATGGAAAAACTCTTTAGAGCAGAAAGCCAGGGTTACTCACTCAAAGGTCATATCACTTAGTGTAACTGATTTTAAACAGCCCCTGTTTAATAGGCAATGGTCAGAACTGGGGACTGACTGAGAAGAATAGAGAGAAGACTTCATGCACAGGAAAGTTGGGTCATGAGAGTCTGGTCCAAAACTATTGTTTCAGGGGAGCACAGAGGCCAAAAAAAAGAGATGCTTGAGAAGATACCCTAGTGCCATGTTATCTGGTACTTCGAAGTCCATTATATAGCTATTTGAATTGGTACTATCATATTTTCATCCCAAGATGAGAATTACATTCCTGAAAAATCTTTGTAGGGGGTTTCATGGTTAAGAAACATTAAGACATTATAAAAAATATGGTTAAAATAAGTAAAAGTCATCATGGCAGTTTTAAAATACAGGACTAAATTCATTGCAAAGTTGGTTCTATATTTCCTCCTTTAGAATCTGGGAGGACTTATGACTACAATGGAAATGATGCTAGGTAACTTCTAAGGCTAGGTCATAAAAGGAAATGAAGCTTCTACCTGTTTACTGTAACATTTGTAGAAAAGCCCTGAGATTGCCAGGCTATGAGGAAGTTCAAACTAGCCCATGCAGATTCTGCATGGACAAGACCTGAGACTGCAAGAAGAGAAAGAGGCCCAGCCTTCTGCTAGCTGCTCCAGGCCCCTTCTCTTCCAGCTCCAGTCACGTTCAAGTGCAGCTTCATGAAAGACACCAAGAAGAACTGCACTGCACTGACCCACGGAAATGGGGAGACATAATAAATATGATTGCTGTATTAAGTCATTCTGTTTTGGGTAAACTTTTCATGCAGCAACAGATAACCAGAACAAAATTTGGTATCTGAAAGTAGAGTGTATCTATAACACAAACCTCAAACAGCTGACATTGACTTTGGGCCTGAGTGGTGGAAAGAAGCTGGAGTGGACTTCGAAAAACTGTTAATGGAAATTTAACATGCCTCAAGGAGGTTGTTGGTGAGGGCTTAAATGAAATTGAGGAGACTGATATTTGAAGTCTGGAGGAAGGAAGATTCATTTTATGTAGTGGCAGGCTATTTAGCAAAACTGTGTCCTTTGATAACATTACAATATAAACTGTACCTAATGAACTACATAATGGATCTGGTTGAGGAGATTTCTGGGCAAGATGTTGGAAGTTTAAATTATTTTCTTTTAGTCATGTATGATAAGGTACAGATCTAGAGAGATGAACTAAAAAGGAACTGCTCAGTTTTTAAGAAAATGTGGAGAAAATATAAAGGAGCCAAGACTTGCTGGGTTCTATAAAATAAAACCATTTCTAACGAACAGTTTCTTCAGATGAAATAATAATAATAATATGCTCAGATTAACAAATGGCTTTAGAGCGAAGACTAAATCCTGAATGGGCCTATAAGATTCCTTGTGAAGATCTCAGAAAAACTTAGGGTAATGACACATGGACCTTTTAAAACAGAAAAAAAAAAAAAAAATCTTCTAAAGATTTTTAAGACTGTGCCTGGCCGACCCTCCGTATTATATAATAAGGTCTCTCAGAATCTTAAGAGTATTTTCCTATAGAAGCCTCACAGAGAACTCAAGATAGAAAAGGGTTTAATCTCAAAAAGATTTGTAGGTTTGTGTCTGTCTAATGGAATAAATTATAAACTGATATATAAAACAAACAAACAAAAACCATCATTTTAAAAGTAGCTGTATCATTGTGGACAAAATGGAACAAAGACATTACAAAATGCAAAATGGCATTTGGAACCTTGAACTTCTACCAGCAGGAGAATCTGAGAAAATGACTCAGTTGCACACATAGCCTCCTTCATAGGAAACGAAGTTAAGGAACCAAGATCAGAGGATGGAGCCAAGAACTCTGGAGAGTCAGTCCTAGGAAGCAGTACTTGCCCCTAATCAAGGAACTGGAATCAAGTCTGGCTGAATTTCAAAACTCCTATATTCCAGTGACTTCTCTGTGCCTCTCATTCCCCCTCTTCTTGGATAGGAATTACTATAACATTTATTCTGTCTACTCCACCATTGGAGCCCTGGTGGCTCAGTGGTTAAGAGCTCGGTTGCTAATCAAAAGGTTGGCAGTTCAAATCCACCAGTTACTCCTTGGAAACCCTACGGAGCGGTTCTATTCCGTCCTATAGAGGAGCTATGAGTCGGAATTGACTCGACGGCAACAGGGTTTTTGGTTTGGTACTCTGCCGTTGCATATGAGGTGTGTAGGAGGCAGATAACTTTTAATTTTAGTTCACACATCTTAAAATTGAGAGAAACCGTACCTGAAGAGCTGTATCCAAGGAAACAAACCCAGGGAATCTCATGAATATCTATAATGAGACTGGACCTTGAGCCTGAGCCTGATGCTGTAACGAGATCAAATTTGTGGGGACCATTAGGAGGGAGTGACTATGTTTCGAATGTGGGAAGAATGCAGATAATGTGTGGCCAGAGGGCAGAATGTAGAGGTTTTAAAATACAGCCTCAAATTCTTTGACGGGGTGGTCTATGTTCCCCTTCCTTTAAATCTTGGAAGGCAGGAGACTATGACAGAAGTAAGGCTATGTGACTACCAAGGACAGTTCATCAAAGGCGCCTGCTCACTAGTACTTTCATACTAGAGTCCTCAACTTCCATATAAGCAGTCCAACTGCCCTGAGGCCACCACACTGTGAGGAGACCCAAATTAACTCCCAGGAACAGACAAAATGGAGAAGCCCTAGCGTTGCATGATGATAGGGCAATGTCGGTTCCAGCTCCCCACTGTTCTGGCTCCAACCATTATCCAACCAAAACCACATGAAAGACCCTGAGAGAGAACTGCCCAGGCTAATCTCTCCAAATTTCTAACCCCAGAGACTGTCAGAGATAATAAAATGATTGTTGATGTTTTAAGCCACTAAGTCTTGGAGTGATTTGTTACATGGCAATAATTTTTCTTTTTTAAAACAGAACAGTCATGAATAAATCAAATGATGTCCTTTTACTTGTCGCCCACTAAAATGCAGAAATATTGATAGCCCATTTAATTAAGAAACTATCAATTATATTATGCATACTATATCTTAGAAATGCTAATTATTATCCAATTATTTTTCATTTATCATATGTTGCTCACTAGGAATGTTGTAGCCCCCCCCCCACTCTGTTTCATGTGATTCTGTAAATCTTTTGCATCTTTGTAAAAATATATAAACCACAAGATATATTTTAATGCAATAGTTCTTCAGGCAAATGATGCATTTATTTCCGACTTCCTCATTTAAAGATGTTAATGTCTGACTTCCAGGCTCCCAGTCTCAGAGAGAGAGAGTAATTTGAGGTTTGTGACGGAAAAAACACTAAAATATTTAAAAGTGTGATCCCAATAGATGTGTCCTGAATTTCAAGTACACAGGAACTGAAATCTTGGAAAATGAGGAATAGGCAATAGAACTGGTTTTTGTTTAAGCTAGACTTATGCAAAAGGACAAGTCAAGGTTACAAAGGGATTTCTGAATCATGATTAATAAAGTTTCCAGTGTTAGTTTCAATAAACTGTGAAAACTGGAATCCCTAAGCCTCAAGAGCTTCAGATAGCTCCATATCTATCTACCCACTTCCCCAGAGCAAAATAAGGAACAGATATGAAATGAGCATCTCAGGGAAGTGCAGAGACAAAAGGAGATAACCGCTCTGGAGTGGTTGTGAGGTGGCCATGTTCTCTCTGGGAAAGTAGGAGGGATCAGCTTCCAGCCTAATATGGTACAGTAACTATGTTTTCTGAAATGCACCTGCCCCATCTTGAAATGGTGTGATAGTGGGTGATGTTGGTCTTTCTCCCTGAGGGACAAATGGGAAGAGGCAAGAGAAGAGCATTTCTGGTGGCAGCATTCTAGCCGGGATTGTGAGGATGCAGAGTGCAGGACGACATAAGGGAGAAGTGGCAGCAGCAGCAGTGAGAAGGGCAACGAGGATGAGAAGTCCCCAGAGCTATGGTAAGGTGCGATGTCTGTAAGGCTGGTAAGAAGCAGCGGAAGGAGGATTTCTGAAACTCTTCACCCTTTAGCTGTCCCCATATGAATAGAAAGAGTATTTGGAGTGGGGGTAGGAGTGAAGGAGGGGCCCTTGAGGTCTAGCAGTGCATCTAAATGTTACTTTAAAAAAGGAGAAAACAGGTTTGCTAAAGAAGAGGAAATACATGTAACTCCATGATTGTCTCGCTGGCTTAGGAAACTCTATTATACTAGCCCATAGGAAAATAAGTGTGTTTTTGTTTTTTTGTTTTAATTCTTTCCCCATTTCTTAATTGAAATAATGAAATGGACAGAAAGTCCATGGGAAACAAACAAAGGGAAAATCTTGGAAAATCATCTACCCAGACCATGAGTCTTTTAATATCAAAATTCACAGTTGTCTCTTACCAACCTATAGGGTCACTATGGGTTGGAATTGACTCGACAGCAATGGGTTTTCTTACCAACCTGACTGAAAGCCCAAGAGGGGGCTTGCTTTCCTTTCTTAATGGGTAGTTATTATAAATTCTCTCTATTCTTTTTTTCTATTAGTATTCATTTTACTGTGCCTTGGATATATCCAACAGTTTACTTTCACAGAGCTCAACGTATTATATACATCATCTCATTTATCTTCAATTCCTGGGGTTTTAGACCACTATTAAAATTTCCTAGTCATAGTCCATAAATTCAAAGATGTATACTCGTGTGCATTTACCCAAGGGGCGTTTAGATGATGAGAACTATCAGGGACTATTTTTAGAATGTACAGAATGCAGCACTTCTAAAAATAAGGATTCAATCGACTAGAGCCCTTTGCAGTGCTTAAAGCAGTGTTCAGAACAGAAGCCATCAGCAGGAACTCGATAATCCCTGAATGGAAAGGCCACACAGTGGTGTGGGGACTGACATTCTCTCCTGGAAGTTGGCAAATGGAGTAGATAGTTCCAAAGTCAAAGGCAGATTCTGCCCTTCTTCTCTGTACTGATGGCACAAGGAAGAAAGTGGGTCTAAACTTACAGAATGGCCTTTAAAGCTAGAGAATACACCATAATCAGATTCCAATTAGCAAGAAGGAAGCTAGATAAATTGGAAGGAGTTTGGACCTGAGTGAAAATCCTGGATTTATCAGCCCTTTCTACCAAGGGATGGAGGTTTAAAAGTATGAACCTTGGAGTTATGTCAAACCAAAACCAAACCCATTGCCACTGAGTCAATTTCGACTCATAGGGACCCTGGTTAAGAGTTCGGCTGCTAGCCAAAAGGTTGGCAGTTTGAATCCACCAGCCGCAACTTGGAAACCCTATGGGGCAGTTCTATTCTGTCCTATGGGGTCTCTATGAGTCGCTATGAAGTTATGTCAAGGAACTAGAATTGGCTAGAGCATACGGTGAATGTGGAAAGGATAGGTGCGAGATGAGGTTGTAAAGGTCTGCAGTGACCAGACCATCTATGACATGGTGAAAATTCTGGATTTTATGCTGAAAGTAAGGGAAGTTATTAAAGACTTTCTAGCCAGGAGGTTCTTATTCTTTCCCTTCGAAACAGAAAATATAGTAATCCTGAAAGACAGCTAAGAACTCCTTGCTCAACAAGTTTTGAGCTCATCCCCTAAACATCCTTACACTTCTTGCAAAACACACACAAACACCCGCCACCTCCATCCATTGAATCTCTGCTCGTCTTGGCTAAATGTGCTCAGTTTATAATTTTATTCCTTTGGTATGGTTTTGAATTTCTTCATCTACAAAATTTTCTTCTTTGAATAAAAGTTAATCTTTGCACTTCTTAAAACAAAACACCCAGGTTTATTTACTTTAATTCTAGCTTCCCATTCAGGACTTGATCTCATGGACATGTCCTTCCTAAAGCAAACGTTTTGATTTCCTTTTCTATATTAGAACATACTATGTACTCTGAATGTCCGGCTCTCTGATACTAACTGATAAAATAATCCTTTATAAGATTTTAAATTATTCTTTTTTTCTTTTGGATAGTTTCTATTACTATGTCTCCAAGTCTGCCAATCTTTTCTTCTGCAAGCTCTAATATGCTTTTAATCCACCCTCATGTATTTTTTTTATCACATGCATTGTAGTTTTTACCTGTAGAAGTTTGATTCACATCTTTCTTTTTTGTATCTTCCATGCCTGTACTTTTTGAAATCTGGAATATAGTTATAATAAATGTTTTAATGTCATTATCTACAAATTCTAAAAACTGCGTCAGTTCTGAATTGACTTTGTTTTTCTCTGCATTTTGGGTTGCATTTTTCTGCTCTTTTCCATGCCTGTTAACTTTTGATTGGATGATGTTTATTGTCAATTTTGCCTTGTTGGGTGCTGGATATTTTTGTATTCCTAGAAATCATCTTAAGCTTTGTTCTGAAACACAGTTAAATTACTTGGAAACAATTTAATTTTTTTCAAGTCTTCCTTTCACAAGGTTGTTAGGTTGTGACCACAGCGATGTTTAGGGTTGCCTTAGTTTCCCAGAGCTGCTGTAATGAAGTACCACAAACTGGGTGGCTTAAAACAACAGAAATCCATTCTCTCACAGTTCTGGAGGCTAGAAGCCTGAATTCAGAGTGTTGGTAGGGCCATGCTCTCTTTCAGTGCTTTAAGGGAAGATCCTTCCTCGTCTTTTCCAGCTTCTGGTAGCCCCATGCATTCCTTGGTTTTTGGCCCTGTAACTTCAGTCTCTGCTTCCATGTGGCCCTCTTCCATCTATGTCTTTCTCTGTGTCTCTTCTCCACCTCTTATAAGGACACCAGTCATATTGGATTAGGGCTCACCTAATGACCTCCTCTTAACTAATTACATTGGCAAATCCCTATTTCCAAATCCCCATATAATGTGACAGTACACTCCCCCTTTCTACCCAGGTTTCTCAGTGTCCATCGGTCCAGTTCCTGTCGCTTCCTGCCTTCTCGTGTTGCTTTTGGGCAGGAGTTGCCCATTGGATCTCGTATATTTGATTGAACTAAGAAGCCCGCGCCTCATGTTTTACAGGCCTTTGTTTTACAGGCCTGTCTAATCTTTGTCTGAAAAGTGGGCTTCGGGAGTCGTTTCAGTTCTGAGTTAGCACAGTGTCTCAGGGGACTCATTCCCTTTTGATTCAGTTCTGTCAGACTCTCTTCCCTACCTCTTCTTGGGAAGTGATCTTATCAAAGACACCAGCCCTCCATACTGCAAAATCCAATGGTCAGTTCTCTTGATTTTCCTTGAACAAGTTACTTCTTCGTCTCCTTTGCTGAATCATCCCCATGTTCCCAATCATCCCCATGTTCCCAATCTCTAAATGTTATAGTGCCCTGGGGCTTAGTCCTTAGGACATCGCCTCTTCTCTCTCTACATTCATTCCCCAGGTGATCTCATCAAGTCTTACAATTTTGCATATATTTGTATGCTAATGCCTAATTAATCTCTAGCCTTTCAAACTTGTATACTCAACTGCCTACTCAAATTTTCAGTGTAGAGAAGGTATCTCAAACTTAATATTTCTAAAACTGATCTCTTAATCCATCCGCAACCCCCTCTCCCAATCACTGATCTGGCTTTCAGACCTATCTCCTTCATAGTAAATGGCAGCTCTGTTCTTCTGATTGATTAGGCCAAAACCGGGGTATCGTCTTTGATTATTTTTCTCACACATCTGATCCATTAGCAAGTGTAGGCAGGTCTACCTTCTCATTGCCTTCACCTGCTTCCACCCTAATCTAGCCATCAGTATTTCTCATCTGGATAACTGCAATAGCTCCTAGTCGGGCTTTCTGCTCACAGTCCTAGCCTACTAGAGTATATTATTTATATGCTTCCAAGCTATTAACTTTAAAATATAAACTGGATTGTATCACTCGTGCTTAAAACTCTGCAGTGCTTCCCATCTGACTCATATTAAGATACAGTCTTTACTTTGATCTTCAGTGTCTCCATAACCTAACCCAATATTATTACCCTTCCGTTCTCTCTACTCCATTTACTATCGTCTTCAAGTCTAGGGCTTTGAACTGGTTTCGTCCCGGTTCAGCCCCCTACTGAGAATTTGAATTTCCAACCCAGATACACTGATTCAGAATCTATATCCCTGTATATCTGGGGTGGAAATTCAAATTCTCAGCAGGGGATAGAACTGGAACAAACCAGTTTGAAGCCCTGTTCAAATGGGTGAAACATTCCTGCCTTCAGACCTTTGATCTCTGTAATGTACTCTTCTTTCTGACTGAAGCAGTCCCTCCCCAAATGACTCCTCTTATTATTTCCTTCAAGTCTCAGTAAAAATGTCACCTTATTAGAGAGACATTTCCTGGCCACTTTATATAGAAGCACACCCTCCCTTCAGCCCCTACCATCAATTTTTTTGTCATTCTATATTTTTCTTCATGGCATTTATCATTATCTGACATATTAAGGATCTATTAATTCCCTGCTTCTTACACTGGATTGGAAGCTTCAAATGAGCAGGAATGTTGTTTTCAGGTACATGCAGTTAGTGGTAGCACATAGTACTCAATAACTATTTTTTGCTGGGGTGGATTATTCAATAGGCAAGGTAAGCATAGGTTTACTTGTGCTTACTTACTCATCTGTAGTGAACAATTTCTTTGATGTGGTGAAACCCATGTGAAATTGTTCGCTACAGATGAGTAAGTAAGCAGAAATAAGCCCATGCTTACCTTGCTTACTGGGTCATCCACCCCGTCAAGTATTGTGAATTTGAAAAGAGGCTTCGATTCAGTAGGAAGGTGCTGTGGGGTTGGCAGAGAGACAGATGCCAGCCATACCTAGAAGCAGAAACTTTGATGTGGTGAAAAAATGTGAAATTGTTCACTATAGAGTATCTAGTAAGCAAGGCAAGCACCATGCTTACCTTGACTATTGGATAATCTGCCCCTGATTTGTTGAACAGTAAGTAAATGAATGAATGGATGAAATTCCATAGCTACAGACATTTCTGATCCATGACATTAAGCAATGTCACTTCTACAAGGTGAACCAGATAACTTTTCATGCTAGATATAACAATATTCTGAGGCGCTCAAGTACTCTTGAAAGACATCCATCAATTAAGCCTTATGTGTACATGTTTTTTATTGTTTGCCGAAGCATCAAAGGATATAAAATAAGTCATAGACTCGCCATACGTTCTTCTCTTAATCCCAAGGAAAGAAAAGGCTACTTCCAACTGAGTAAAGTTAGACCATTGAGTTCCTGGGGATGAAGAAGGATATTATTTCCAGCTGCTTTCTAATGTTTTGATTAGGGGACGATGGTCATATTCCTTCCAGAAGAGTTATTCATCTCACCACATGATGAAAGTATTCTCTCAATGACACAAATATCACATATTTTCCTGATTTGGTTTCAAGCAGAAAAGACATGTTTCATTTTTTCTGCTGCAGAAAACACAGCTCCCAACAACCTGATTCCATTAATTTTCTCTTAGTCTTTCAATTTAGTTTTGTAATTTATAAAACTGTTTTGAGTAATTGTTATTATTCATGATTAGTGAAAATCTTCCACCTCAGTTTTAGCAACATAAGTTTTTTTTTGTTTTTGCCAAGACAATATTTTAACAAGATTTCTCTGGGTCAGGAATGATATGGGTTCTTCAGTTGTAATGAAAGGTTTTTTTCTGCAATTCACATAAAAGTGATCTCAATACCATAATTATAAGAGATGACAGCTTCGACTATCTCCTCACATACCAAGCTATTAACTTCAAAGAAAGCGCACATAATATTGCAAGAATTTTTGTAGTAATAAATATTTACATATATATTCCTACTCCTTTGTAGAAAAAAGTGATATATTTTCACATCATGAAAGAAGATAATAATCTTAGAGCATCTCTATAGTTCAATAAGAGGCTGATTAAACTTAAAGTGTAATTCATTGTAAGAAATCATCATTTATAGTCTCAGAATTATAATGTAAGTATATGTCACTTTAATATGGAATTATTTTGCTTTTCAAAACCCTATTTTTATCTAACAATTATATCTCCACTTAAATCTTTTAAGAAAGCTAGACTAAGATATCATTATTTCTATTTTACTGGTAAGGAAACTGAAGTTCAGCTGGGAAAAGTGACTCTTCCAAGGTTGTATAACTAGTCCCTGCTCTTCACAAAAGATCATGGAATGGGTTTCTCTGGAGCATAATAGGCGGAAGAGGTGAGCGAAGGGAGGCCTGATTAGACAAGAACTCAACAGGAGATGTCAGGGTCTCTTTAATGAATTGTAGGGCTACCCCACAGGCTTCAGATGCTCATCAACATTATGATCCTTTGCTTTGGTAAGAACATGGAAAGCATTTTCAAGACCTTTTTTTGACTTTATCTTCGTACTTAATGAATTACATCAGGTAAAAGAACAAAGAGAATTCTTAAGGCTAGTAATAAAAGTGTTTACCTCTTTCTCTAGTTCCCAGTGCTTTCTTTGGGCAGAAAACAATCCCAATTAGTGAGACTAGCTTCCTCTGAGATCTAGATTGTAGATATAAAAATCACAAAATGGTAGTGCATGAGACAATGCTAGCCTCCAGATTTGTGTGCTTGATGGGTCATAGTCCCTCTCACTCTCTGTTATATTATACTCACTCCTTTACAAATGTGCCCTGCCTGTCTGCCCCTGAAGGCATTTAAGTCTAAGGCATTTAAGTCAGAAGACACACAAATCTTCAACTGTTCCTGCCCTCTGCTTTTCCTCGCTGGGCTGCAGATCATCCATCCCTCACCTTTATTTTACCCACAACTAGAGTTAGTGCCAGGCTGTTGACTGCACATCAATGAGGAAGCTCCATTGCCACTATGTATAAACGTCAGCTAGAATGTCTCCCTCTAGCATTACGAACAGCTCTTTCTGAACAAACCTTATTTTTAGAAATGCTACATAGTGATTTTTTCTAAAAGTAAAGTTTGAATTTCCATTTTATTTAGAAGCCTTAGGGACATTATGACCGAGGAAATACATTCCTCAGCCAAGGGATTTGATCATATTGTCTTTACAGATGACAATGTGTATTTTTGCTAGAGTAAGGATAATAAAATTGACCTGTCATTCTTGTTTAGGCATCCAAGAAGTAAGTGTATGGCATGAATGGTGCTGGCTCAGGCATTTAGACCCGAGCAAAAGCAGCAACAGCAAGACTCCATTTCAGCAGCAAGTACTATCTGGTTTTAGAGCCTACTCTGGGCAAGGCCACTACTCACGGTTATAATCTCAGTCTTTCCTCAAAAAACATGTTGCCAACTGGTAGAGATTTTGGCATATCTTTCAGATCTGTGTATAGTTATTTTTTTTTCTGCATTCAAGATTTCTAAAATATAGAGTGTGTCCTCTGCTGTATCTAAGTTACCTTCCAGTAAACAACTGTTCAAGGTAAGTTTTGAGCCTTCATTCACTCTCTCCATTGCCTTAATGTCAGAACTGCTTCTAGAGGAAAACAACAGGAATTTGTTTTTTAAAATATTGGTTATCAGGCAGCAAAAATGCCCAGGCAAGCTACATGCTATAGAATTGATTAAGAGAGAGGTCCAAGTAAGATAGGACCCTCAGTGGAAACCCTTATATACATACTTTTAAAAAGCTTCAAAAGTTTAACAACATGCATTGTTTCTTATTGCCATGGTTTGAGTTACTTTCATAATATTTTTCTACATAAATGTATAATTCTTAGAGCGTGAACTTTTGCTTTTATTCTTGCTCCCTATGATATATTCAGGAACCCACTCTAGTAATAAGAAATTATGAAAATGAGACTGAATCAAAAAACATTTAAATAAATGGAGAGATAATCCATGTTCATGTATAGATCTAAATCTGCTGCTTTCGAGTTGGTTCCGACTCATAGCGACCCTGTAGGACAGAGTAGAACTTCCCCATACGGTTTCCAAGACTGTAATCTTTATGGAATCATACTGCCATATCTTTCTCCTGTGGAGTAGCTGGTGAGTTTGAACCACTGACCTTACAGTTGACAGTGAAGCATTTTAACCACTGTACCACCAGGGCTCCGTGGATAGAAAGAGTTGATATTATTAAGCTGACAATTCTTCCAACTTGACTTATAGATGCAACACAATCCCAATAAAAATCTCAGTAAATTATTTTGTGGATATTGATAAACTGATTCTGAAGTTCATATGGAAAGGCAAAAGACCCAGAAATATCCAACATAATACTGGAGAAGTACAGAGTTGGAGGACTGACACTACCTAGCTTCAAGACTTACTATATAGTGACAGTGACCAAGACAGTGTTATATTGGTAAAGAAATGAACAAAACAGGTCAGTGGAATAGCAGAGAGAACCCAGAAATAGAACCATACAAATACAGTGAAACTGATCTTTGACAAAGGAGCTAAGGCAATTCGATTGAGAAGACAGTCTTTTCAACAAATGTTACTGGAACAACTCAGCATCCACATGCAAAAAAATAAATCTAAACACAGAGCTCACCTCCTTCACTAAAATTAACTCAAAATAGATTATGGACCTAAATGTAAGATGCAAAACCATACAACTTCTGGAAGTTAACAGGAAAATGTCTAGGTGAGCTTGGATTTAGCAATGACTTTTAGATACAATACTCAAAGTACAATTCATAAAAGAAAAAATATTGATAAGAGGGACTTCATCAAAATTAGAAATTTCTTCTCTGTAAAACACATTCGTAAGAAAACAAAGAAGAGCCTCCATCTCGTTGAGAGTCTTCCTCTTTTTTGCTCACCCTCTACTTTACCAAGCATGATGTCCTGCTCCGGGGACTGATCCCTCCTGATAACATGTCCAAAGTATGTGAGACATAGTCTCACCATCCTTGCTTCCAAGGAGCATTCTTGTTGCACTTCTTCATTCTTTTGGCAGTCCATGGTATATTCAATATTCTTTGCCAACACCACAATTCAAAGGCATCAATTCTTCTTCAATCTTCCTTATTCATTGTCCAGCTTTCACATGCATATGAAGCGATTGAAAACACCATAGCTTGAATCAGGTGCACCTTAGTGTTCAAGGTGACATCTTTACTTTTCAACACTTTAAAGAAGTCTTTTACAGCAGTAAAATGCAATGTGTCTTTTGATTTCTTGATTGTTGCTTACATGAGTGTTGATTGTGGATCCAAGTAAAATGAAATCCTTGACAACTTCAATCTTTTCTCTGTTTATCATGATGTTGCTTATTGGTCCAGTTGAGAGGATTAATATCTTAATTAATATCTATTAGTTAATATCTATTCAAAAACTGACAACACCAAATGTTGGTGAGGATGTGGAGCAACAGGAACTCTCTTTCATTGCTGGTTGGAATGCAAAATAGAACAGTCACTGCAAAAGACAGCCTGACCGTTTCTTTTAAAGTGACACATGAACTTACTATGTGATCCAGCAATCATGCTCCTACATATTTACCAAAATGAGTTGAAAATGTATGTCCACATAAAAACCTGCACATGAATGTTTATGTGCGGTTTTATTCATAATTGCCAAAACTGGATGCAATCAAGATGTCTTTCAATAGATGAGTAGATGAGCAAACTATAATATGTCCATACAATGGGATATTAATTGGTGATAAAAAAAAATTTGCTATCAAGCTAGGAAAAGAAATGGAGGAAACTTTAATGTATATTGTTAAGTGAAAAAAGCTAGTCTGAAAAAGCTACATATTGTATGATTCCCATTATATAACATTATGAAAAACACAAACTATAGAGACAGTAAACAGATCAGTGGTTGCCAGGGGTTCAGGGAGAGGAGAGAAAGGTTGAATATATGGAGCCCAGGGTGTTTTTAGGACAGTGAGACTATCCTGTAGGACATTATAATGTCTGACACGTGGCATTATGCATTTGTCCAAACTGCTCAATACTAAGAGTGGACCCTAATGTAAACTACGGATTTTAGTTAATAATAATGTATCAATATTGGTTCATCAATTTTTACAAATGAACCACAGAAATGCAAGATGATAATAGTAGGCGAAACAGTATGCAGGGAGGAGAGGGTATATGGGAACACTGTATTTTCTGTAAACCTAAACCAGTTCTAAAAAATAAAATGTATTTTAAACAATGAGACTAGAATGTAAAGACTGATACCTAGTAAACATAATCCCCACATTTTATATCACATGGAACATGTTTTAGTGCATGCACTGTGAGTAATGTTGTTCTCCAAGGAATTATGGCTTCTATTATACGTCAAGGTTTCCATCAGCTCATAAGTTTACATATTACTGTTCTTTGAGCATTAGCTCACTAATTAGCACACCTTCCCTGTGAATGTGGGCAGGTCTTATCATTTTGAAAAGCACCATGCTTATCTTGCATGTTAATTTTGAGCAGTAGGATTTTCAACAATAATTTTATTTGAGGTTATACAGTTTATACTTCTGTTGACGACTGCCTTTTAACTTAGGACTTTATAAACAAAACAGGTGTTATGAGTTAAGAAAAAAGTGAAATCGTATAATAGAATTAACCATAACACAGTAATAGACCAAAAGCAGATTTCTGGTTATGCATATGCATATACACTTATACAATTACAATAAATATGCAGTATAGGGATTCAGGATTAACCACAAATCTCTCTTCACTACTCCATTGATGAGTCCCTGTGTATTGACTGTAAGGGAAATTGCTTTTACTTTCATTACAAGTTCTCTTATCAGTTTATCTTCTATATCCACTGGGGTCCAGATCAGATTCATCATTTCCTACATTAGAAAATACATATCAATTTTAAGATTGATTAGTTTCTGTCTACAATTACTCAAAGATTTAGCTATTTCTGTTCCTTTTTGCTAATGTGCACCAACCTCAGGTTATGAGTCTCCCTTCCCAATGCTATTTTATTTTCCTGTCATGCATTGGGAGGGATTCATAATTTTCCCTTGTTCTTGACAAAAAAGAGGAAAACCACAGGTTTCAGAGATGCAGAGAGGGGTGTTACTTATAAGCAACACTTACAAGCATCATATACATATATGTGTGTGTGTACATATATATGTACATATATACATATACATATGTGCCTATATATATGTGTATATATACATATATATATATTTGTTGTTGTTAGTTGCCATCAAGATGGTTCCAATCCATAGTGATCGCATGTACA
This sequence comes from Trichechus manatus latirostris, assembly GCF_000243295.1. NCBI lineage: Eukaryota > Metazoa > Chordata > Mammalia > Sirenia > Trichechidae > Trichechus > Trichechus manatus. Next base: position 14,579,719 of record NW_004443946.1, on the reverse strand, counting down.
ACAAAACAAAACACTGCCCAGTCTTGCACCATCCTCACAATCATTGCTATGTTTGAGCCCATTGTTGCAGCCACTGTCTCAATCCATCTCGTTGAGGGTCTTCCTCTTTTTCGCGGACCCTCTACTTTACCAAGCGTGATGTTCTTCTCCAGGGACTAGTCCCTCCTGTCCCTAAAGTACATGTACTAGTCCCTAAAGTACATGAGACAAAGTCTCAACATTCTCACTTCTAAGGAGCATTCTGGCTGTACTTCTTCCAAGACAGATTTGTTTGTTCTTCTAGCAGTCCATGGTATATTCAATATTCTTCGCCAACACAATAATTCAAAGGCATCAGTTCTTCTTTAGTCTTCCTTATTCATTGTCCAGATTTCACATGTATATGAGGTGATTGAAAACATCACGGCTTGGGTCAGGCACACCTTAGTCCTTAAAGTGACACCTTTGCTTTTTAACACTTTAAAGAGGTCTTTTACAGAAGATTTGCCCAGTGCAATGAGTCGTTTGATTTCTTGACTGCTGCTTCCATGGGTGTTGATTGTGGATCAAAGTAAAATGAAATCCTTGACAACTTCAATCTTTTCTGTTTATCATGATATTGCTTATTGGTCCCGTTGTGAGGATTTTTGTTTTCTTTATGTTGAGGTGTAATCCATACTGAAGGCTGTAGTCTTTGATCTTCATCAGTAAGTGCTTCAAATCCTCTTCACTTTTGGCAAGCAAAGTTGTGTCATCTGCATAATGCAGGTTGTTAATGAGTCTTCCTCCAATCCTGATGCCCCGTTCTTCTTCATACAGTCCAGCTTCTCTGATTATTTGCTCATCATACAGATTGAATAAGTAGAGTGAGAGAATACAACCCTGATACATACCCTTCCTAACTTTAAACCACGAAGCATTCATTGCCTTGTTCCTTTTGAATGACTGCCTCTTAGTCCATGTACAGGTTCCTCATGAGCACAATTAAATGTTCTAGAATACCCATTCTTTGCAAGATTATCCATAATTTGTTATGATCCACACAGTCGAATGCCTTTGCATAGTCAATAAAACACAGGTAAACTTTCTGGTATTCTCTGCTGTCAACCAAGATCCATTTGACATCAGCAATGATATACCTCTTTCTACTTCCTCTTCTGAATCCAGCTTGGATTTCTAGTAGTTTTCTGTCAACGTGGTGCTGCAACTGCTTTTGAATGATCTTCAGCAAAATGTTACTTGTGTGTGATATTAATGATATTGTTCCATAATTTCCACATGCAGTAGGATCACCTTTCTGTGAAATGGGCACAAATATGGATCTCTTCCAGTTGCTTGGCCGGGTAACTTTCTTCCAGATTTCTTAGCATAGATGAGTGAGCACTTCTAGCACAGCATCCATCTGTTGAAACGTCTCAGTTGGTATTCTGTCAATTCCTGGAGCCTTGTTTCTCACCAATACCTTCAGCACAGCTTGAACTTCTTCCTTCAGTACCATTGGTTCTTGATCATATGCTACCTCCTGAAATGGTTGAATGTCGACCAATTCTTTTTGGTACAGTGCCTCTGTGTATTTCTTCCATCTTCTTTTGATGCTTGTACATATAGAAGCCCTGGTGGCACAGTGGCTAAGAACTATGGCAGCTAAGCAAAAAGTCCACCAGCTGCTCCTTGGAAACCCTATTGGGCAGTTCTACTCTGTCCTCTAGGGTTGCTATGAGTCAGAACAGACTTGACAGCAATGGGTTTATACGTTTATATATGTATATATATATGTATATGTATGTGTATATATATATGTGTGTGTGTGTGTGTGTATGTTCTTTGCCTTACAATTATTTCCATCTCTTTTCTTAATTATTTCATAAATTACCTTCCTTACCATCAGCAGGGATATAACTATCAGTTGTGGCCCTCTAGAGTGTTTTACTATTTACCTATTTCGTGACAAGTATCAGAATTTGTCTTCCCAGTACTTGCAACTTCTTACACTTTTAAGGTCCTAGGGTGATTTAAAAGAAGAGAGATGTCAATCTGGCCTGGGAAATTTCTGACACTGTGAGTGTCAGCTAACGTCCTGAAGAAAACTTTCACAGAGATGATTAGCTGTGCTATTACATTTTCTCTTTCAGTCTCTTCTCATGTTTTTTCCCAGCCCTCCAATCACCTTGTTGTTGTGTACCAGTGAGCCGATTCCAACTCATAGAAACTCTTTAGGACAGAGTAGAACTGGCCCATAGGGTTTCCTAGGCTGTAATCTTTACAGGAGCTGATTTCTAGGTTTTTTTGTCTTGGAAAGCAGCTGGTGGGTTCGAACTGCTGACCTTTGGGTTAGCAGCTGAGCACTTAACATTACACCATCAAGCCTCCTTTCAATCACCTTAGAAACCCATATAATTAAAAGAGAGAGAGAGAGGCTTCTGGTACTAGTATAGTCTAGGAGATTTTGTATCCTCTAATGTATCAGAATTATAATATTTCCAAATAAACCGTGACTAGATTGCTGAGTTTCCCAGTCTATGAATTACAAATTCTCAGTCATCCATATTTTGTATATTAGAAAGGAGAAACTTGCGTTCTTCACCTTTATCTGCACCTTTGCATGCAGTAACTGGCCCCAGGAATATATAATTTTAGATCTGTAGAGAGGCATTCCAAAATGATTAACTGGAACCAATGGGAACAGTACATTCCTGTTTCATAAGTATAAGGCCACTGGGCTTTGGGGAGAGAATGCAATGTCAGGTCCTTAAGAGAAAATGAAACAGAGACAGATACAATGTGTCTGTGCCTTTTGTTAAACGTTTCTCGTTCTATTTTATTATTAGCCCTCGTATTTGATTGGAATATGCTGTTGCTTCTTTGAGTACTCATTGCTCTTTATGACTCTACTTCTTACACAGGGTCCATTTAAAGCCTTTACCCAAAAGGAGCAAATCCTTTCTATATGGCTAGTATCAAGCAGGGCAGAGTTACAAGTACTTGTAAGCATTTGTCTAAAAGCAAATTCTGCTTACTTGCAGGCTAAAGTTTTAAAGTTTTTCCTACTCTGAATTCAGTGGAATTGCCATGATTCACCTGCACACCAAGAGATAAGGCTCTGTTAGTGCTTTGGTGGTAGTTTCCATTGTTTTCCAAAAATTTAACCTGTCAGAAAAACCCATGATGACACCCACTGTAGACCTCTCAGAAGAACCCCCGTATCTCAATCATCTGCAACTGGAAAGATTGAAGCACAAGATGCTCCACATCCACATCTATAATTTACATTCCTTGCAATGAGTTGCCTGTTTTCTGTCCTACAGCATTTTCTTTGTGCAGTTACCATGACTGTCCATTGAAGTTCCTATGTGGCATTGACTGAAGTATTGACACCATCATAACTTCCCCAAAGTCCAAGCTATGACAAGTGGTGTCAGAAAAGTTCTGAGTAATAAACGTGTACCTTCAGTTACATAGTCACATCTAAAAAAACAAAACAAAAAGTCCATTGACGTCAAGTGGATTCAGACTCATAACAACCCTACAGGACAGAGTAGAACATGTTTAACATGTGTAATAGAGGAGTTGCCATGGTTACAGTCCTGGTTGGGTACCCACTCTGCACAAGAAGAAAGCTGTCTCTAAAACATAAGCTGCCTAATGAGGCGGATGAGACTAACTCCCAATCATACAAACCTTCTTAATTTTTTTTATTATTACTATTTTTATTTCATAGGGCATGGAGGTTACCAAAGACCAAAAATTTCTGGTGCAGTAAGAAATATTTCCCAGTTCCATGAAAACAAATGCTGTCAAACAATGTTCAAAAGAAGATGAAGGCCACTTAATAAACCTGGAACTAAGTTAAAAATTTTCAGGCAGGTTCAAAATATAGTCTAAGAGACTTACCTGTAAGAGAGCTATCTAGAGCACTGACCTCTCTCTTACCGGGACTCTGAATTAGTGCCCTGAAACCTCTGAGTCTAAATCTGATTTACTGCCTCTTCCTGTCTTCAGTCTTGCCCTATAATTTTGGACTATCCTCACTTTAGCTCTGGCTTTGGCTCCATCCTTCCATATTTAAGAGAACTCACAAATCATCCCCCTGCCTTAATCTCTAGCATCCTGTTGCTTACCTAGCCCTAGTACCAGCAGGCTATCCTAAGAGGTATGGTAACTGAGAATACTATCTCTTTTACCTCCCCAGTATCAACACCCTATTCCTATGCCACTATTTTAAGAGGTTAAATGAAGTCTAGAAGAAATTTGAATATTTTAAACCCAGGCATATTTGGTTTATTTATTGTCAGCAGCATATCCTTCCACTATCCAAGGAGAATAGCTGTATAAGCTACCCCCTAAAATTTCCAGTTCTGTACTCTAAGGTCGTGTAGTGCTTAAGAGCTACGGCTGCTAACCAAAAGGTCAGCAGTTTGAATCCACCAGGCACTCCTTGGAAACACAATGGGGCAGTTCTGCTCTGTCCCATAGGGTCGTGTCAGGGATTGAATTATGTCCCCCCAAAAATCTGTGTGTCGATTTGACTGGGCCATGATTCCTTGTATTGTGTGATTTTCTTATATGTTGTAAATCCTGCTTCTATGATGTTAATGAGGGAGGATGGGTGGCAGTTGTACTAGTAAGGCAGGACTCAATCTACAAGACTGTATTGTATCCTGAGGCAATCTCTTGAGATATAAAAGTGAGAAGTGAGCAGAGAGACAGGGGGACCTCATACCACCAAGAAAGCAGTGCCAGAGCAGAGCATGTCCTTTGGACCAGGGTCCCTATGTGGAGAAGCTCCTAGTCCAGGGGAACATCAATGAGAAGGCCGACAGAGAGAGAAAGCCTTCCCCTGGAGCTGATGCCCTGAATTTGGACTTTTAGCCTACTTTACTGTGAAGAAATAAATTTCTCTTTGTTAAAGCCATCCACTTGTGGTATCTCTGTTGTAGCAGCACTACATAACTAAGACAGGTCACTGTGAGTCAGAATCGACTCAGTGGCAACAGGTTTGGCTTGGTACTCTAAGGAGAAAATTCCAAGTTATTCTTACCAAGAAAGTAAATGGAACCCAAGGGTTTTACCTAGATTTTAGAGCGAGGTTGCCTATTTACAAATATAATCCTGTCTGATTAAGATTAAAGATATAAACTACACAGTAGGTATCTTGTACTTTTTCTCATTTGAATGAAGAAATGTAGATAGTGAAATTGTGGCCCTGAGAATTTCTGCACTAAACTGTGGTGTAGGGGCTCTCAGGGATTATAGAAAATCTCAGAGTTTAATAGTGGAGACCTTGAAGCCATAAGAGAATCCTCCAGCTGCATTCTATAGGCAAATGTCCAGTCTAATACCTAATCTTTAGCTGAAGGTTGAACCTCAGGAGTGACTTCGGTACTGAGTTGATAGGGTGTCCAGGGGCCATGCTCTCAGGGTTTCTCCAGTCTCTGTCAGACCAGCAAGTCTAGTCTTTTTTTATAAGTTAGAATTTTGTTCTACATTTTTCTCCAGCTCCGTCCAGGACCCTCTATTGTGATCCCTGTCAGAGCAGTCAGCGGTGGTAGCCGGGCACCATCTAGTTGTGCTGGGCTCAGTCTGGTGGAGGGTGTGGTAGTTGTGGTCCATTAGTCCTTTGGACTAATATTTCCCTCAAGTCTTTAGTTTTCTTCATTCTCCCTTACTCCAGTTGGGGTGGGACCAGTGGAGTATCTTAGACAGCCTCTCACAAGCTTTTAAGACCTCAGATGCTACTCACCAAAGTAGAATGTAGAATATTTTCTTTATAAACTATATTATGCTAATTGAGCTAGATGTCCCCCGAGACCATGATCCCCAGCCCTCAGCCCAGTAATGTGGTTCCTCAGGGAGTTTGGATGTGTCTATGAAGCTTCCATGACCTTGCCTAGTCAGGTTGTGCTGACTTCCCCAGTATTGTGTACTGTCTTACCCTAAAAGTTGAAGACTTTTGACCAGGGCTTCAAACTGGTTATTTTTGGTTTGACCCCCTGCTGAGAATTTGCATTTCCACCCCAGATATACTGAATCAAAATATACAGTTGATTCTTGTTAAATGTAGGCTCTGTCTCAGTACATCTGGGGTGGAAATGCAAATTCTCAGCAGGGGCTCAAACCAAAAATAACCAGTTCAAAGCCCTGCTTTGCCTTATGGTAACTTCACATACATATTTAGTTGCTACCGTGACTTTCTTAAGTGCTGAAGTCCATATGCATTGCAAAAATCTTGTATTACATCTGTCCTGACTAAAAAATAATTAATGGCAAATGTCTTTCTCTACACCCCTATATCATTCCAATAACTTTTCTTCTTTCATTTGCCTAGGAAGAAAAGGCGTAACAATATCATGAGTGATTGTTTTGAACAAGCTTTTCATTTTAGCCATACACCTTATTGTGAAACAGGCTTTAGAGTCGGGTAACATAGCTTATTGCTTTTCTGAGGATCTGGTTCATTGCAAAACAATGTGTTCCACACAATATTGGTTTCTTTTAATAAAATATGTATCATCTAAGGGAGGAGAGACCAGGAAAGAACTAGTTTGATCCCCTGCTGAGAATTTGCATTTCTACCCCAGAAATACTGAATCCGAATCTACATTATAATAAGATCCCCCAGGTGATTCTTATGTATACATAAGATTCTACAGTGTAACAAGATCCCCAGGTGATTCTTATGTATACATGTAGATTCCAATTTAGTATATCTGGGGTGGAGATGCAAATTCTCAGCAGGGGGTCTAACTGGAAAGAGTCAGTTCAAAGCCCAGGGAGAGACATGGTTCTGCTCTTACAGAAATAGTGCCAATTAGGAGCTTCCATTTGGCTTAACTACCTTTCCAAATTAAGTGTGCTAGTGGATAGTACAGTAGAGTATAATGTGTAGTGCTTAAATGCTAAGGGAACTTAGAAATTAGATTCAAATGACCAACTATAACAATAATGTTCACTTTTCTAATCTTTCCCAGACTGTAACTTGGAAGGTTTTACGTTTAACAGTCCTTCTTATGATCTTAAAGAGAAAGATATCTAACTTAAGTACTCAACAGGGGTGGTAGCAAGGGTAATGAGCACCCAGGGCAATCTTTAAATTGTGCCCCTACAAGTGAAGTGTCCAGGGGCAATCTCTAAATTGTATCCCCACCCCCCCATTTCAAGATGAATAGACATTGATAGAGGCAGCATGTCAGTAGAAACACCTTTCCCCCTCTTGTCCGGCTGCCTCATTCAGGTGCCTTTTATATTTGTGGCACCTCAGATGTCATTTTTTTTTTTTTTTTTTTATTGTACTTCAGGTGAAGGCTCGGATGTCATTTTGCACCGCACCTGGTGCCCCCTTGGACCTGCACCTAGGAGTAAGTGCCCCTCTCTGCCCCCACCCCTCACTATGCCTCTGGTACTTAAATGACTGTATTTCAGTTTTACTCTGTAACAGCTTTTCTAGTATCATTTTTCAGTTTTCTCATGAGACTGGAATACATTACACAGATATTTTTCTCCTTTAAGTACTCATCAAGTGAACACATGTACCTGGCAACACTCAGCTCTCCTTACCATTCTACTTCACTAGTTGAAGGTCTATCTGATCTGAATTGTGAATGGGCAGCATCAGTGAGACTAAATTAGCAAGTGGGACAAATTACAAAATACAGCAGGCAACTAAAAGAGACTTCTAGGAACAAGTGTCTAAATGCTTCATTCCATCCTTTGGATTATTGGTATCTTGGAGCAAGTGGCTAACTTGAAGAACAGATGACCTAATCTTAGATGGGTACACCCAAGCACTCATTTAAAAAAAAAAAAAAAAAGGCCCTACTTATTGGCCAGAATGGGGCAAACTGCACCTGAGTGGTAAACTTTAATCAGATTGAAAATTTCATTTGCATTTCTAACATTTCCCTTATTTTAAAAATTTTTCACTTCTCTTTTTTTTACAATCCCTTTTAAATATTACTGTTTTCTAGGCCATCTTCTTTCATGAAACATTGACTGGTTAATCTAATTCAGAGTCTCAAATGACTGAATCTCGAAATTATCCTACCTCAAAACACAATTTACACCCTTAACTTCAGAACTCGTGGTTATTCCCTGGCCATGGAAAGAAATCAAATGAAATTGTCTAAAACTTGGTGTGAAAGACTTCAGCTAGGAGTCAATTCAATGATTTAGAGAGATAGTCAGCACCAGAACCAGGATAATTGTAGTAAGAATGGAAAGGAAGATACAGATGAAAGAAATATTCATAAGATTGAAATCTTATGACTTAGAAAATTCTTGGATATGGGAGAAACAGGGAGGAAGAGCAATGGGTCTAGGATGACTCACAGCTTTCTGACATGGCAACCTGAATGGATATAGGGAATATGGGGAGAGAAGACGATACAAAGGATTGAACAGATAATGTAATTGGGGATTGAGATGTCTTGAGGACACCCAGGTGAAGATACTGAGTAAACAGAAAAAGTATAGAGACCTGGTATTTATGATAGAGAATTCTGAGCTTAAACTATGGTTATAGAAGCTGTTACTCTGAGAGAACATGTAGAAAGAGAGGAAAAGATAATGACTAGAAAATCGAACACAGGTCTGCTTGGCTTATTATTCCTTTGTAGTCATTACTTAATTGTTTTTCAATTTGTTGAAACTGCTTATATCTTTCAAAATATCACAAATTCTTTATAAATAAATGATTAAGATAATGAATAAAAACACTTTAACTCTTCCAAGTATATAATATAAAAATGAGTCACATCATAACTAGAGGTGCCATCTCTTTTTACCAATATTTTGTAGCTATATTCAATGGTTCTGGAAGAAAAATTAAGTCATATAATTACATATAGTTTAAATTTTAAGGTGGTATTAGATAGGCAGAAATTAGATAGCAATTACCTGCGTTGGAATTTCACCAGGCAACCCAAGTTTACATTTCCCCTCAAACCCAGAAATTCAAATGAATCATCAATATCAGCAGGGACAAAAACAGTAAAAACTAATTTAAGCATCTTCAGGGCAGGAAGTATTACTGCTGATGCGCTAAGTCGTGCCACTGCAAGAGGAAAGGATATGAGTTAAGTTAAATGCAAATGAGGCTGCTTAAAAGGTCTGAATACATTTTTGTTCAGGCATGTAAGTGATGTTCTTCTGATGCTAAGCTTTTGAAATGGATAAAAAGATGCTGGTGACCCAATTGCACTGGCGTCATTTCCTCTGTAAAATAAATAAAAGGAGCACTAGCATATATGATAGCACATCACTGTCTTTGGATAAATAGATCCATTCAGGGTAATGGAAAGGATGAGCATTGTTCCCATAACCATACATGCATGTGTTGCCGCTTTGCGTTGAGGGTTGCCTTCTATGGGGAAAAAATGAGTCTTAAAAGCCACAATTTTTTTATCTAGTATAGGCGTAGAGTACCTTTTGGATTGTTAACACCATATTTGATGACCTTTGCACCATAAGGACTTGGCACTTACTTTTGGAAACATAGTATAAGTATTCTAAGTGGATTTACTTCAAGGTTTTGCCCCTTTTAGATCTGTGCATTTAATCACTTGCTTTATCTTTTAATATCTGAATAAAGTTGACCACTCCTTCCAATTTACTAGCCCAGTTCCTTTCTGTACCTCTGATACATATAAGCAGCATACATATTTGTTTTTTGGTCAGTTTCTCTCTCTAAACCATGAACATCTTGTAGAAGGAGCAATGTCTTTCTCTTCTTTTGTTACTTAGAATATATTAGGTGCTGTTTGTTGCCATGAAAATAAAACTTTCTTATTTCAGAGATATTAAACTGAAAATAAAAGTATTATGTAATAAAAATCTGTATTATGAAAAGCATAGACTAGATACTATATGAGAAAATTGGAACAGAAAGAAAAATAATACAGTTTCAAATCTCAAAAATATGGGCTAATTCTGAAGTCTATTACTGCTCTAATGTCTCATTGGTGGAAAATCGGTTTGCTTCAAAAGGCTGAAAAGGAGTTTTTAAAGATAATATAAGTAAGATATTTTCTGGTTTTGATCTTGAGCTTTTCAGAAATATAAGTGAAATGAAGCCACAGTATCAGTTTTTTTATTATGGTAAATGTAGCCCAAAAACTCATTGCTGTCAAGTTGATTCTGATTCATAGTGACCCTATAGGCTAGAGTAGAACTGCCTCATAGGATTTCCAAGGCTGTAATCTTTACAGAAGCAGACTGCCACATCTTCCTCCGGCAAAGCATCTGGTAGGTTCAAAGCAGGACTTCAAGCCAGTACTGCCCAGTTTAGTCACGGCCAAGGAGGCAAAACTCAAATGGACCTGAATTTTTTAAATGTGGGTGAAGTGGAATGATAAGTAGAATGGGAAAAATTATGGGTCAAAGTCCTGCTAGAAACTTAATCTCCCTATTAGAAAACAAGGGCAGCATGCGTGTTGCATAGCAACCAAATTTCTTGACCAGCAGAGTTGTAAACAGTGGTGCCGTACTCAAAGATGGTGGCCAACTATGCCACTTTGAATATGTGTCATGTTCCATAATCTTGGGAATAATCAATGTCCTGCATCATGCTCCTGAAAGGCTCACTATGCCTCTTCCAAGTCTCCCATTCCAGGACTTATCATAAGTTTCCCCATTCCACTTAGCATTCTACTTCACTCAAATTTAAAAATTTGAGTCTGTTCCAATTTCCCTTCTCAGCCATGACTGAACTAGTTTGAAGCCCTGGTTCCAACTGTTGGCCTTTCAGTTAGCAGTCGAGCACTTAACCACTGGTCTACTAAGGTTCCTTATGGTAAATGTAGAAATACATGTAATTAATTGAATTTTAGAAATAATTAAGTTAGTTCTGCCAACAAAAAACTGTCTGCATAAAAGAACTCCCAGATAGTGTGCTTTGGATGGGTTACAGCTGTGATGAGATGTTGATTCCCTGGGTCATTGAGTAGTCTCATCCAGTTACCTCACGGTGGTCTACAAACATTATTTTCCATGTGGGCTAAGACATGAGACTGATTGAGAAGCACTGCTCTGTAACATAAGAGTAAGTCATGATGTTCACCTAAAATATCTGCTTATGAATAGCATACATGTTATGGAAACAAAATTACATTATCCATTTGTGTGTGAAGAGCAAGAAATTAAAAAAATCTTTCCTCCTGTTGATATGATGTGCTTGAACATTAGCAAGAAGGCAGCATGAGTTCGATAGGCCTCAAGTTCAGGGACAATATTGGGAGTAGTTGTCTTTCAATATTCGATTTCCTTTACCTAATTTAATTATCCACTTCCATGAAATCAGCAACACAAATAAGCAAGGATTCATGGCACCAGTGACTGAACTCTGATATATGTCCAAACAGCAGGTGAGGAATTGTTATTTCCAATTAAGGATCAAGAAAGCCAGGTAATGTGGAGGAGGGACGCTGAAGGTTGTAGAGCTTGGGTCATAGGAGGCAACATGCAACTGAGATCAAGCAAATGGGAAACTAGGACAGAACGAGGCAATATACAAGGTCCAGAGGTTAAGATCCAATTAAAGATCAGAAGGTCAAGGACTTGATTCAGAAGTCAGGAGCCTGTCTACAGTGATCAGTTGTCAGGAAGGAGCCAGAAGTCTAAGAGCTAATTAGTTTTCTTGGTGAGGTCAGGAGAGGCACCAAACCCATCGCTATCCAATTGATTCTGACTCATAATGACCCAATAGGACAGAGAAGAACTGCCCCATAGGGTTTCTGAGGCTATAATCTTTAAGGAAGCAGACTGCCACATCTCTCTCCTGAGGAGTGGCTGGTGGGTTTGAACTGCTGACTTTTCGGTTAGCAGACAAGCCTTAACCACTGGGCCACAAGGGCTCCCTCCAGGGGTGTCTGGATTGAATTATTTCCCCTAAAATATGTGTGTATCAATTTGGCTAGGCCATGATTCCCAGTACAGTGTGGTTGTCCTCCATTTTGTGATTATAATTTTATGTTAAAGAGGATTAGAGTGGGATTGTAACACCCTTACACAGGTCACATTCCTGATCTAGTATAAAGCGAGTTTCCCTGGGGTGTGGCCTGCACCACCTTTTGTCTCTCAAGAGATAAAAGGAAAGGGAAGCAAGCAGAGAGTTGGGGACCTCATACCATCAAGAAAGCAGTGCCAGGAGCAGAGTGTGTCCTTTGGACCTGGGGTTCTTGTGCAGAGAAGCTCCTAGTCCAGGGAAGACTGATGACAAGGACCTTCCTCCAGAGCTGACAGAGAGAGAAAGCCTTCCCCTGGAGCTGACACCTTGAATTTGGACTTCGAACCTACTAGACTGTAAGAAAATAAATTTCTTTTTGTTAAAGCCATCCACTTGTGGTATATCTATTATAGCAGCACTAGATGACTAAGATGATTGATTCTGACTCATAACAACCCTATAGGACAGAGGAGAACTGCCCTACAGGGTTTCCAAAGCTGTAACGTTTATGGAAGCAGACTGCCACATCTTTCTCCTGAGGAGTGTCTGGTGGGTTCGAACTGCTGACTTTTTGGTTAGCAGACAAGCCTTAACCACTGGGCCACAAGGGCTCCCTCCAGGGGAGACAAGGGGTACAGAATTCAGACCCAGAAAGCATAACTGAAGGAGACCAATGCCCAAAGCAGTGGCATGATCCAAAGGCAAAGGTACTTTGACCTAAGCATTCTTGCATATACTTTCTGTCAGGACAGGGAGATAGTCCAAAGTCCATTCCCATAACCTTCTATTTATTTGATCTAGTTCATTACATCTTTGATCTCATAACCTAATATTTACTTCCCTGCTTTCTCTGTGGTTAACCTCACTGGGCTACTAGCTCTTGTTTGAAGATGACACATACTTACAGGTCATTTACACTTGCTTTCCTTCTGAAAGCTCTCTCCTAGACTCATTTTTCCATTTCTTTCAGGCCTCTGTTCCAATATCATTGGAACTCTGTGAGTTCTTTCGTAGCAGCTCTATGTAAAATAGCACCAATATATCACCTTCCATCTCTTAATCTGTTTCATTTTAATTCATAGAACATATACCTACGCCATCACATTGCGCCTTTATTTATTTTATTGACTGTCTCCCTGAACAGAACGTAAGTTCTCTGAGGGTGGAGAATTTGTCTGTTGTGTTTGCCACCTTATCCACAGAACCTAGAATAAAGCCTGGCACGTATTTACTGAAGAATGAATAAGTGAATAATCATGTTGAGTAGGGGCAACAGCTAGGTTGATACATTTTAAGTGAGGAAGGTGGCATTTCAGGTAATTTTAGTGAGCTCACTGATGAAGAGAATTCTGTCCGTGAGAATAACTAGGTCATGATCGTGTATCAGTTTGACTGGGATAGTCTTGTTATACAATTGTAGATCCGATAAGTTATTAGTAGTGCCCCTGATTACACTTAATGTTCTGGTTTGGATGATAAATTAAGATCACCTTAAGTACGATGTTTGGTGTCGCTTGATAGGTGAGTTCAGAAAATGTCAGCCTCATCTGTTTTAAATTGTAAGCACTCAAAGAAAGTTATGTATCAGTTTGTTTTTAATTGGTTCTTTAGCAATTGAAACTATGTGCCTTTACTGGAGGCCACTCTCTAAGACAATAGCTACAAACTCCAATGCTTCAGGGACTATCTAGGTAACACCAGTGTGTGGAATGGGCATAGGGAAAGATAGTAGGGAGCAGTGGAGACGATATGAAGCTAGATTTCCATGTCCCATCCAAAAGTGCCAGTTACTATACGACCACAGTCAAAATGTAGGCCCAATGACAGGGCCATCCTTCCACTTTTTAAAGAGAAAAAAATCTATGTGTAATATATCCTGATTTTTAAATGTTGACAACTATTTCAAAAATTGTAAAGTATTGTGTAGGCAAAACAAATCATATCCTCTGTCAATATGCAGTCAGTAAACTCTTACATTCAAAATGTAATCTTTCAAAAGAACATATTATGCATATTATGTATTGAGGTTCACATTTCATGTCTATTAATGGGGAACTGGGATAAAAAAGAATTATAAGAGGAGAGCCACGCCTCCCATTTAAATTGCTTCCTTTAGAGTTTCAGGATTTCCTTGTGCTTATGGGCAACATAACATAACTTTGGAGCCCTGGTGGTGCAGTGGTTAAGAGCTTGGCTACTAACCAGAAGTTCAGCAGTTTGAATCCACCAGCTCTTCCTTGGAAACCCTATGGGGCACTTCTAGTCTGTCCTACAGGGTTGCTATGAGTCAGAATCGACTCGATGGCAACAGGTATAGGGGTATGGGCAACATAGGAACTTTATGATTTCCTTATATAGACTTTGGTCAGATGTTACAAGGTTGTAATATTGGTATTATTTTGTTTGTTTTAGATTTTTTTAATTTTGTTTTGCTTTTAGATGTTTTGGGAAAATTTGACCAGGGACTTATCTACACATTCATGGAATGCTGACTAGTAAGTAAGAATTCTAAAGTAGACTCAAGAGAAAAAACATAACTGATATGGGACTTAGATGAAAGATTACAGAAAATCAAGAAGGAGTTAGAACTAGAAAAGAAGAAAATGGACCAAGGTGAAGTAACACTGATGGGAAAACAGAGAAATTTTCAAGTGCTGAGACTTGACCATGCTGGCATATAAAATAACTGTATGGTTCCCTAGTGGATAATAGATGAAAGGGAAGACTAGTTCTGGAACCCTAGATTTCTAAATTATTTAACTCCTATGGTAAGACTATTATCACTCTTATGCAATATACATTAGTTATATTAATGGTGATTTCTCTGCAAGGTAAATAGTAAAGAAAATATATTTTCTTTTTCTTTCTTTTTTTTGGTCAGAGAGAAGTCAAAAGGTTCAAACTCTATCAATTTGCTAATCTGCTAGCTTAATAGAAGTCAGACTGATGTTGTCTAAAAAATAAATCAATACAATATTGCCTCCAAACACTAAAATCATGACAGATTCGGACATTATTAACATACATGGGAAATGGAGTTGAAATGTTTTCTATGTTTTTAAAAAGGTATTACAATGAAATACCACTGTATTAAATAATATCATATGATGTCAGTCATTTGCCTTGTAGACTGAGTTACCTGATGTTGGGCAGCATTGACTGATTGGAAGTGAGGGTGTGGAGAATAGGGCTTCTTCCAAGGCTGAATAGGAAGGGAATTTTAGAGGGTAGAGCTGTGATGAGTGAGGAACTTGGAATTAAACAGAGAGAAACTTAGGAAGATGAAGTATTCAAATCACTAGAACAATACCAGGCTACAAGAAGAAGAGAAAACAGAGAAAGAAAGATGGACAAGACAACAGAAAGGAAACAGACATGAAAGAATAGTAGACAGGACTGATAAAGAAGGAAGTAAAGGCATGATGAAGACAGGTCAGAATGCAGGCTGAGGACAATCAGAATCAAAGAAAAAGAGGACATTCAATTCTTACCTTTAGGAAACACCAACCTGATTGTGCTAACTTAGAACTGAGAGGAGACCAGTGTTAAATGGAGGTCCAAAATCAGTGAACTGAACTTTTGTTTCCACTTAGGATGTACAAAGCTGCAAAGAATGTGATCCCAACCTAACAATGAGGAAAAGCTGGAGAAACTACAAAACCATAATTTTCCTTCCATCTATCAAAGAGCTTAAGTCACAAGACAACCAAATAACCCGAAATCCAGAAAGAAACAAAACCTTCCAAGGAAAAATAAAAATAAAAACTAGACCCCAAAATAGTCTCACCTGTGACAGGAGAAAGCAGCACCACACCTACCACAATATAAGCAAACAAAAATCAATCAGATAAAATTAAAAAGCAAACAAAGTGCTGAAAGCTAAGTATAGTAGATGAGTGTCAATCTGAATAGATGAGGCCCCTTGACAAAAGGTATGTTGGCTCCACATGCAAGCTTCTTCTCAGAAGGCTCCACTGGGTGCTCAAAATAATAATTTGGACAAAGTCAGGAGACTGGAGATAGTACTTGCTGTGGTGCAAACCTATAGAGATGATTGGTGGTTGCAGGAATGGTTGGAAGGCACAAAGCCATGCCTGCTTCCCTTTCTCTTCTATCTATGAAGAAAACGTCTTAAGCCACTGGAGGAGTGGCTGCAACGTTGCTCACACAATTGAGCACGCAGGCAAAGACACATTGTAGCTCAATCAGGAGTAAAAGATTGATCTTTACCCCTGGAAAAGGCAAGAAACCATTCTGGCTCTAAAATACTATGGGTAATACCACATAGAAATCTCCTGATGTAATGAGAAGGACAGGAAATGCCCAAGGAACACCAACAGTAGATAGAAGGCAGAGATTTGCTGACAGGGCAATGAGGGGCAGAAATACTAAGAAAGCCCTAACATGAGGCATCAGGCATACAGAGATTCTCTATGACTGAGGCTAGACTAGAACAACAGAGAAATATACCTTCCCTCAATACAAGCATAGCACAGAGTACCAAGTGACAGCAGTCTACCACTAAAGGAGGGGCAAGAACGCTCTTTCTCTCTGACAGTGGCATCCGGTGATGACTAAAAGCTGAGAGTGGATCACTTACTCTGAGAAACACCTACTCTCTTAGCCTCCAGATAAGTGCTTGCCTAACCCCAGAGGAATCTGAAGTTTGTCATCCACTGAAGGTAACCATAGCAACAACAAAAACTCAGATCACCTCAACTCCTCATTAGATTGACTCGACAACTGACATTAATGAACTGATAGAAGAAAAGACGTGTAAATCTCATTGTAAATGCTGTGCGCCTCAGTCTCTACTGCCCTATCTTGATCCAGGATTTAGTCAAGTAATTATCTAGCATTATAAGATACACAAAAATCAAGAAAAAAAGTATCATCAAAGTCAAAAAATAGAAGAATCCAGACGCAGACACAACCCAAATATTGAAACTATCACAAAGGAGCTTTAAAATCATAATAGCTATGATTAAAATGTAACTAAATGATATAGTGAATCTAGTGGCGTCCAAAGCCATCTAAATTCACTGGGAGGGATGATGATTAGAATCACCATGAGCCCAGAGCTGATTACTATGAAGTGGAGGTCATACATACCTCCAATCTCTAACTTCTTACTAATTCTGACACCAGCCATCCCCCCCACGGCACTCTCTACTTCTCTGCTGGGTTCAGTAATTCGTTGCAATGGCCATATGTATGAGAAATCCATTACCCCACAGACCACTCCTTGTCCTTTGTTGGCCATGGGTTCTTATATATAGTTAATGTTTAGAGGGTTATTCACAAGTGGTATTATTGTCTACAAAGAAAAACCCAGAATAATCTATGAAAAAGCTACTAAGTTTAATAAGTGATTTCCACAAGACTTCAGGATACAAAGTCACTATATAAAAAATTAATTATATTTCTATATACTAGCAATAAATAATTGGAAATTGTATTTAAAACATACCATTTACAGTAACGTCATAAAATATAAAATACTTAGGAATAACTCATAAAATATATATAAGATTTGCATGCTGAATACTATAAAACACTGATGAGAGTAATAAAGAAGACTTATATCAATGGACAGGTATTCATGCACTGTAAAACTACATATGGTCAAGATGTCAATTCTCTCCAAATTAATTTTTATATAATTGTACACAGCCCCAGACCAAATCCTAATAAGATTTTTTTTTTTTTTTGGTAGAAGTTGACAATGGAAAACAAAAATAGCTGGAATGGTCAAAACAAATTTAGCAAAAGGACAAAGTTGAAGATCTCATACTACCCGATATCAAGCCTTAGTATAAAGCTACAATAATCAAGGTAGTGTGGTATTTGCAAAAGAATGGATACATAAATCAATGGAACAGAATGGAGAGTCTAGAAGTAATCTCAGCCATATATGTCACTTGATTTCCAGTTGCCAAGGTGCAAAGAAAGTTCAGAGGAGAAATGATAGACTTTTCAATAGATGGTGCTGTAATTTTTGGATATCTATATGGAAATAGTTTTTTAAAAACCTAAACCTCAAAACGTATCTCGCACCATGTACAAAAATTAAACCAATGTGAATATAAACCTAAATGTAAAAACTAATTCTATACTTCTAAAAGAAGCAAAGGAGAAAATCTTTGTTACATCAGCTTACACAAAGATTTCTTAGGATTCAAAAAGGATAAGCCATATAAGAAAAATATGATTAAATGGATTTAATTTTAATTTAAAAGATCTGTGCTTCCAATGATAATGTTAACAAAATGAAAAATAAGCCACAAACTGGAAGAAAACATTTGCAAAACATGTATCTGATAAGAGATTTTTTTTTCCAGAAAACATAGTGAACTCTCAAACCTCAATAATAGGTAAACAAACAACACAATGAAAATGGACATACTATTTGAATAGAGAGTTCACCAAAGAAGAGATACAAGTGGCAAATATGAACATGAAAATATGCTCAATGTCATTATATATTAGGACAATGCAAATTAAAACCACAGAGAGCTACTATTACCTAGCATTGCTAGGGAAAAAAAAGAACGAAAAGAAAAAAAATAAAATACTGACACTATCAAATGTTGGTGAGGATGTGGAGCAACTGCAAAACCCTCATACATTGCTGGCTGAAATTCAAAATGGTACTGTCACTTTGGAAAACAGTTCGGCAGTTTCTTATACTACCTAATGTACACTTAGCATATGATCCAGCAATCTTGTCCCTAATATTTACCTAAGAGAAATGTAGATATATGTCCACACACAAAAAAACTATACATGAATTATATAGAAGCTTTATTCATAAAAAATAAAAGTTGCAAACAACTCAAGTGTCCATCAACTGGTGAAATGCTAAACAACTTGTGATATATCTTTACAATGGAATATGATTGTTGTTATTGTTAGGTGCTGCCAAGTCAATTCCAACTCACAGAGACCCTAAGGACAACAGAATGAAAAACTGCCCAGTCCTGCACCAACCTCACAATTGTTGTTATGTTTGAGCCCATTGTCACAGCCATTGAGTCAGTCCATCTCACTGAGGGTCTTCCTTTTTTTTGCTGACCGTTTGCTTTACCAAGCATGATCGTTCTCCAGGGACTGGTCCCTCCTGATAACATGTCCAAAATACTCGCTTCTAAGGAGCATTATGGCTGTACTTCTTCCAAGACAGATTTATTTGTTCTTCTGACAGTCCATGGTATAGTCAGTGTTCTTCACCAACACGGTAATTCAAAAGCATCAATTCTCCTTCAGCCTTTTTTATTCATGATCCAGCTTTCCCATGCATATGAGGCAATTGAAAATACTATGGCTTGGGTCAAGCGTACATTAGTCTTCAAAGTGACGTCTTTGCTTTTCAACACTTTGTCATGGATTGAATTGTGTCCCCCCAAAATATATGTATCAATCTGGCTGGGCCATGATTCCCCATATTGTGTGATTGTCCACCATTTTGTAATCTGATGTGATTTTCTTATGTGTTTGTCATGGATTGAATTGTGTCCCCCAAAAAATGTGTGTATCAACTTGGCTAGGCCATGATTCCGAGTGTTGTGTGGTTGTACTCCATTTTGTGATTGTAATTTTACATTAAAGAGGATTAGGGTGGGATTGTAACACCACCCTAACCCAGGTCACATCCCTGATCCAATGTAAAGGGGGTTTCCCTGGAGTGTGGCCTGCACCACCTTTTATCTCTTATAAGAGATGAAAGGAGAGGGAAGCAAGTGGAGGGTTGGGAACCTCATACCACCACGAAAGGAGTGCTGGGAGCAGAGCAGTGCTGGGACCTGAGGTTCCTGCACTGAGATGCTCCCAGACCAAGGGAAGATTGATGCATCACAAGGACCTTCCTCCAGAGCTGACAGAGAGAGAACGCCTTCTCCTGGAGCTGATGCCCTGAATTTGGACTTGTAGCCTACTGGACTATGAGAGAATAAACTTTTCTTTGTTAAAGCCATCCACTTGTGGTATTTCTGTTAGAGCAGTACTAGATGACTAAGACAGTGTTGTAAATCCTATCAACTATGATATTAATGACATGGATTAGAGGCAGATATATTGATGAAATCTATAAGATTAGATTGTGCCTTAAGCCAATCTATTTTGAGATATAAAAGAGAAAAGTGAGCAGAGAGACAAGGGGACCTCATACTACCATGAAAGCAGTGCCAGAACCAGAGTGCATCCTTTGGACCTGAGGTTCCTGCATGGAGAAGCTCCTAGACCAAGGGAAGATTGATGACAAGGCCATTCCTCCAGAGCCAGCAGAAAGAGAAAGCCTTCCCCTGGAGCTGGCACCCTAAATTTGGACTTCTAGCCTACTAGGCTGTGAGAGAATAAAATTCTGTTTGTTGAAGCCATCCACTTGTAGTATTTCTGTTATAGTAGCACTAGATAACCAAGACACACTTTAAAGAGGTCTTTTGCAGCAGATTTGCCAAATGCAGTGCATCGTTTAATTTCTTGACTGCTGCTTCCATGGGTGTTGATAGTGGATCCAAGTAAAATGAAATCCTTGACAACTTCAATCTTTTCTCCATTTATCATGATGTTGCTTATTGGTCCAGTTGTGAGGATTTTCGTTCTTTTTT